>NW_016107756.1:700947-751103 GCF_001604975.1 Cebus imitator | reverse complement strand
GAATGAATTTTTTTTAATTCAAATACTGCAGTACTGATTTAATCAGTATAAAATTGAAAGAGCTTTAGATCTGTAATAAAAATCCAAATTTGGGGAAGGGCAAACTTTAAAACAACAGCCAAGTAGAGAAGGGTTGGGGAAAGGAGGGGTGAGTGAAGAGGCACATTGGAACTGTGGGGACATGTAATTGACCACCGTCAAGCCAGTGTAAGTTTCTTGGTTTCTCATGGAAAACATTTTATACACCTATTTTTCTTTTTTCTTTTTTGGAGCATCCCTGTTCTTTTTAATAATTTCAGAATAAAATCTCATTTCAGTGCACCCTAAAAGGTCAGCATTAAGGCTGGGAAATCCAGTTCACATTTTTGGCCATGTACTTTTCTTTTTTATAATATTAAACTTTTAATTTTGAGATAATTGTACATTCATATGAAAGAAAGAATACAGTGAGGTACCCTTTACACAGTGACCTGTAATGATAATATTTTGCAAAATTATAGTACAAAACCACAACCATGGTATGCTATTGACATTGACACAATTAGCATATAAAACGTAACAATTATAATAAAGACCCTTCATAGTGCTTTTATAGCCACACCGACTTCCTTCCAAATTCAAAATTATTTATTATATGATTCCATTTATATGAAGTGTCCAGAGTATTTACATCTATAGCTACAAAAAGCAGAGCAGTGGTTATGAGGGCTGGGGGAAGAGAGAAATGGGGAACAATCACAAAAGGGGTTAGGGGTTCTTTCTGAGGTGGTATTTTCTAAAATTATATTTAAGTGATGGTTGCACAACTTGTGAATACACTGAAACTATTAAACTGTACACTTTACATGAGTAAATATTAAAATATGTAAATTATGTCTCAATAAAGTTAAAAACTAAAAATAATCAATTATCCTTATATGCATATATGACTTTAGCCTTTGCTGGCCTCCCCGCAGCTGTGCCTGTCTGAGGTTGCTCTCATCTTTCAGAGTCTTACCTGTCATTGCTCACCAGCCATCCTCCTGGGGGGCACACAGGAAACTTACTTGCTTGCCTGTGAACTACACTGCTGGTGCATCTGCTCCTACAGCTGGTCACTTCCTTCATGGGAGCAGACTGGCTTTTGCTATGACTTTAGCCTTTGCTGGCCTCCCCGCGGCTGCGCGTGTCTTAGGTTGCTCTCATCTTTCAGAGAGTCTTACCCATCATTGGCTAACCAGCCATCCCCCTGGGGGGCACACAGGCATCTTACTTGCTTGCCTGTCAATTACACTGCTCTTAATGCTGCTCATTTCCTTCATGGGAGCAGACTGGCTTTCGCTACGACTTTAGCCTTTGCTGGCTTCCCCGCGGCTGTGCCTGCCTTACGTTGCTCTCATCTTTCAGAGTCTTACCCGTCATTGGCTAACCAGTCATTCACTTGGGGGGCCCACAGGCAAATTACTTCCTTGCCTGTGAATTACGCTGCTGGTGCATCTGCTCCTACGCTACTCTTTTCCTTCATCAGAGCAGACTGGCTTTTGTTACGACTTTAGCCTTTGCTGGCCTCCCCATGGCTGTGCCTGTCTTAGGTTGCTCTCATCTTTCAGAGAGTCTTACCTAATATCATTGGCTAACCAGCCATACACTTGGGGGGCACACAGGCAACTTGCTTGCTTGCCTGTGAATTACGCTGCAGGTTCATCTGCTCCTAGAGCTTCTCGTTTCCTTCATGGGAGCAGATGGGATTTTGCTATGACTTCAGCCTTTGCTGGCCTCCCAGCGGCAGTGCCTGTCTTAGGTTGCTCTCATCTTTCAGAGAGTCTTACCTGTCATTGGCTAACCAGCCATCCACCTGTGGGGCACAGAGGCAACTCACTTCCTTGCCTGTGAATTAGACTGCTGGTGCATCTGCTCCAATGCTGCTCTTTTCCTTCATGAGAGCAGGCTGGCTTTTGTTATGAGTTTAGCCTTTGCGGGTCTCCCCGCGGCTGTGCCTGTCTTAGGTTGCTCTCATCTTTCAGAGTCTTTCCCGTCTTTGGCTAACCAACCATCCACCTCGGGGGCACACAGACAACTTACTTGCTTGCCTGTGAATTTCCCTGCTGGTGTATCTGCTCCGAGAACTGCTCGTTTCCTTCATGGAAACAGACTGGATTTTGCTGACTTTAGCCTTTGCTGGCCTCCCCGTGACCGTGCCTGTCTTAGGTTGCTCTCATCTTTCAGAGAGTCTTACCCTTCACTGGCTAACCAGCCATTCATTTGGGGGGCCCACAGGCAACTCACTTCCTTGCCTGTGGATTACGCTGCTGGTACATCTGCTCCTAATGCTGCTCGTTTCCTTCATGGAGCAGGCTGGTTTTTTTATTTATTTATTTTATTGCAGTTTAGGTTTGGGGGTGCATGTGAAGAACATGCAAGATTGTTGCATAGGTACACACCTTTCAGAATGATTTTCTGCCTTCCTCCCCTTCCCCTATATCTGGCATTTCTCCCCATGCTATCTCTCCCCAACTCCCCACCCCCTGCTGTCCCTCCTCTATTACCCCCAACAGACCCCAGTGTGTTATGCTCCCCTCCCTGTGTCCATTTGTTCTCATTGTTCAACACCCGCCTGAGTGATAACATGCGGTGCTTGATTTTCTGTTCTTGTGTCAGTTTGCTGAGAATGATGGTTTCCAGGGTCATCCATGTCCCTACAAAGGACACAAACTCATCGTTTTTTATGGCTGCATAGTATTCCATGGTGTATATGTGCCACATTTTCCCTGTCCAGTCTATCATCGATGGGCATTTGTGTTGGTTCCAGGTCTTTGCTATTGTAAACAGTGCTGCAATAAACATTCGTGTGCATGTGTCCTTATTGTAGAATGATTTATAATCCTTTGGATATATACGCAGTAATGGCATTGCTGGGTCAAATGGAATTTCTGTTTCTAGGTCCTCGAGGAATTGCCACACAGTCTTCCACAATGGTTGAACTAATTTACACTCCCACCGACAGTGTAAAAGTGTTCCTATTTCTCCACATCCTCCCCAGCATCTGTTGTCTCCAGATTTTTTCATGATCGCCATTCTAACTGGCGTGAGATGGTATCTCAATGTAGTTTTGATTTGCATTTCTCTGATGACCAGTGATGATGAGCATTTTTTCATATGTTTGTTGACCTCATGTATGTCTTCTTTTGTAAAGCGTCTGTTCATATCCTTCGCCCACTTTTGAACGGGCATGTTTGCTTTTTCTTGTAAATCTGTTTTAGTTCTTTGTAAATTCTGGATATCTGCCCTTTGTCAGATGGGTATAGACTGCAAAAATTTTTTCCCATTCTGTTGGTTGCTGATTCACTCTAATGACTGTTTCTTTTGCCGGGCAGAAGCTGTGGAGTTAGATTAGGTCCCATTTGTCTGTTTTGGCTTTTGTTGCCAATGCTTTTGGTGTTTTGGTCATGAAGTCCTTAGGCCTCCCAATTTTGTTTTTCAGTGTTGATTTTAAAACAGTTCAATAGTTTTAAAGTAGGTGACCATTAAAAAGGAGAAACGGAAGGATAAAGATTGATAAAAGTTGTCTAAGATTGCCCTTGACTCATGTTTAGATAGGACTTGAAGCAAGATTTAAGAGTTTAGAATTTCTGCCTTTTATCTGCATGATACCTAGAAAACAATCCAAAAAAAGTGGGAGGCAGGTTTTCTGCTAAGCTTCAAATCACACATCTCTTGGGCGACAGTGACATGGGCTTGTTTGGAGTCAGAAAAATTTGTGGCATGTAGAACTATCAAAGAAAAATATTTTACTTTCAAATGACAGGTTGAGTATCCTTATCCAAAATGCTTGGGCCAACAAGAAGTGTTTTGGATTTCTGATTTTTTCAGATTTGGGAATATTTACATTTACATGAGATATCTTGGGAATGGAACTCCAAACTAAACATAAAATTCAGTTATGTTTCATATATACCTTATACATATGGCCTGAAGTTAATTTTACAAACTATTTTAAGTAATTTTGCGCATGAAATAAAGTTTGCGTTAAGTATTCACAAGTGGAATTTCCTACATGTGGTGTCATGTTGGTGCTCAAAAAGTTTCAGATTTCGGAGCACTATGGATTTCAGATTTTCAGATTAGGAATCTGTAATAACAAAAACAACAATTTTATCCTTTTCTTTATATATGTTATAATATTCCTTATATTTCAGTTACATTATCTTCATATTTATTGAGGTTGCTTATCATCACATAAAGGATCCAACAGTTTATAAAATAATATTATAAAGAAACAGTAGTCCTCTCCTACTACATTTCACAAGTCTTATAGAAAAGCACTCTCAACAATTGTTGCTTTCTCTTAAATAAACTCTGAGAAAAGAAAGAAGAAACACTTATCTGAAGAATGTAAAGTGCTTTTAATTACCAGGCCCAGAGAGACATTAAAATGAGACAGCAATCATGCCCTGCTTCCTTCTTTGAGCTATGTAGTCCTTTCCTGAAACTGCCAGTATAGCCAATCATCAATCAATGTTATTTTCGTAAACTAGTAAGACTTCCTGACAAACAACTTTGTATCAATTCACACCCTGCATTTTAATGCCTTTAAAAAGCCACTTGCAACTGCTTCTAATCAGTGTATATTCAGGACAACTTGAATCTGTGCTCTTGGGTTGCAATCCTCAAGCTTGGCCCAAATAAACTCTCTTATTTACATTAATTGTGCCTCAGCTTTTTCCTTTTAGGTCAACAAATTCATAAACCCAAATAAGTTTCATTTTGCTACTTCTATACTTTTTATTTTAATTTTAAACAATGTTTATTGATATCCCACTAGAAAAGCGAAGAAGTTGGCTAAGGATGCGGCGTGATCTCGGTTCACTGCAACCTCCACCTCCTGTGTTCAAGTGATTTTTCTGCCTCATCCTCCTGAGTTGCTGGGACTACAGGTGTGTGCCACCACGCTCAGCTAGTTTTTGCATTTTTACTAGTGACGGGGTTTCACTGTGCTAACCAGGATGGTCTCGGTCTCCTAGCCTCATGATCTGCCCATCCCAGCCTCCCAGTGTGCTAGGATTAGAGGCCCGAGCGACCTCACACAGCCAAGAAGTAATTATTATTATACTCAGGCTATCTGAAAATATCTTGATTTTAGACACATTTAATTAACAGCTTGACATGGCACTGAATTTTAGACTTTTTCCATTTTCTCCCCGAAGTTTAAAGGTATGGCATCTAACTTCCGGTACTGCTGTGAAAAGTCTGGGGACATGACTATGTTTACCAATCCTTGTGAATAATTTGATTTTTTAAAACTTTGCATCCTTCAAAAGATCTCTTTGTCTCTGGTATTCTGAAATGTCCTCATGATGTTCTTTGATATGGATCTAATTTCAACCATTGACCCAGGTACTAAGTGAACTGTTTCAAACTGGAAATGTCTGCCTTGGCACATTTTCCTCAGTTAATTATCTCATGTATATCCTCTCATTTTCCATTTTCTCTTTCTTAAACTCCTATTGTTTGAATAATAGGAGTTATCATCCTCTTTGATTTGACCTAAAGTTTTCTCATCTTATTTCCTAATTTCTTTCACTTAATCTTTTCACAATGCTTCCCTAGAAAATTTCTAGACTTTATATTATAATCCTTTTATTTATATATCAAAAATTGTTGAGCAATTCTTATATATCAGGCACTGTAAAATATTTGTTTCCCATAAAAGACAATTCACTGCATATATCTACGATATTTGGTTTTGGTTTTCTCAATCTTTCCATTAATTTGATTTTCACTTTTTCTTCTTTCATCTGTACCCACTTGCTAGGCCCACACTCCTTCCCAGTTTTCTTCTACTAATGCATTGAATAATTTATGAATCTGTTACTTCGGCACTGCTTGTCCTCTCCTATTAGCCTCCTATTCCCACCTGCTATAGGTTTCCCATCAGGTGGTACCCCACTTCATTCTTCAAGACTTCTTTCCTAATTTTCACTGGGTCTGAATCAGAACTTCAGTAATTTTTCAGCCCTCAACCTTCACTTTTCCTTACGGTTAATTTCACACTGAAGTTCATTATTGTTACCTTTTTTTTTTTGTATGGTTGCCATCAAAAGGCATGCTTTTCTTTGTTATTAACAAAAGTCAGTAATTAGCAACCATTTAACTTACATGTTTTGAAGGAAATACACAATTTTACCCCATAATTTTTGTGACATTTGATAAATCAAGGAGACTTTTTAGAGCCCTTCCAATTCTTAAGGTGATTCTTAGCCTTGAGATTTCTGCTCTGGATTTCTACACACTAGCTCATGGATCTGATTGATTGAGTTCTGTGATTGAAGCAACACTTTCTAATCTGGTCACTTCTGCAGAGTCAGAAACTGGCATCAAAATAACACATAGCCTTCCAGATTCATGCAGGTTTTTCATTACATAAATTTTTGCAACTTCCTCTGCAGCAGCAAATTATTGCACACTGGATTTTATTTTCTACCTATTCAAATATGTTTCCAATTATTCATTTATATTCATTCATGTATTTCAATTATTCATTCAGTAGTGGGGGGTGTGTGATGTTAAATGACTGAAAAGTAATGCATATGAAGTTTCACCTTAAAATGTTGTTTTATATCAATTATACATCTGAAATGAGCTGTCAGCCTTAATTTTCCATGACTAATCAGTTTAGAAACCCTTCTGCTCCTATATTTTATTTACCCTTTCGTTGATGCATTCTTATATGTTTATTTTTCCTCTCCAACTGCTAGTTTGGACTTGTTTCTGCAGCTCCTAAATTGGATGCTGCTGAAAGTAACTTTCATTAAAAACTTTGAGATCTATTTCTCACAGGTCAGAAGTTGAATTCTACCTAGATTAAAATGACATGCTAGAGTGACAGATCAATGACTTGGTTCTCTCCTAAGCAGACCTTGTTCTTTTGCTTTTGATCTAGAAGGCATTCATTTTACTATAAATACTCCTGAGCAGATATAAAACAATATTGAGTGGCTATTTTTATTCTTTTTTCTATTTATTTTATCCAAATCTATAACACTTTGAGTAAAAGGGTGAAATAAAAATGCAATGTCTTAGTATTTTTTACTTTTGGTTTCCTTTGCTATTTGAGGATAAAATAAAATCATCTATGTGAAATAACTTTGTAAACTTGAAAAATTCTACATAAATATAAGAAACTGTTGTCTTGTCAGATATTAATTGTAAAGTTAACGTCTTGTATTTTCCCAACCCACTTGTGGTCTGACAAATAATGTCCTCCAGAGAAGTAAAAACAATCATGAGTCCAAACTTACTGTGTTTGGAGAAAGAGAAAACATTGCAATCTTAATAAACGCTTAAGAAGATCTAACTCTATGCTCCCTACAAGAAACTCACATTAGCTATAAGGAAACATATAGGATAAATATGAAAGTATAGAATAAGATTTTCCATTAAAAAGGTAACCACAGAAGAGCATGGGTGTCTATACACATATCAAACAAAATTACAGAACAGAGGCCTTGGAGGCAACACCACACATCTACAACCATCTGATCTTTAACAATCTGACAAAAACAAGCAATGGGGAAAGGATTCCCTGTTTAATAAATGGTGTTGGAAAAACTGGCCAGCAGTTTGCAGAAAGAAGAAACCGAACCCCTTCCTGACACCTTACACTAAAATCAACTCCAGATGGATTAAAGACTTAAACATAATACCTAACACCATAAAAACCCTAGGAGAAAACCTAGGCAAAACCATTCAGGACATAAGCATAGGCAAGGACTTCATGACCAAAACACCAAAAGCATTGGCAACAAAAGCCAAAATAGACAAATGGGACCTAATTAAACTCCAGAGCTTCTGTACAGCAAAAGAAACAATCATTAGAGTGAACCCACAACCAACAGAATGGGAAAAAAAATTTTGCCATCTACCCATCTGACAAAGAGCTAATATCCAGAATCTACAAAGAACTAAAACAGATTTACAAGAAACAAATGAACAAACCCGTCCAAAAGTAGAAGAAGGATATGAACATTTTTCAAAAGAAGACATATATGAGGCCAACAAACATATCAAAAATGCTCATCATCACTGATTATTAGAGAAATGCAAATCAAAATCATATTGAGATACCACCTCATGCCAGTTATAATGGTGATCATTAAAAAATCTGGAGACAACAGATGCTGGAGAGGATGTGGAGAAATAGGAACACTTTTAAACTGTTGGTGAGAGTGTAAACTAGTTGAACCACTGTGGAAGACAGTGTGGCAATTCCTGAAGGACCTAGAAATAGAAATTCCATTTGACCCAGCAATCCCATTACTGGGTATATACCCAAAGGATTATAAATCATTCTATTGTAAAGACACATGCACACCTATGTTCATAGTGGCACTGTTTACAGTAGCAAAGACCTGGAACTAACCCAAATGCCCATTGACCATAGACTGGACAAGGAAAATGTGGCACATGTATACCATGGAATACTATGTAGCCATAAAAAATGATGAGTTTGTTTCCTTTGTAGGAACATGGATGAATTTGGAAACCATCATTCTCAGCAAACTGACACAACAGAAAATCACACACCGCATATTCTCACTCATAGGCAGGTGTTAAACAATGAGAACACGTGGACACAGGGAGGGGAGCATCACACACTGGGGTCTGTTGCGGCGGGGCAGAGAAAGACAGCAGGGTGTTGGAGAAGTCGGGGAGGGATAACATGGGGAGAAATGCCAGATGTGGGTGATGGGGGGATGAAGGCGCAAACCACATTGCCATGCGTGTACCTACACAACAATCCTGCATGATCTGCACATGTACCCCAGAACCTAAAGTACAATTAGAAACAAAAACAAAAAACAAAAAAAATAAACTTTAAGTCAAAAATTTGTCACAAGAGATAACAGGTCATTACAAAGGTTTCAATTCATCAAGAGGATATAACTATTATAATGTATATGCAGCCAATATCGAAGCACCTAATTACATAAGGCAAATATTACCAGATTTGAAGGGAGACAGATGGCAATACAATAACAGTAGAGGATTTCTACATCTCACTTTCAACAACATACAGGTCATCCAGACAGAAAACAATAAGGACCCAGCCAACTTAAACAACACCATGGACCAAATGAACCTATCAAATATAAACCTAACACTTCAATGAACTGCAACAGAATATATGCTCTTTTCAAATGGACATAAAATATTTTCTAGGATAGATCCTATGTTAGGCTACAAAACAAGCCTTAACAAATTTAAGAAGACTGAAATGTTTAGTATTAACTAAACATCCTTTCCACTCACAACGATATTAAATTTAAATTAGAAATCAATAACAGGAGGAAAATCAGAAATTTACAAATATGTAGAAATTAAACAACACACTCCTGAATACTGAGTCAGAGAAGGAATCAAAAAAGAAAATGAAAAAGTATCTTGACACAAGTGAAAATGGAAAAACGACATATCAACACTTATGAGATGCAGTAAAAGCAGTTCTAAAAGGGAAGTTTATAGTGACAAGTGCCTACATTTTAAAAAAGAGAAATATTTCAAATGAACAATCTAATGTTATACATCAAATAACTGGAAAAGAGCAACTAAATACAAAGTCAGCAGAAGTAAGAAAATAATAAAGAATGGAGCAGAAAAAAATGAAATAGAGTCTACAATGACAATAGAAAGACCAACACAATTAAGATTTGATTTTGGAAAGATAACACTGACAAATCTTTAGTTATATGATGGAAAAAAAGGAGAGATGACTCTCAGATAAGTATAATTATAAATGTAAGAGAAGACATTATAACTGGTAACAAAGAAAAACAAAGGATCATAAGAGACTACTATGAACAATTATGCACAAATTGGATAACCTAAAAGAAATGGATAAATTCCCAGGAACATACATCCTACAATACTAAACCATGAACAAAATGAAACTAAGAAGAGACAAATAAAGAGTAAGGAGATGAAATCAGTAATCAAAACCTCCTAACAAAGAAAAAGTCCAGGACCTGATGGATATGCTGGCAAACTCTAATGAACATTTACAGTAGAATAATTGTTAATCATTCTCACAGGCTTCCAAAAGAAATTGAGCAATAGGGAACGTTTACAAACTAATTTTATAAGGCCAGCATTACCCTGATACCAAAGGCAGACAAGTACACTACAAGAAAAGAAAATTACGGGCCAGCATCCCTGGTAAACAAAGATGCAAAAATCTACAACAAAATACTAGCAAACCTAATTCAACAGCATATTAAAACAATTATATACTGTGATCAAGTGGGATTTATCTCTGAGGTACAAATATGGTTCAATGTGTACAATTTGATACATCAAATTAACAGAATGTAAGATAAAAATATAACTATCTTAATAGTACAGAAAAAGCATTCCATGTAATTCAACATCCTCTTATAATTTTTAAAAATCTCTCTACAAATGAAACACAGAAGGAATGTATCTCAACACAATGAAGGTCATAGATGATAAGTTTATAGACTAACATATCCAATGTTAAAAAGTTGAAAACTTTTCCTCAAAGATCAGGAACAAAACAAGGAAGCCAACTCACACCAGTTCTCAGTATTATACCCAGAAGTCTTAGCCAGAGCAAGTAGGCCATAAAAAGACATATGAGGCATGCAAATCAGAAATAAAAAAGTAAAATTATCCGTTTGCAGATAACATATTCTTATATATAGAATACTCTAATGACTCCATCAAAAACTACTAAAACTAATAAATTCAGTAAGGTTACAAGATACAAAATCAACATACAAAAATGGGGTGTGTTTCTATATACACAATGATCTATCCACAAAGGAAATTAAGAAAACAATCCGATTTACAATTGCATCCAAACATAAAATACTAAGGAACAAATTTAACCAAGGAGGTAAAACTTCTGCACATTAAAATCTATAAAACATTAATGGAAAAAAAAACTAAAGTTACAAATAAATGAAAAAATATTCTGTGTGAAGCAATGCTGACTAGTTCTTATAATCAGCTGGCTGATTATTCTACTTCTAGCTTTTCCTTAAAAAATTAAATTTCAGACACACATAGGAGAGGAAAAATCCTCCAAATTATCTCTGTGTCTACTTCTGAGTAAGAGTCACAAACTTTACAATTAGAACATACAGATTAAGTTCCATTAAGCTTTTCCATTAGTACATATAGATTGTTTCATTTTTCATTAAATATAGGTATAGTTATTCCTAAAGCAACAACTAACTATATTAAATGCAATTTTTAAAGGGAAACATAGGAATACTAATGTTTTGGGTAGTCCTTTTCTAATTAATTGAATAGTGGTTAAATCTCCAATTGCATTGTGCCCAGGTCTTAATTTACAAAGGTGACAGGGATAACATGGAGAGTCTGATGCCATTAAGAGATTTTTAATATTCAGAATTCCTGAAGAAACAAGGTGCACAGCATGCCACACAGGGCCTCATGGGAAAGACATTAAGGCGGTCAGGAGGCAGAAGACAAGAGCAAGAATGTTTAGGCCACTGCCTTTATTGGGGCTTCTATAGGAAAGGACAGGCAGGGCAAGATTGGGATTGGCTAGCTTGAACAATTTTAGTAGGCGTTGGGCTATAGGGGTCATCCCTAGTTGCCTGGCTCGTGGCTCTGGGATGATTCAAGCACAGGAATATTGCCTGTTGGTATATCTGGACCAGTTATAGGAGGTATGACTAATGGTTAAGTTTAACTGTTAAAGAGGGATAGCTCTTCTCTCCCTAGGAAATAACCTTTCAAGGAGAGTAAAAAACTTCATTACCATAGTTGACCTAAAAGCAGCCACCAATTAAGAAAGCGTTCAAGCTCAATATTTAATTATTTCAATTCTACTCACTTTACTGAACCCCTAACACCACATTGGACTAATCTATTAATAGAAGCAGCAATGTTAGTATAAGTAACAAAAGCATTCTCTCCTGCATAAGCTTATATCAGACTGGAATAACTACTGCCAGTTAACAGCCCAATTATAATAACTTATATTCTAAACACCTTATTAAACTGTTAACCCAACTCAGGCATGTCCTTAAGGAAAGGTTTAAAAAAGTAAAAGGAGCTCAGCAAACCTTACCCCCACCTGTTTACCAAATACATCACCTCAAGCATTACCAGTATTAGAGGCACTGCCTGTCCAGTGACACATGTTCAATGGCTGTGGTACCCTGACTGTGTAAAGGTGGCATAATCACTTGTTCCCCAAATAGGGACTTGTATGAATGGTCACACGAGGGTCTAACTGTCTCTTACTTTTCATCAGTGAAACTGATCTATCCCTGAAGAGGCGGATATGACCAAATAAGATGAGAAGATCCTATGGAGCTTCAATTTCCTAATACAAACAACACTCAAAAAACTTACAGGCATTAACTCATCATCCATGCATTAAAAATTTTGGTTGGGGTGACCTCGGTGTACAATGTAACCTCCAAACAATATAAACTAAGACCGCACTAGTCTAACTAAATTGACACACATTGGCCCAATAACTTGATTAATGGACCAAGTTACCCTATGGACAACAGCAAAATCCTATTCTAGAGTTCATATCGACAATGGGGTTTACCACCTCAATGTTGGATCAGGATATCCCAATGGTGCAGCCACTATTAAAGGTTCGTTTTTTCAACGATTTAAGTACCACATGATCTGAGTTCAGACCGGAGACGTCCAGGTCGGTTTTTATCTATTCAATATTTCTCCCAATACAAATGACCAAGAGAAATAAAGCCAACTTCACAAAGCGACCTAACCCAACAGATAATATTATCTCAATCTAACAAACAATTTTCCCTGCCTGAGAACAGGGCTCGTTACGATGGCAGAGCCCGGTATCCACATAAGACTCAAAGCTTTATAATCAGAGGTTCAATTCTTCTTAACAGCATGTTCATGATTAACCTCCTCCTCCTAATTACTCCTGCCCTGATCGGCATTTATAACACTCATCAAACAAAAAAATTCTAGGCTATATACTACGTAAAGGGCCCAACATCATAGGTCCCTATGCAATACTTCAACCATTCACCAACACAATAAAACTTTTCATCAAAGAATCCTTACGACCCTCCACATCCACTATAACCCTTTACATAACCGCTCCAACCTTAGCCCTTTCCATTGCCCTCCTTTGAGCTCCTCTCCTCATACCAGATCCTCCCTTCTCTTTATATTAGCCACATCAAGCCTGGCCATTTATTCCATTCTATGAGTCGGATGAGCACCCAATTCAAGCTATGCATCAATTGGTGCGTTACAAACTGCAGCCCAGACAATTTCACATGAAGTCACCCTAGCCATCATTCCATTATCAGTCCTACTAATCAGCAGCTCATTTAATTTATATACACTCATTACAACACAAGAACATTTCTGACTTCTACCACCATGACTCCCAGCCATAATATGATTTATCTCCACATTAGCAGAAACCAACCGAGCTCCTTTCAACCTAACAGGAGGATCAGAACTCATCTCAGGTTTCAACATTGAATATGCTGCAGGTTCATTCACTCTCCTTTACAGCAGAATACATAAATATTATTATAATAAATTCCTTAACTACCACTATTTTTCTAGGAGCACCCCACACCATAATTTCACCAGAACTTTACACAATAAATTTAATCACCAAAACCCTTCTCTTAACCACCTATTTTATGAATTCAAATAAATCCTCAAATAAATTCAATAAATTCAAATAAATTCTCCTATGACCAACTAATACACTTATTATGAAAAATTTTTTTATCACTTACACTAGCACTGTGCATATATCTCAATACCTATTCTAAAGTCCAGCATCCCACCCCAAACACAAGAAATATGTCCGAGAAAAAAGAGTTACTTTGGTAGAGTAAATTATAGAGTTTTAAGTCCTCTTATTTTTAAGGCTATAGAAATTGAACCCACACCTGAGAATTCAAAACTTTCCATGCTACGTATTACACCACGCACTAAAGTAAGGTCAGCTAAACAAGCTATTGGGCCCATATCCCAAAAATGTTGGTTTAATCCTTCCTGTACTAATTAACCCACTAGCCCAACTCACCATCTCCCTTACTATCTTTGCAGGAACTTTCATTACAATATTATGCTCACACTGATTCCTCATCTGAGCAGGTTTAGAAATAAATTTATTAGCCATCATGCCAATCCTAATAAAAAACATTAGCCACTGCGCCACAGCAGCGAATATTTCCACCAAATACTTCCTAACACAAGCAAGCACATCCATAATTCTTATAATAGCTACTCTTTCTAACAACCTGCTCTCTGAACAGTGAACAATTACTCCCCACATTAACCATCTTTCATCCATAATAATAATAGCTCTGGCAATAAAACAAGGAATAGCCCCTTTCACTTTTGACTCCCAGTAAGCCAAGAAACCCCCCTAATACCTGCCATACTTCTCACATGACAAAAACTACCTCCCATCTCATATAACTTCAAATCTTTCCATCAATCAACACAAATAAACGCCTATTAATTTCAATTTTAACCATTATAATTGGCAGCTGAGGAGGACTTAATCAAACACAACTACGTAAAATCCTAGCCTATGTTTCAATTGCCCATATAGGATGAATAACAGCAGTACTAGCCTATGACCCAAACATCACCATCCTAAATTTACTTATCTACTATATTCTAACAACTTCCATATCCATAGTACTTAACTTAAACTTCAATATTAAAACCCTGTCACTATCCCACACCTGAAATAAACTAACATAATTAATACCTATTATTCCACTAATTCTATTATCCCTAGGAGGCCTACCACCATTAACAGAATTCTCTCCTAAATGAGCACTCTAACAAGAGTTTACAAAAAACGATAACCCCATTATTCCAATTACTATAGCGATAACGCTATTAAATCTATATGCCTCATTACATATGCCTAATTTACTCGATTTCAATAACAATATTTCCTACATCCAACAACATAAAAATAGAATGACAGTTTGAAAACATAAAACCCACACTGTTCCGTCCTCCATTTATTATTTTTTCCACTCTCCTACATATAACCCTGTCAATGTTAATCACAACCAAGAGCCTTCAAAGCCCTCACGAAGTAAATTATACTTAATTTCTGTATCAATTCTATGGACTGCAAAACTTTGCATCAGTTGAATGCAAATCAACTACTTTCATTAAATCAAGCCCTTCCTAGATTGATGGGACTTTAACCCACAAAAATTTAGTTAGCAGCTAAATAACTTATCAGCTGGCTTCAATCTACTTCTCCTGCCATAAGAAAAAAAAAAGGCAGGAGAAGCCCCAGCAGGATTGAAGGTGCTCCTTTAAATTTGCAATTCAATATGATAGTATCTCCTCAGGACTGGTAAAAAGAGGCCTATTCCCCTGTCTTTAGATTTACAGTCTAACGCTTCCTCAGCCATTTTACCTTTTTCTACCTGTGTCCGTCAACTGCTGATTATTTTCAACTAATCATAAAGATATCAGAACGTTACATCTATTATTCAGTGCATGAGCAGGAATAGTAGGCACAGTCTTTAGCCTCCTAATTCCGGCAGAATTAGGCCAGCCAGCAACCCTCCTAGGAGACAGCCATATCTATAATGTTATTGTCAACACTCACACATTTATTAGAATTTTCTTCATAGTAATGCCAATCACGGTTGGAGGCTTTGGCAACGGACTTGTCCCCCTAATAATTGGTGCTCCTGATATAGCATTCCCTCAAATAAATAACAGAAGCTTCTGACTTCTCCTCACATCCCTTCTACTCCTACGTGAGTCCTCAATACTAGAAGCCGGTGCTGGAACCAGCTGAACAATCTATCTATCCTCCCCTAGCAGGAAGCCTGGCACACGCAGGAGCCTCTGTGGATTTAACTGTCTTCTCACTCCACCTAGCAGGTATTTCTTCTATCCTAGGAACCATAAATTTTATTACCACAATTATTACTATAAAACCTCCAGCCATAACCCAATACCAAACACCCCTTTTTGTCTGATCCATCCTTATTACAGCAGTTCTCCTACTTCTTTCTCTCCCTGTTCCAACCACTGATGTTACTATATTACTAGCTGACCGTAACCTTAATACTACCTTTTTTGATCCTGCTGGTGGAGGTGACCCTATTCTATACCAGCATTTATTTTGATTCTTTGGGCACCCCAAAGACTAAATCCTTATCCTACCAGGTTTTGGAATGATTTCTCATATCGTAGCATACTACTCCAGCAAAAAAGAACCATTTGGGTATAGGTAGAGTATGAGCCATAATATCAGTTGGTTTCCTAGGCTTTATCGTATGGGGTCACCACATATTTACAGTAGGAACAGATATAGGTCCAAGAGCATACTTTTCCTCCACCACTATAAGTATCATCCCTACCAGAGTAAAAGTCTTTAGCTGATTGGCCACATCACATGGCAGCAACATTAAATGACCTCCCGCAATACTCTGAGCTCTAGGCTTTATCTTTCTCTTCACAGTAGGTGGCTTAACAGGAATTGTGTTAGCCAATTCATCATTAGACATTATTTTACATGACACACATTACATATTAGCCCATTTCCACTAAGTCCTATCAATAGGGGCAGTGTTTGCCATTACAGCAGGCTTTACCCACTGGTTCCCTCTATTTTCAGGCTACACACTTAACCAAACCTATGCTAAAAATCACTTCACCATTATATTTGTAGGTGTAAACTTAACTTTCTTCCCACAACATTTTCTCGGCCTATCTGGAATACCTGGGTGATACTCCAACTACCCCGATGCATCACTGCATGAGATACTATTTCATCTGCAGGCTCATTCATCTCATTAACTGCAGAGGTACTGACAGCCTTCACAGTCTGAGAAGCCTCTTTCCCAAAATGAAAGTTTTTCCCATTGAACAATTAAATAATAACTTAGAATTACTTCATAGCTGTCCCCATTTTTATTACACATTCAAAGAATCAGCCTATGTAAAATCTTAAATGAAAAAAGAGGGACTCAAATCTCCAGAAACTGGTTTCAAGCCAATCCCATAAACCCTACAACTCTTTCAATAAGATATTAGTAAAATAATTACATAACTTTGTCAAAGTTAAATTATAGAGCAAACTCTATATATCTTAATGGCCCACCCAGCCCAGCTAGGACTCCAAAATGCCACATCCCCTATTGTAGAAGAACAAATCATTTTCCATTTGTGCGCACCCTGCCCTGGTACACGGTTCCGGCCCTAACCCCATACATGGCCCTGTCTACGAGCCTGGCCCTTGCCCAGTTGCTGGTCCTGCCATGGCCCTTGCCCTGCTCTGGCTTTCCCTTGATCCTGACATTGCCCTTCCCTGGTCCTGGTCCCAGTCTTGTCCCTGCCCCTGCATTTCTCTGGCACTGGTCTGGACCCTGGCCCTGCACTGGACCTGCCCTGCTTTTGTCCTGCCTTTGCTCTGTGCTATCCTGGACTGGCTCTGCCCTGTGCCAGTGCTGATCTGGCCCTGCCTTGTCCTGGTCCTCCCATTGCCCTCCCCAACCCTATCCTGGCCCTGAACCCTCCCTGGCCAGGCCCAAGCACTGTATTGGATCAAACCTGACTCAGCCCAGGACATTCTCTGACCCTGCCTCAGCCTTTGCACTTGGCTCAGTGTCACTCAGTCCTGGTACTACCTGGCCCTGCCTTGGCATTTGCCCTGCCATCTCTATGGCCTGGCTCTGGTCCTGCCCTGCCCTGCCCTGGCACAGCCCTGGTCCTGATCCCGCCATATTCCTGGCCCTGGCGCTACTCCTGGTCTGGACCTGCCATGGCTCTTCCCTCCATGTCCTGGCCTTGACCTCACCCAGCATTGGCCTTGAACTGGTCCTGAACTACCCTGGCTCTGCCTTGTCCTGGCGCTGCCCTGGACTGACACCTGACCTACACTGTCCATGACATGACTATGGCCCTGCCCTTCTCTGCCCTGGCCCTGCCATGTGCTGGGCCCAGTGCTTCCCTGGCCCTGCTCCTAGTCCTGCCCCTGCTATGCCTCTGCCCTGCTGTTGACTATGCCCTGTGCTACCTTAGTCATGCTCTGCCCTAGCCCTACCCTACCCTGGTCCGGCCTTTGACTTTTCCTAGTCCTGGTTCTATGCTGGCTGTGCCATTGCTGTGAACTCTCACTAGCCCCACCTTGGCCTGGCACTACACTGGCCCTGGCAATGTCCTGGCCCTACACTGGGCATCCACTGACACAGGACCCACCATAGGCCTGCCTTTGCCCTGGCCCCTCCTTGGCCCTGTGTTGTCCCTGGACCTGTCTTGGCTATGGCACAGCACTTGCCCTGCCCCGCCCATGTCATAGACCTGACCATGCTCTGCCCTGGCACTACCATGCCCTTGTTCTGTCCTCGACCTGTGTTATCCTAGTCCTGCTTCACCCCTGACTTTGCCCAGACCCTACCCTAGCCTGCAATGTCCTTCCCTAACCTGGTCTTGCCCTGCCCTGGCACTCCCTTTCATCTGCCCTAGCTCTAGTTCTGACCTAATCCTGCCCTTGACTTGGCCACTCCCTGGCCCTGCCTTTTCCCTGGCCCTTCTCTGGACTTGCCCTTGCCCCCTTCTGGCCCTGCCTTATTGTGGGACCTTCAATGTCCCTGCACTGCCATCCCCTGGCCCTGTCCTTACTTTACACTGGCCCTGTCCTGCCTTGGCTCTCAGCTACCCTACCCCTGCCCTTCCCTGTCCCTGTACTGGCCATGCCTTGTCCCTCTCCTGACCCTGAGTCTGCCCTGATCCTGGGCCTGCTCCTGCAATTGGTCTTGTCATGTCCCTGGACTGTGACCTTACCTCCGGTTTTTCCCTGGCCATGACCCAGCCCCAGTCCTGTCCTGTCTCTGGCCCTGCCCAGTTCTGGTCCTGCTCTTCCCCAGCCCAGACTGGGCACTGCACTACCCATGACTCTGACCCTGCCCTGCCCTACACTCCCCATGTCAGGGTCCTTCCCTGGGCCTGGTCCTGACTTGGCCATGGCCCTTACCCTGCCACTCATCTTGCCATAGCCCTGACTCTTACTTGGTCCTGGTTCTGCCCTGGCTCTGGTCCTGGCACTGCCTTGGCCCTGGCCCTGCCCAGGCCCCTAGCTACCCTTGCCTTTCCGTGGCCCTCTGCTTTGCTGGCCCTGCCATTCCCTGGCCCTGCTCTGAACATGTCCTTGGCATTTGGCCTGGCCCCTCAGTGTCCTGCCCTGGCCCAGCCTACTGTTACCTGCTCTATCCCAGCCCTGTCCTGGCCCCACCCTAGCTCCACCCTTATCAAAACCTTGACCCTGAACCTGCTCTTGCCTTCCCTTGTTCTTCCATGTCCTGACCTTGCCCTCACCCAGCATTCCTGCACTGGCCCTCTCTGCCTTCACACAGCCTTGGCCCTGCCTTCTCAATGGACTTGCCCTGGCCCTATTCTATCATCCTATATCTTGGCACTGTACTGGCCCCACCATAATCTGGCCCACTGCTTACCCTGGCCCCGTTCCTAGTCCTGCCCCTGTTATGGCCCTGCCCTGCACTATTCTAGCCCTGTACTGCACTGTCCCTGGCCCTAACCTGGCCTTCTCCTGCCTTGTCCCTACCTTTCCTTTGTCCTGGTTTTGGTTCTGCCCAGGCCCTGCCCTTCCTCTGGACCTTTCCTGGTCCTGCCTTCTCCATGGCCCTGCCCTTGCACTGGCCCTGTCCCTGGACCAGTCTTGGCCCTGCCTTTTCCCTGGTCCTTCCCTGGTCTTGTCATTGCCTTGGCCCATTTCTGGCCCTGCCTTATTGTGGGACCTGCTCTGTCCATGGCAAGCGCATGGCCCCTGGCCGTGCATTGATCCTGGCCTGGCTCTGTGCTATCCTAGTCCTTCCTTTGCCTTGATCTTGCCCTGTTCCTGGTCTTGCCCTTTTTCCCTGACCTTGCCTGCCTTGGCCCTCACTCTGTCCCTGGACAAGAGCTGGCCCCAGCCCTGACCTTTGACTGCCACTGCCCTTGCTCCTGACCATGGTCCTGCCATGGTCCTGGCCCTGCCATTGCCCTGCCCCAGCCATGTCCTAGACCTGGCCATAGATCTGCCCCTGCCCTGGCCCCTGGCACTGACCCTTCCTTGCTTAAGTCCTTACTCTGACCCTAGGGCCTGGCCCCAACACTGTCCTGGTTCTAATTTGCCTGGGCCCTACCCTGGTACACTGCTCTGGCCTTAGCCCTGACACTGGCACTGTCATTGTCCTGGCCCTAGTCCTAGCCCTGCTGTGGCTTAATTTGGTCCTGACATTGCCCTTTGGTCCTGGTCCTGGTCCTGGCCCTGGCCCTGTCTCAGTGCTTCTCTCACCCTGGTCTGGACCCTAGCCCTGCACTGGAACGACCCTGTCTCTGCTCTGTGCTGGCACCGACCTGGCCCTGCCATGACCTGGTTCTTCCATCGCATTGCCCAACCCTGTCCTGGGTTTGTCATGGTCTTTCCAAGTCCCTGACCCCTCCCTGATCCTGCCCTAGCCCTGTCCTGGATCTAACCCTCACTTAGCCCTGGACCTTCCCTGGCCCTTACTCAGCCTTTGCACCCATGGCTTCATGTCACTCAGCCCTAGCACAACGTGGAACGACTGTGGCACTTGCCCCACTCGTCCTGCCATAGCCCTGACCCTGAATTGGCCCTGTACTGGCCCCACCATACCCTATGACCTGGCTCTGGTCCTTGCCCTGTCCTTGCCCTGACCTAGCATAGCCCTGGACCTTGCCCTTGTCCTGCCATATTTGAGACCCTGTCCCTACCCTTGTCCTGGTACTGACCTACCATGGCCCTGCCCTTCTGTACCCTAGCCTTGCCCTCACCCTGCATTGTTCTTGCACTGTTCCTGCTCTACCCTGGTGCTGCCTTGGTTCAGGTCCTGCCTTCTCTGGGCCTGGACATCTCTGGCCTTGCCCTGGCCCTGCCCTGGGAATACTCTGTTCATCTCATGACCCTGTCACTGCTATGCCCTCATCTGCCCTGGAGCTGCCATACCCTGGGCCCAGTGCTTGCCCAAGCCCTGCTCCTAGTCCTGACCCTGCTATGGTCCTGCCCTGCCTTTGGCCAGACCCTGTGCTACCTTAGTCCTGCTCTGCTCTGATCCTACTCTGGCCATATGGGCCGTATCCTGCCCTGGACCAGCCTTTACACTACACCAGTCCTGGTTCTGCCCTAGACCTGCTCTTTCCCTGGACCCTCCCTAATACTGCCCTTGATCTCACCCTATCCCTGAACCAACATGGCCTGGCCCTACACTGGCCATGGAAACGTCCTGGCCATGCATCAGGCATGCAATGGCACTTGACCAACCCTATACCTGACTTCTCCCTGGCCCTGCCTTTTACCTGGTCCTTCTTTGGCCTTGCCCTTGTCCTTGCCCTGGCCCCTTCCTGGACCTGCCTTGTGGGCTACACCTGGTCCATATCCAAAGCCTGGTCTATCCTGCACCTACGCTGCCATCCCCTGGTCCTTACTTTCTCTACACTGGCCCTGCTGTGTCTTGGCTCCGCACAACCCTATCCTTACCCCTCCCTGACCCTGCGCTGACCCTGACCTTGCCACGTCCCAATCCCTGGCCCTGCCCTATTTCTGGCTCTGGTCTTCGTCTTGTCATGTCCATGGCTGTGACTCTACCCCTGGTTTTTCCCTAGCCATGAACCAGCCCTGGTCCCACTCTGCATCTTGCCTTGCCCCACTACTGGTCCTGCTATAGTCCAGCCCTGACTAGGCTCAGCCCTACACTGCCTATGCCATGGCTGTGTCCTGGCCCCAACTTCGCCATGGCCCTCACACTGCCACTCATCTTGCCATAGTCCTAATGCTAACTTGGACCTGGTCCTGCCCTGGCTCTGGCCTCTCCCTTCTATTGGCTGGCCCCGTTCTGGCCTGGCACTGTCTTGACCCTGACCCTGCCCTAGCCCCTACCTGATGTGGCCTTTCCTTGGCCCTCTGAGATGCAGGGTCTGCCATGTCCTGGTCCTGCCCCTGCCATGGATCTGCTCTGAGTGTGGCCTTGGCATTCAGCCTGGCCCTGCCCTAAACCTGCCCTGCCTTGTATCTGGCCCTGCAGTGCTCTGCCATGGACCAACCTTACCATTACCTGGGCTGTCTGGGCCCCAACCTGACCCTGTCTTGGCCTTGTCCTACCCTCCCCCTGTGCTGATTCTGCCCTGACCCCACCCTGACCCTGACTTGGCCATGTCCTATCCTGCCCCTGTCCTGGACCTGTACTGGCCCTGCCATGGCTCTGGCTTGACCCCTCATCCTGCCATGCACTGGGCCCAGTGCTTATGCTGGCCCTGTTCCTAGTACTGCCCCTGCTATGATCCTGCCCTGCTTTTGGCCATGTCCTGTGCTACATTAATCCTCCTCTGCCCTGGCACTACCCCAGCCATGCCCTGCCCTCATCCAAACTTTGAATTATCCTGGGCCTGGTTTTGCCCTGGCCCTGACCTTGCTCTGGCTCTGTCCCTGCCCCAACCTTGGCCTAGCACACATTGGCCCTGGCAATGCCCTGTCCCTGCACCAGGCATACATTGGCACTTGACCCACTCTTTGCCTACCTTTGCACTGGCCCCTCCTTGGCCCTGAATTGTCCCTGGACCTGTCCTGGCTGTGGCAAAATGCTGACTCTGCCCTGTCCATGTAATTGTTCTGACACTGCCCTGCCCTTCCTCTGCCACGCCATAATTCTGTCTTGGACTTATGCTATCCTGGTCTACCATGGTCCTCCCTATCCTGCCCTTCCCCTACCCAGTCCTCCCTTTGGTCTAACCTGGCTCTAGTTCTGATCGGGCCCTGCCCTTGCCTTGGCCCCTTCCTGGTCCTGCCTATTCCCTATGCCTTCTCTGGCCATGACCTTTTCCTGGCCCCTTTCTGGCCCTGCCATATACCTGCCCTAGTCAACGTTTTGCCGTTTCTGGCCCTCTCCTGGCCCTAGTCTTGGTCCTGTCATGTCCCTGGCTCTAACCTGCCTTTGCTTTTTCCCTAGCCATGACCCATCCCAGTCCTGCCCTGGTCCAGCCCTGACTGGGCACTACACTACCCACTTCCCTGGCCCTACACACCCCTGTCTTTGCCATGTGCTACCCTGTACCTTCCCAGGACCTGTGCTGGCCATGGTTTAATTCTGGCCCTGCTGCTCTTGCTGACTCTGGTCACAGCACCAGGCCTGCCGGCGGTCACTGTCCTGGTCGTGTTCTGGCCCTGACCTGGATGTGGACATGTCCTGAGCCTGATTTGTCCCGGCCATGCCTTGACCTGTCTCTGCCCTGGTCCATCAAGGACACGCTTATACTGCCCTTTCCCAGCCTTGCCATGGCCCATGTGTGCCATTGCTTAGTCTTACCCTGTACTGGTTGTGCCTTTAACCTGCCCAGCCCTAGCCGCTCCCTGGATGTGCTCTGACCCTGCCTTGGCTTTTGCCCTGCCTTTGCTATGACCTGCCTCGGCTCTGCCCTGCTATGGCCCTCTACTGCTTTTAGCCATGCCCTCTGCTACCTCTGCCCTGGCCCTACGCTGCCTGTGTTCTGTCCTAGCCCTGCCTTTGCCTTGTCCTTGTGCTGCACTGTCCCTGCATTTACCCTGGAACCTCCCTGGCCCTGCCCTTTGTCTGGCTCTATCCCTGACCCAGCCTTGGCCTGGCCCTATGGTGGCCCTGGCAATGCCCTGGCCCCCACTGGCTGTGCCTTGGCGCTGGACCCACTGTATGCTTGCATGGCCCTGACCCCTCTTGGCCCAGTATTGTCCCTGAACCTGCCACAGGTATGACATGGTGCTGACCCTGCCCTGCTCTGGTTCTGCCCTGGTAACGCCCTGGCCCGACCCTTCTCTGGCCCTGCCTTAGCCCTATGTATCATAGTCCTGCCTTGGCTCTGATCTTGATCTGACCTTCCCTACACTGGCCTTGCCGGGCTCTGGCCAAATTCTTTGGTCTGTGCTGGCTCTGGTTCTGACCTGGCCCTCCTGCCTTGGCCCCTGACCCTGCCTTTTTCCTGGCCCTTCTCTGGTCTTGTCATCGTTCTGGCCCATTTCTGACCCTTTTTATGGGCCTTGTCCTGTTCATATCCCAGCCCTGCCAACCTCTGACCCTTTCCTGGTCCTGCCCTGGCACTGGCCTTACCTTGCCTTGGCTCTCAGCTACCCTAGCCATGCCCTATCCTGGTCTCGTGCTGGTCCTGACCATGACCTGTGCCAAGCCCTGGCCCTGCCATGTCCCTGCACTGACCTTGGCCCTGTCGTGTCACTGGTTATGACCCAGATCCAGTCCTGCCTTAGCTTTGGCCCTGTCCCAGTTCTGGTTCGGCCCTGGCCCAGGCCCGACTTAGGCACTTAATTACCCACTACCCTGCCCTACACTGCTCATGTGCCAGTGCCCTGCTCTGGCTCTGGTTCTGTCCTGGCCCTGACTTGCCCATGGCCCTCACCCTGCCACTCATCATGCCATAGCCCTGACCCTCACTTGGCCCTGGTCCTGTTCTAACTTTGGCCTTGCCCTGCTTCTGGCCCTGCAACTGCCTTGGCCCCAAGGCTTCCATGGCCCTCTGCTATGCTATACTTGTCCCTGCCACTGACCAGTCATGCCATTGCCCTATCTTACCCTGCACTGCTTGTGCCCTGGCCCTGCTAGGATTTAGTCCCTTCCTGGACCTGCCCTTACCCAGCCTTGGCTTTTGCCCTGCTCTTCCCTGATCCTGCCATATCCCTCGCCCTAGTATTGTCCCTATTCAGGCCCTGACCCTGAACCTGCCCTGGCCTGGACCCTGGTCCTCCCCTGGACCTTCCTTTGATCTTCCCTGCCCTTCCATACCCGGATCTTGTCCTCACCCTGCATTAACCCTGCACTGGCATTCTCTGCCTTGGCATAGTCTTGGCCCTGGCCATGCCTTCTCCCTGGCCCTGCCCTGTCGCACTCTGTTTTGGTCCTGTAGTGGCCCAACCATAACCTGGCCCTGTTCCTAGTCCTACCTCAGCTATTACACTGCCCTGCTTTTGGCTATGCCTTGTAAAATTCTAGCCCTGCCCTTCATCAGCCCTTGCCCTATCCTGTCCTTGCCCTGCCCTGTCCCCGCTTTTGCTTTGTCCTGGTTCTGACTTGGTCCTGCCCCTTCTCTGGACCCTCCCTGTTACTGCCTTCTCCTTGGCTCTGCATTTGCTCTGTCTCTGTCCCTGGCCCAGCCTTGGCCTTGGCCCAGACCCTAAACCTCTGTTCGTCCTGGCCTGGCTCTGACCACGTGTTAGCCTAGTTCTGTCCTGGCCCTGACCTCACCCTGGTCCTGGCCTTGCCCCTTTTATCTGGCCCTGCCCTACCTTGGTCTTTATCCTGACCCTAGCCCAGACCTCACTTGCTCTGTTGCCAGGCTGCAGTGCAGTGGTGAGATCTCAGCTCACTGCAGTCTCCGCTTCCCAGGTTCAAGTGGTTCTCCTGCTTCAGCCATAGGAGTAGGTGGCACCATGGCCAGCTAATTTTGTATTTTTTGTAGAGACAGGATTTCACCACGTTGGCCAGGATGGTCTTGATCTCCTAACCTTGAGATCCACCTGCCTTGGCCTCCCAAGGTTCTGGATTAGAGGCATGAGCCCCTATGCCCAACATAAATTTTCATTTTTTGTAAGGATGGGGACTTCCTATGCCTCCCAGGTCTAAAACTCCTAGGCTCAAGAAAACTTCCTGCCTTGGCCTCCCAAAGTGCTGGAATTACAAATGTGAGCCACTGCACCTAGGCTGTTTTTTATTATTGTTGTCATTTTAAATAAACCAGCTTTGGTTGGGCATGGTGGCTCACTCCAGTAATCCCAGCACTTTGGGAGGCCAAGGTAGGTGGATCAAGAGGTCAGCAGATCTAGACCATCTTGGCCAACATGGTGAAACCCATCTCTACTAAAAATACAAAACAATTAGCTGCGTGTGGTAGTGCATGCCTGTAGTCCCAGTTACTCAGGAGGCTGAGCCAGAAGAACCACCTGAACCCAGCAGGTGAAGGTTATAGTGAGCTGAGACAGCAAGACTATGTCTGAATAAATAAAATAAAAGAAAATAAAATAAACCAGTTTTACTGAGGTATCATGCACATACAATCTACCCATTTATTTATTTATATTTTTTGAAATAAAGTTTCACTCTTGTCACCCAGGCTGGAGTGTACTGGTGTGACCTCAGCTCACTGCAGCCTTGGCCTCCCAGGTTCAAGTGATTTTCCTGCCTCAGCTTCCCATGTAGCTGGAATTACAGGCACCTGCCACCCCACCTAGCTAAATATTGTATTCTTAGTAGAAACAGGGTTTCATCATGTTGGCCAGTGCTGGGATTACAAATGTGAGCCACTGTGCCCCACCGAATTTACTTACTTAGTTTACACTTTAGTGGACAACCATAACCACAGTTACGCTCACTGGTGGCATCCATGCTGTTGACAGTGATGGTCCCAATGTTGAGTTCTGGATGGTGGGAAGAAGCAGGGCTGGGCTGGAGCACAGGGAGTGGCCACCTCTCCCCCAACCAGGTTGCCCAGCCCCCACCTTCTGGAAAGAGGACCAGGGCAGGCAGGATGGGAGCTGGGGCGAGGGATGTTTTACACAGTCCTAGGAGGGAGGCAGGACCCCTGAATCTCTCAGTACCAGGCACCCATGCCATCGAAGACCTCAGTGCCCGTAAGCAATAAATGAAGGTTTCACCAGGAGCCATAGGCCCCTGCCTTCTGGTCTCAGGTGTGGCTTTGTGTCCTGGCGGGTGCTGAGGGTGACTCCCCCTAGGGAGAAGGGGAAGGGCATCTCACCTGCTCAGAGCAGCTCTTGATCCACAACCAAGGGATTGCCCGAAATTGCCCCACTGCAGGGACAGGGATTCATGGTGACCAGGTCTCCTCACAGGCAGACCACCCCTCCTCCCGACACACACACACCCAACAGAACCAAGTCCTGATTGCCAGGGCAACCACCTGGAGCTCAGCCCCTTCCCTGGCCCAATCAAATTGGGTGCACACTTATCCCCAAGTGTCCCCAGAACACTTATTCCCAAGCACCAAGTTGCCTTGGGTGCAAGACCCTTGTCTCCTGACACATGTCCCCATGTCAGGCTGAGGGCAGCAGGCTGGGCTGGCCAGGAGCCTCACTGGAGAGCTCTGGCCCTGCTCAGAAACATTCACTGGCTTGGACATCCCAATCTTAGTGAGAGCTGGGGTTCCATGCAAGGTCCCCCTCTGAGCAGATAACCGGATTTTCTGTCCCATTTTGCCCTTCCCAGCTTATCTGTCAATCCCTAAGTCTATGCAGCAGCTACCCCCATCAGGCCCTCGGAGCACTGGAACCTCACCCACCTCCCCAGGGGCAGGACACTGATCCACTTCTGCACCTCCAGCAGCCGCTCAGAGTCTCGGGTCAGTGCCATGGTGTGGCTGTGGAAAGCCAGGGGCAGGAGGGGCAGGGCAGCCAGGGTCCTCCCCTCCAGCATGGCCCCTGCACCTCACCAGCTCACCTCAGAATCCAGCGGCTCCAGCGGAGGGGCTGGGCCCTCTGCAGGTGGCTGTACCCTGGGAAGAGGACATCATGTTCCCTGTGGGAGAGGAGGAGCAGGGGCTCGGGTGGAGGCTGGGGCAAGGCCTGCTGGTGACACTGGAACCCCACAGGCCTGGATAACCCGTGAAAGAAGTGTTGGCCTGCAGCACTGCACCTGAATGAGGGATCCAGGATCTCCCAGGGACAAATTGCTCTCAAGGGAAAAGAGGCCGGAAGTGTGGCCATGTAAACCACGCACTGGGTCTGAGCTGTGGGGCTCCTGGGTTGAGGCTTTGCCAGGAACACCCAAAACATCTCAGCATCTCTGAGTGGGAGCCAGAAGTCACTCAGCATCTCTGAGTGGGAGCCAGAAAAGGGGAGGAGGCCAGTGTCGGGTATGACTTGGCCACGGGAGGTTTCGTTTGAGGACCCAAGAAATAGCTGGGGCTCATGAAGACCTGCTCCAAGCAGGTGGGACACCCTACCCCTCGTTCAAGTCACCATTTTTTGTATTTTTAGTAGAGTCAGGGTTTCACCATGTTGGCCAGGCTGGTCTCGAACTCCTGACCTCAGGTGATCCACCCACCTTGGCCTCCCAAAGTGCTGGAATTATATGCATGATCCACTTCACCCAGTCTTTTTTTTTTTTTTTTTTAAATAAATCAGCTTTGCTGAGGTATCATTCATATATAATTTACCCATTTAAAGTTTACACTTTAGTGTATATCTGTCACCAATTTAAGAACATTTTCACCATCCCCTAAACAAATTCTGTACTCAAGGCCAGGCATGGCGGCTCAAGCCTGTAATGTCAGCTCTTTGGGAGGCCAAGAGGGAAGGATCACTTGAGGCTGGGAGTTCAACCAGACTAAGCCACATAGTGAGAACCCATTTCCATAAAAAATTTTTAAAATTCACAGGGTGTGGTGCACACCTGTGGTCCTATCTACTCAGAAAGCTGAGGTGGGAGCATCATTTGAGTCCAGGAGTTTGAGGCTGCAGTGAGCTGTGACCGAGCCACTGCACTCCAGCCTAGGTGACAGAGCAAGAAATCATCTCTAAAAACAATTTAAAAAATTAAAAATGTGGCCAGGTGCAGTGGTTTACGCCTGTAATCTAGCACTTTGGAAGGCTGACATGGGTGGACCACAAGATCAAGAGATTGAGAGCATCTTGGCCAACAGGGTGAAACCCTGGTCTCTACTAAAAAATACAAAAATTAGCTAGGCGTGGCACAAACCTGTAGCCCCAGCTACTCTGGAGACTGAGACAGGAGAATTACTTGAATCTGGAAGTCAGAGGTTGCAGTGAGCTGTGTCACTGCACTTCAGCCTGGGTGACAAGAGCAAAACTCCATCTCAAAAAAAAGGTAAAAATTTAAAATTTAGGCCAGGCGCAGTAGCTTATGCCTGTAATCCCAACACTTTGGCAGGCCAAGGTGGGCAGATCACCTCAGCTCAGGAGTTCAAGAGGCCAGCCTGGCCAACATGGCAAAACTCATCTCTAACTGAAAAAAAAAATACAAAAATTAGCTGCATGTGGTGGCACTCACCTGTAATCTCAGCTACTTGGGAGGCTGAGGCGCAAAAAGCACTTGAACCCAGATGGTGGAGCTTGCAGGTAGGAGAGATCGCACCACTGTACTTTAGACTAGGTGACAGAGCGAGACCCTGTCTCTTAAAAAAAAAATTAAAGAAACCCTGAACTCAGTAGCAAACGCTCCCTGTTCCTCCTAGCAGCCCCACCCCACTTCCAGGGTGACAATTTGTGTGCCCTTGTTCCCCCCCACGTCTGAGAAACAGGGGTCACAGGGAGTTGAGGAAGAGGAGGGGTCTCTAAAAACACATGGTGACTCCTCAGCAGCTCCCCCTCTAAGTCTGCAAGGAACAAATCCAAACCTAAAGACACCAGCTCCCAGAAGCCAAAGCCTGGGCAGCCTTTGGCTCTTTCACCAGATGGGCTGGGTGGGGACACAGAATATGGGATGGAAGATCTGGGGCACAGGCAGGGTGGGGAGAGACTCTGGCTGCTCCAGGCACAGCCAAGATAGTGCCTTAGCCTCCTTCCCTCAAATCCACAAATGGTGAGTTTTCTTTTTACTTTTTATTTATTTATTTTTTTTGAGATGGAGTCTCACTCCGTCTCCTAGGCCAAAGTGCAGTGATGCAATGTCAGCTCACTGCAACCTCCGCCTTTCAGGTTCAAGTGATTCTCCGGCCTCAGCCTCCCAAGTAGCTGTGATTACAGGTACACACCACCATGTCCAGCTAATTTTTGCATTTTTAGTAGCGACAGGGTTTCACCATGTTGGCCAGGCTGGTCTCGAACTCCTGATCTCTGGTGATCCTCCTGCCTCTGCCTCCCAAAGTGGTGGGATTACAGTTGTGAGCCACCACACCAGGCCCCGCAAAGGGTGGGTCTTCCCTGCCTGCTGAGCTAGACTGGCATGGGAGTATTGGGGTTTGCAGGAAATGCCCCACTCCTGGCTGCTCTGTCTCGATCCTAGAGTTCTGGGATGCCCCTGTCCCCCAGGGCCTGGCACCCCCATCCTGTTCAGCCCTGCCACCTAGATCTGCTGTTTAGGCTGCCATCACACCTGTCTCTGCCCTGTAGGTGTCCCTGCAGTACTCACACCTCTGTCCATTCCACCATGGTCCTGATGAGCTCCCAGAGGAGACCCAAGAGCATGGAGCAGGTCTGCAGCATCCACAGCCTGAGGTCCATGACCACCTGTGTGAGGAGTAGAAGGTGCTGCTCAGGGAGGCCGATGTGCTGCTTCCCTAGGCAGCCAGGACCCTGTCACTGTCCAGTAGCTGAGTCCTGGAAGCCCACCCTAGGAGGGGGCAACTTGGGCCCAGCACACCTTCACCCATGAGCCATGGGGGCCACAGGGCTATTAAAGGATGGAGAGAGGCGGTCATCAAGGCACACAGTTAAGCAGCACTAGGATATATAATTAGTGCAATGTGAAACCACAGACAGGCAACACTGCACTATTTGCTCAGCCTGGGGGCACATGAAGGGGCCTCAGGTGGGGCTTGGGCCATGGGATTACCTCATAAGCTGCCTGTTCCTTGAGCACGATGTGTACCAAGGGGAGCTGGAGTGACGGCAGCACCGTGGGGAAGGGACAGGATTGCCACCCTGAGCTGTGTGACCTTAGACCAGACCCCTCTTCTCCAAGTGAGGCCAGCCAAACAGGTGATTTTGGAAGCCAGTGCTTGACAGTCTGGATTTCAGCTTCATGGGTGGATGGGAACCTGTGAGGGTTTAGAGATGCTGGGAAAACCTTTTCTTGGGAGAGCTTTCCAAACAGAGCCACCCTGGGCCCCACTGAGAAAGGATCCTACCGGAAGCCTTCACCACTGTCTTTCTCCACGCCGGTGGTGATGGTGATGTCATAGATGTAGGTGGTGGGTATCGTGTACAGAAGCATAGACCGCTGCAGTCCTGCCGAGTTGAAGAAGTCAAAGTCTGTGTTCTGGACAAAGGAAACCTTGGGGTATCTAGGGTGGGAGAATTGTGGTTCACTGGGTCCTTGCCCTGGGTCCTTTGACCTCAGCTGGAATGTCTCCACAGCCTCCCCAGATCCAGTGCCTCCAATCTCCAAAGGCCACCCTATCCCTAGCAGGAAGACCACGGGGTGGAGTGGGAAGGTAGGTACAGGCAGTGGAGGCAGGATGGTATCCACTTGGGAGGTGTTAGTCATGTAGCGGATGGTCCCTGGTGGCAGGGGGGAGGGGGTGAGTGTGTTGTTGATGGTGATAGTGACGTGGAGGTGGGAGGGCAGGGTCCCCACCTGGACCAGGCTGCTGATGTTGGCCTTGAAGGGGAGGTAGCCCCCCCTCATGCTCTAGCACATCGACCTTGTTCACCCACTGTAGACACAGGAGATATGGGAGGAGGTGGCAGGTCCGGGCATGAGGACGGACCCTGCTATGGGGCACTCCCTCACATAACCTGCAGCATGGGGCTCAGAGGCCTGCCAGCCACATGGGAAGAATGGCATCCCAACAGGGTAGATCAGGCCACCTATCCCTCTACACAGGGCACAGCCCCCAGGGCAGGGCAGGACAAGGCCCTCTACCATCCCACCCCAGGAGACAAGCTGTGGCTGCCAACTGGAGGTCCCATGTTGTTCAGCAACAATGCCCACCCACCTGCCCTACCTGCTCCTGGCCACACTGACCATGATGGCATAGGAGTGGTCACTGCCAATCCTTAGTACCCCTCTTGTGCACATATCCTGGGTCCACCTCTCCAGCAGGGTCACCTCCAGTTCACACCACACCCAGCCGACAGAATGCCACAGCCGCAAGTCCTGGTTGATGTCGTTGAAGCTGGAGGGAACCAGCATGTCCAGGGTGGGGCCCGTCTTCACAGAGAAGGGCCGGGCTCAGCTCGTAGGCCCCCAAAGGGATCCGAAACCAGCATGCTTCTCAGTTGTGCCCCCAGGCCTAGCACAAGCAATAACACATAGAGGGACTCTTGGTGGAACAGACAGATAACTTGACAGGTCAACTGCCAGGGAAGTTTGTGCATCTGGCCCAGTGGGGCCAGGATTTCCTCCTCAGAGCAGATGGGGCCTAGTATCTCCTGAGACAGGGGTGAGCCCAGGCCCACATCCCAGCCACAGGCAAGAAGGTTCAGACCCATGACTAAAAGGCAGATGACCCCGCTGTCTGTTACAGGGAGGAAGACTGGTTGGGGGATGGGGGGGCTTTGCTTAGCACACTGTGAGTGGGACACACACTGGCACCCAGCCCTCTCCTCCCTTCCTCCTATACCGAATGCCACAAAGTCAAAGAGGATGTAGAGGAGGCAAAAGCAGCCCAGACCTCACCCCCACTTCTCTGCTGACCACATCCAAGTTAGCAGGGGAACAGGGGTGGCATCCTTGGCCTGATATCACATCCTGTCCTCTGTCTGAACCTCAGAAACCAAGGTACTTTCCTGCCTCGGTAGAGCTGACCTCAGGATGTCTAAACTGTCCCCCCCTCCTGGATCCCCGGACCCAGCTTTGTGCAGCGCATGCTGCTCTGGCCAGCTGAGTGTCTCGGCTCATACCTGTAATCAGTGCTTTGGGAGGTCAATGTAAGAGGATGGCTTGAGGCCAGGAGTTCAAGACTAGCCTGGGCAATGTAGTGAGACCCTATATCTAAAATAAAGGTGTTTTTTTTTTTTTTTTTTTTTTTTTTGTCATCATTGTTTTTAATTAGCCAGGCACGGGGGACCCAGCTAACTTGCAATGCTTGCTAGAAGATAGCTCGGGCTTTTAAGTTAGGATTGTGCCACTGTGCTACAGCCCAGGCGATGCTAGGATACTATTAGCCGGGCATGGTGGCAGGCACCTATAATCCCAGTTACTAGGGAGGCTGAGGCTGGAGAATCGCTTGAACCCAGGAGGCAGAGGTTGCAGTGAGCCAAAATCAAGCCACTGCATTCCAACCTGGGCAACAGAGGAAGATTCTATCTAAAAAAAAAATTGCAAGAGGGGGATGCCCTGTGGGACCCCACTTTATTCCAGTAGGGAAGGCATGCTGTGGAAGAGGTAGAGGAGATCTGGAGACAGCAAAGGAGACACAGGATTATTGAGGGGACTTTCATACAGAAAACGTGCAGTGGCCGTGCCTGGACATAAGAACTACCATTTGTAAAAAGCACGCAGGGCTGCAGGCCAGGACAGAACATTTTTGCCCAGCATCCTTGACCTGTTACTGGTGGAAGGTATCCGACTTCCCAGTGGTGAATCCATACACATCTGCAACATCTTCCATTTTTGCCTTCTCAGAAGAAAGAATTCGACTGAGGGTCATAAGGCTGAAAGCCAGATGGAGCCAAGTCGCAGACCAGTAGTAAAGGTGCATTAAAAAGCAGGCCAGGACCAGGCACAGTGGCTCATGCCTATAATCCCAGCATTTTAGGAGGCCGAAGTGGGCGGATCACGAGATCAGAAGATCAAGACCATCCTGGCCAACATAGTGGAACCCCATCTCTACTAAAAATTAAAAAAAAAAAAATAGCTGGGCATGGCAGCGTGCACCTGTAGTTCCAGCTACTCGGGAGGTGGAGGCAGGAGGAAAGCTTGAACCGAGGAGGCAGACGTTGCAGTGAGCCAAAATCACATCACTACACTCCAGCATGGGTTACAAGAACAAGATTCCATCTCAAAAAAATAAATAAAATGAAGAAAGAGGAGAGTGGGAGCAGGAGGAGGAGGAGGAGAAGAAAAAACAGCCAGAGGAGAAAGAGAAGAAGAAACAGCCAGGGGCAATGGCTCCTGCCTGTAATCCCAGCAATGGAGGAGGATGAGGAGGGGGGGGGGAGGAAGAGAAGGGAAAGGAGAAGGAGGAGGGAGAAGAAGAGGGGGAGAAGAAGAGGAGGAGAAGGAGGAGGAGAAAAAGAAACAGCAAGGCGTGGTATGGCTCATGCCTGTAATCCCAGCAGTGAGAAGGATGAGGAGGAGAAACAGCCAGGAGCCAGGCACTGTGGCTCACACCTGTCATCCAAGCATTGAGGAAGAGAAGAGGGAGGAGGCGGTGGAGAAGGAGGCAGTGGAGGAGGAGGAGGAGGAGGAGGAGGAGGAGAAAAAGCAGGCATAGTGGCACACATTTGTAATCGAAGCTACTTGGGAGGCTGAGGCAGGAGAATCACTTGAACTCAGGAGGCAAAGGTTGCAGTGAGCAGAGATGGTACCACTGTACTCCAACCTGGGTGACAGAGCGAGACTCCATCTCAAAAATAATAATAATTGAAAAGGGTTTCACGACGTTAGTCAGGCTGGTCTTGAACTCATGACCTCTGGTGATCCACCAGCCTTGGCCTCCCAAAGTGCTGGGATTTCAGGCATGAGCCACTACCCCTGGCCATCTGTCACTTAGGCCTTTGCCTAGCTCAGGGAATTTGCATTTTTCCAGCAGAGGAAGCAATCAGATGTGCATTTGTCTCAGGTGAGCAGGATGACTTAGAGCTCAAAGTTTTTGATGCTCACAAGGAATTTTGTAGCAGACAAACTGGGTGGGAGTTATGTAGCTTTTTTTTTTTTTTAAGATGGAGTCTCAAAACACCAAAGGCTCCCAGGTTCAGAAACCTGAGTATTCACGTGCAGAGGACTTAAGTAAGACCCCTATGTTGCACAAGACAGAAACATTAACATAAAATGAACACCTAAGTCTAATCCTGAAACCAAAAAAGCTCCCATCTCAAAAATAATAATAATTGAAAAGAGTTTCACGACGTTGGTCAGGCTGGTCTTGAACTCATGACCTCTGGTGATCCACCATCCTCGGCCTCCCGAAAACATACGGTGACTATTTTGGGGAAACTTGAATCTGTGCACACCGCTTGCAAAAAGAAAAACTTAAGGAGATTATACCCAGAAATAATACAACACCTTTCCCATTTCTCTGACTTTATTTCCCAATGGGACACAGAAATTGCTGCTAATGAAAGCAAATGTAAACATGTTAGACAAAGGACAACTTTAAAATTTCTCAAGGAGAAAACAATGAACCCAAAGAAAAGGTATACTACAGATTGGGATAAAATTATGGAAAATCATGTATCTGACAGGAACTGTTATCTAACATACACAAGAAACTAAAGGTACTAGGTGGGCAAAAAGACAGAACAACTAAAAACTTTATGTATCCAAACAGGATACCCAAATACCCATTCAAAAACAAACTTGATAAGGAAAATATGACACATATACACTGTGGAATACTATGCAGCCATAAAAAATGATGAGTTCATTTCCTTGGCAGGGACATGGATGAAGCTGGAAATCATCATTCTCAGCAAACTGACACAACAATAGAAAACCAAACATCACATGTTCTCACTCATAAGTAGGGGTTGAACAATGAGAACAGATGGACACGGGGCAGGCGGGGGGACGGGGAATATCACACACCCGGGACTGTCAGGGGTTGAGGATGTTAGAGGAGGGATAGCAGGGGCTGGGTGTTAGGGGAGGGCTAACATTAGGAGAAATAACCTAATGTAGATGATGGGGGGATGGATGCAGCAATCCATCATGGCACAGGTATACCTGTGTAACAAACCTGCACATTTTGCACATGTACCCCAGATCTTAAAGTATAATAATTTTAAAAGGCTACCCAATGGAGAGATTGAGGGAGTCCCATATGTCACCCAAATGTACATATAGTGAACATGTTTTTCGAAACAACACAAAGACACAAAATCTGGAAAAGAAGATTCCAAACGTTTTCACCATGGAGAAATTAACAACTGTTTGTGATAATAGAGACTCTAATTATCCTGATTTTATAATTCTTCTGTGTCTGCACTAACCAAAATGCCCCACTCTAACTCCCCCCATTGTGTATCTTTACCATATGGATAACCTTTCAAAAAATACATAAATGTGCAATGCTGAAATTCATATGGACCACAAAACACCCAGAATTTCCAAAGCAATCCCGAGAAATCCAAACTACATCGGTTGTGTCACACTTACTGATTTTAAATGTCATTGAAAAGCTGAAACCCCATTCCACAGAGAGCAGTGGGATAGATGACAGGACCCAGACGTAAACCTGCACCCCTAATACCATCTGATATACAACAAAATCCACAAAAAATAAGCTTTGGAGAAAAGAATCCCTCCTCTCAATAGATGGTACTGGGACAAATGGCTAGACAGTTGCAGAAGAAAAACTGTTGGGCCCTGCTGTGTCTCACGGAATAAACTCAAAATGAATGAAAGATGTAAATGCAAGATGTCAAACTATGAAAAGCATGCAAGAGAACCCAGGAAATACCCTTCTTGACAGAGGATTTGGCACAGCATGGATATGCCTAAGTCTCCAAAAGCAAGTGCAACTACAATTATTGGCCGGTGTGACCTAATACACAAAAGAGCTGCTGCACAGCAGAAGAAATTACCCACAGAATAAACCGACAACCTGCACAATGGGAGAAATGTTTCCACGTAGGCATCTGATGAAGTCTAATATCCAGGATCTACCTTAAAGACGTTAAGCAAATAAATCAGCAAAACAAAAACCCAATGAAGAAAGGGCAAGGGGCATGATAATACGAATCTCAGAAGGCAGCTTACAGCAGCAAACAGACATGACGGCATTTCTCTACCACAGTAATCACCGGAGAAATGCAAAGCAAAAGGCCCATGAGATAGTATTTCACACTGGTCAGAATGACGATTATGACACCAGTCCACAAGAATGACTGCCATCAAGGCAGAGGAGGAGAGGGATGCTGGTCTGCTGTTGGTGGAAATGCAAACTAGTTCAGACACCATGGTAAACAATGTGGGGATTTCTCAAGTAACTTTCTCAACATCATTGATCCTCACAAAAATGTCCATGAAAACCACACTAAGATTTCATCTCATTCCACTCAGAATGAATACTACCAAAAACAAAACACAGTTTTGAAGGTGCCAGCCAGTGGAGACTTGCAGAAGGGTAACCTCTTAAACAGTATTGGTGGGGACGTAAATTAGTATACACACTAAGAAAAACGGCTAGAGGTTCCTGAAAAAATTCACTGTACAACTACCACGTCAGCTAGCAGCCCCACCACGAGTTCCACATTTAAAGCAGTTGAAATCCCTAGTTTGAAGAGAGCTATCTGCCTGCCCGTGGGTACTGAAGCACTTGTAACTGTGGTCAAGGTACAGAACCAACCTACCTGTCCATACACAGCTGCAGGGATGAAGAAACCGCCATACAGATACACCACGGAATATGTTTCAGCCATAAATCTTTGGGAAATCCTGCCATCTGCAGCCACATGAAGAAACATGGAGAACATCAGGTCTAACAAATGAGCCTGGTAGAGAAAGTCCCATTCCACATGGTCTCAGGCATGCAGACTGAAAAAGCTTTATCCCCTAGAAGTAGAAAGTTCAATGGGCATTACCAGAGGCTGCTGGGGAGATGGAGGGGGTCTTGGAAGGAATCAGTAATGGGTACAAAGTTACTCTCAGATGAGAGGAATCAATTCTGTATCAAAATCTTCCTTGTATCCTCTAATTACATTTAGTGTATGGCAAATTGTGTTTTAAGAAATATGAAGAAATAATGCTGAAATGTATGTGGAAATGTGAAACACCCTGAATTTCCAAAGCTATCCTGAGAAATACAAACCATGTGGGATGTAGCACATTCCCTGAGTTCTAATTAAATGAAAATCTCTAGTTAACCCACCCATATGTTGCCAGCATACACAGAGAAACACAGACCAGTGAGCAAAACGAGGGCACAATAATAAACACAAATAACACTGTGTACACAATCAGAAACACAAATTTATACAGAGTGAACATGTTTCAAAACACCACCAAAATGACACAATAGGGAAGGTTTTCAAAACTAAATAGCCACATGCTAAAGAATAATATAGGACTCTTATGCCATTAAGGGTGCAATAATCAACTCAAAAAGATTAAAAGATTCTATGCAAAACTTGCAACCATAAAGCTCCTATAAAGACAACCGCAGGTATGGGTATATTTCGGGCAACTTGGATATATGCTCACGGTTTACAAAAAGTAACAAAAATACAAGGGAAAAAATCATGGACAATGGACTGCTTTGGTAGTGACTTTTTTTCTTGATTTGCAACCAACAGCACAGCTAACCAAAATATTATGCAATATGTGGGACCATGTGAAACTGAAGAGTTTGTGCCCAACAAAGGAAAACAACGAACAAAATGAAAAAGCATACTGAAAATTATTTAAAAATCTGGGCACACACACAGTGGATAAGGGGTTATTTTTGAAAAGGCACAAGCCAGTAACACTACCAGCTGACAAAAAAACTAACAACAGAAAAATAACCAGATCAAAATTGGGCAAATAGCCTGAATAGATATCTGTGCAAAGACAGGAAACTGAACCAATGATTACAAAATCTTGGGTAACATTACTACTCATGAGAAAAATGCAGATCAAAACCACACTCAGATCTTATCTCACCCCAACTAGAATGAACATTACTAAAATATTAAAATATTTCAAAAGACATCTTCTGATATGAATTTCCAAAAGGGGAACTGTTTGTGGAAACATAAATTAGTATTAACACTATAAAAAAAAAAAGTTGGGAATCCTGCAAAGAATAAAACACAGAAAGAAATACCATGCCATTTAGCAGTCCCACTACTGGGTAGACATGCAACCTACCTGTTCATCCACAGATATAGAGACCAAGAAACTCTCGTATACATTCAGGAATATTCCTCGGCCATCAGAATAATCAAACAGCATCATTTACAGCAACCCAGATGAACATGGAAAACTATGTTAAATGTAATGAACTAGGCCCAGAAAGGCACACACTGCATGATACCACTGCTGTGAAATCTTAAGACGTTTATCTTCAATAGAAAGCAAAATATTGGTAACTGGAGTCTGGAAGATGGAGGGGGAATGGGGATTGGTTATGAAAACAAAGTTATCTTACCGTTAAAGGACTAAATCTGAGTGTTCTCCTCAGCCTGGTGACTGGACTTAACAATACTGTATTTTTCAAAAGAGCAAGAAGGGAGAATTTTGAATGTTCTCTCCACACAAAAATGATACCTGTATGAGATAACAGAAATCCTAAGTACCCTGATTTGATCATTAATCGATCTATATGTATGAAAATGTACCCCTAGTTATGGACTTTTATGTTGTGAAAAAAAGTTAACAGAAAGAAATACGTATTTGCTAAAAATCACAGGGAACAACAAAAGCAATGGTCTAAAGGAATCCTGAGAAATACAATCAAAGTGAGGACCCACAAACCTAAATGCCAAATGACAGTGCCGAGTGGCACTGCACAAACCTGAAAAATCTTTGCACAGCAAAGAAAACCACTTTCCAAATTTAAAAAAAAATCCTATAGATTAGGCAAAAATTTCAGGCAATCGTGTAATTCATGAGGAGTTGTCACCTAACGTGTACACAAAAAAACACTACAAAACAGAAAAAGAATCCATTCTAGAACCTGACCAGACAATTCTGTAGACATAAAATCGAACAACAGATAAGAGACTAGGTCCTCAAAATGAACTATTCATTAGGAAACTAATTCGACAGGCACAGTGGCTCGCGCCTGTAATCCCAGCACTTTGGGTGGCCTAGTTGGGTGGATCACCTGAGGTCAGGAGTTTGAAACTAGCCCGACCAAAACGGTGAAATCCCACCTCTACTAAAAATACAAATATTAGCCTGGCATCATAGTGGTGGGCATCTGTAGTCCCAGCTACTCAGGAGGCTGAGACAGGAGAATTGCCTGAACCCAGGAGGTGAATGAAGGTTGCAATGAGCCGAGATTGCGGCACTGCACTCCAGCCTGGGCGACAGAGCCAGACTCAGTCTCTTTAAAAAAAAAAAAAAAAAAAATAGAAATGCGGGTGTGGTTTTAGAAAAAGGGGAACTCATACTCTGCAGGTGGAAATGAAAATTAGGATACCCCAGCTCAGACACCAGTGGGGTTCAGGTCCCGGGCTTCACCACAGGCTCAGTGCCTATGCACTTCTAGACGCTGGATGCGGGTCTGACACGGGCACAGCCTTCCTGGCAGGGCTGCAGATGCTGCCACGGCCAGGACCCTACAACCGCCCCCACACATACGACGGGGGCCCAAATGCCCACAAAGAAGTCAGGGCCGGAAAGCAGGGAGCCGTGTAGAAGGAGCAGGGAGATCTGGAAGGTTCCTGGTGGGGTATGAGTCCCCGCCCCTTCCTGCAGAGACCTGCCTCCTCCTCCACCATCACGTGGAAGCTATCACGGCTTCTCCTAAGAGCCTCTGACCACATCTCCGCTTCTGCCGGCTCCCTCCGACCGCGCCGCCGCCTCAGCGGACTCCCTCTGGCCGCGCCTCGGCCTCAGCGGACTCCCTCCGGCCGCGCTGTCACCTCTGCGGACTCCCTCCGGCCGCGCCTCGGCCTCTGCGGACTCCCTCCGGCTACACGGCCGCTTCTGTGGACTCCTTAGGGCCATGGCGCGGCTTCTGCTGACTCCCTCCGACCCTGCCGCTGCTCCCACCAGATCCTCGCAGGAAGCAGAGTCTCGCCTTCCTTCCGTAGGGGAACCCAGCCGGCTGCATCCCTCGACTCAAACTGAAGCACTACCACCCCCTTAAAGGTACCGCAGCTCTGCCTGCCCAGCTGGATGAGACCAAGTCTTAGGCTAACCAATCAGAACATACAAATGAAGCCCAATGAGAGTAGACCTTGAAGTTTGCTCTCATCCAATCAGAACATGTAGTCTAGGCATGCCTTATATAAAGGACGGCAAGAGGGTGTCTCGCCATTTTGGGACTCAGAATTCTGCCTACGTGGGCCTTCCTGCTTCCAGCTGACTTAGAGGAGAAGGAGGAGTGGCCGCCCGCTGCCCATGCTGGAGGCTGGAGGCTGGAGCCTGCAGCATCGGGTCGCCTAGCTGTTGCGGTTGGTGGCGGTGACGGAGACTACAGCACAGCTGGAAAGGTAAAAAGATGGCGGGATAGATTCGCCATCCTGGCCTGCACAGCCTGAGGCATGGGGGACGGCTTGGGGGGTGCCCTGCCATGGGCAGTGGGCCCTATCCAGGGTGTCACTGCTGGTGTTGCGGGGGCTGTTTGGGGGGCTTATTTGAGGTGCCACTACCCACGGAGGAGAGAGGGTTGGGGGCCCTTTCCTGGGGTGTGCTGCCCATTGCTGGGGGGGTGGGATGGGGCCTGTCCCAAGCGGTACTGCCAGCAGCAGTGGGGCATTTTGTGGGCACTGTCGGGGGATGTACTGCCCTAGGTGGGGGGTGAGTTGGAGGAGCTATCAGGTGCTGCAATGCCCTTGTCGGGGATGGGTTGGTGGCACTATGGGGTGCAACACTGCCAGCGGTGAGGGGTGTGTTGGGGGTGCTATCAAGTGTTACATTGTCCCCAGTGGGTGGGGGGTGTGATATCCAGGACATCATTGCCTGTGTCTGGGAGCTGGTTGGGGACACTATCCAAGGCTGCATTACCCACATGGGGAGCGGGTTAGGGGCACTATCTGGGGCTGCAGTGCTGGTGGTGGAGGATGGGTTAGGATTACTATAGGGTGCTACACTGCTGGTGACGAGGAGGGGTGGTGTTCAAGGCACTTTGGGGACTACACTGAGAAGAGGTGGGGAGGCTTTTTGGGAGAGCTACACAGGGTTGGACTGCCCATGGAGGGGGGTAGAGGGTTGGTTGGGGCACTCTTGGGGCCGGATACACAGCCTGAGTCGAGGGGAGGTGGCGGGTGGGTTGGGTGCTCTCAGGGATCTGCACTGCCTGGCAAAGAGTGGGTGAGTGTGCTATTCCGGGCTGCGTTGGTTGTGGCAGGGGCAGGTTGGGTGCCCTGGGTTGTGGCAGGGGCTACCTGAGCTGTCCATGGTGGTATTTCCCAAGGTGGAGAAGGAGTTTGGAGTGCTATCTGTGGCTGCACTGCCCAAGGCAGGGAGTTGGTTGGGGGCGCTATCCAGGGCCACACTGTTCACAACAGGGAGTGGGTTAGGGCACTCACTATTCAGGGTTGCAGTGCTCGCAGTGGGGGGTGGTTTGGGTGCCATATGGGGGCATCACTGCCTGCAGTGGGGGCCTAGTGCGGAACGCTATCTGTGGCTACACTGTCCACCGCAGGGAGTCGGTTGGGGCACTATCCCGGGCTGTGCTGCCCATGGCAGGGGGGTGGTTTGCGGGTGCCATCGAGTGCTGCAGTGTCTAAGGCAGGGGCAGGTTAGGGGCTGCCATCACATGCTACACTGCCAGTGGTGGGGGATGGGGTGTTGGCACTATCCTGGGGTTACACTGCTGGTGGCAGCAGGTTAGGGGCTCTGTCAGAAGCTGCATTGCTGGTGGCAGGTGATGGAGGTTTCAGCAACAGTGGTGGTCTCTGAGAGAGGAGTGGTCCTCCTCTCCCCGGGCCCTAAACTCTAAAGGGCCATCTCCTCCTGCATGGTGGACACACTTTTCTGTGAAAATCCTGATCACAGCAGGGCACCCAGACCCATCGTGGTTCCCAGGCCCGAGCCCTCACATTCTGTGTTGCAGACTGCCAAGGATACCCAGGCATGCAGTAGCAGACACCATGGGGTGCCTGTGGGTGGAGGTCTCAGGAATGGGAACCAGCACTTTGGTGGGGACGGCTGGCTGGGGCTGAGTTTCTGCTGCTCCTGCTTCCCGAGCACAGCCTGGGTGGTCCCAGTCGTTCCTGTAGAGTGGGAAGCCCAGGCACTATGGCGTCTCCAGTCTCCACTCCCTAGCCAGCTTGGGCCAAAAAGAGATGCCATGGACTTTGGAGGATGGGTGTGAGTGCCTTCACTGAAACTGGCCTGTGCCACCCAGTGGCCAGCATGATAAGGTGGGGATCTAATGCTACCATTCTGTGTCCTGTTCTAGGCTTTTGTGGCTTTGCCCGCCCAGCTGCTCCATGCCAGGAGAAGGAAGAGCCATCTGCTGCATGCTGGAGGCAGGAGCCTGTGGCACCATGGCTCGCCTCGCTGCAGTGGGTGGCAGTGATGGAGACTGCAGAGCGCCGGAGAGGTAGGAGGGTGGCTGGCTGCCACCAGGGCAGGGACAGGGTGCAGAGGTGGCCAGGTGGCAGGAGCCTTTTAGAATGGGTCCCTGTGTTGAGGCAGACAGCAGTGGTATTGGCATTGGTGCTAGTGGTGGCCGCAGCAGCAACTCTGAGGACTGGGAAGGTGGGTAGAGTGCTGCAGGCTGGCCTGGCCTTGCCTGGCCTGGGGTGGGTAGGAAGCTGTGGGTGCTGTACCATGGGCCTCTGTGGTAGTGGTGGAGTCACAGCCAAGGCAAGGAGAAGTCTTCCCCAGGGAAGATGGAAGGGAGACTGATGCAGGAATTTTTTGCCCCAAGGAAATTGAGGTGGGATCAAAGGATTTTCATCATGGTATTGTTTGTTTGCAATAGTAAACCTTAGACACAACCTAAATCCCCACATTTATGAAAGAGTAGATAAATTATGGTACATCTTTGCAGTAAGATAATTGAGGCTTTTCCAAATCATTTAAAATAACATTTTACTGATTTATTAGCAATGTTGAATGTTGTTTGAATAAATGGAAAGGGAAATACTCATGATGTATTAAGTTTAAAATAAGACACAAACTACTGCCTTTCAAAGTTTAAAGATGTCTGTGTAGTTATATCATTGTTTACAAAGGCAGATCATATGACAGTGTTTAATATATTACCTCTGGGTACAGATACTCTAGGGTTTTTTTGTTAGTTTGTTTTCATTGCACTTTGCAAATTTTGTGTAGTAGCACAGTTTTTAAAAATATATTTTTCTCTAGACTTTGAAAGGAATGAAGATGGAAGGAAAGAGAAGGTAATGATTTCAAATAGATTGATAATGGGAATAGAAATCTTGTCCTCCTTGCTTGGGAGGAACATGATGTATTCACAGGTGTAAGAGCACAGCATACTGTGGGGTTTGGCTCACCCACATATAACTTGTGACTGTCATGGGTGCCACCGTTTCTGTAAGAAGGCCTTGCAAGTGATAATCCAGGTAGAGGAGCACCAACAAACTTCTAGAGGTTTTGTGTGTATTCGAGCCCCCAGCCTTTTTACTTAGTTCATTTCGGAAGTGTCTTTTGGGAAAACGCAAAGGAGCGTAATGGGGAGAGGTCATGAAAGACTTGCTTTACATCCTTTTGTGCAGCCACAGCGATTCCTTCCTGCATTAGCTATGTGGTCAGTTTCCTGATCTTTCATGTTACATTGCTTTTTGTTGAAAGTTTTTTTTTGTAATGGAAATAACTATGGTAAAGGGCCTTAAACAACTATTAATTTTGTCTCAAAAATCAGGAAGCCCATAGGTTGGCAGTTCTAAGAGTGGTGGTTGTTATCTTGGGAATTTTCATGGGCTTGTCATGGGCAATGGGTGAGAACAAATTCAGAAGTCAGCTGCTTACTGGACTGTAGATGGGGAGAGGGGAGGCAACTGTATTCTTATATGCACTCTCTCATTACCAGAGAGGGAATCTTCTCCCTCAGATGTCCTAGACTTTGCTTCAGGTACATTGGCCAAGGTGGTGTCCCAGGCTCATGACCCGTCTTCAGGGAAAACTGAGAAAGTGATAATTCTTTGTGTCTTTGCCTGTATATGTTTCTATGTGTGTCTCAGCGTGTGTATCTTTGTGTTTTCAGTCTTCTCAGTAGGGAAGTATAGCTCTCTGGTTAGGCAACCAACAAAATCCCCCATGAGTTCCTTTGAAGGTTTATTGTAAGAAGAAAAATCTTATTTTGGGAGCAGGGATAATTAATATGTGTAAGTTAGTTTCTCTCTCCTCACACCCTCCTTTTTCTTTTCTTTTCTTTTTTTTTTTTTTTTTTTGTGTGTTTTTTTTTTTTTTCTACCTTTTTTTTTTTTTTTTTTTTTTTTTTGAGATGGAGTCTTGCTGTGTTACCAAGGCTGGAGCACACAGTGGTGTGATCCTGGCTCACAGCAACCTCCAAGTAGAAGACAGGAAAAGGCAGCCCTCTCTGATGGGGACAGGCTGAGGGCAGACCGAAGTAGGAACATTCTGGGGAGATTTTTGTCTCACTTCCCCATGGGGCTGGAGCACTGTGTGGTAACTGTTGTTGTCATCATGAGACTGACAGTAGTAATCAGCCTAGTCCTTAGACTCCAGCCCAGAGATGGTCATGGAGGCAGAGTTGGAGGGCTGATACTAATCCACATATTTGCTCGCAGTGCTACCACTGCCACAGGTGCAGAAGATGCTATTCTTTTTTCCCAGAGACCCTGACACAGAGTGGGACTGAGTGAACACATTCTCCTACCAAGACCCTGCAAGAAGAGAACAATACTGAGAACAGTGAGGACAGATCAGGTCTGCTTCCCAGTGAGGAGAGAGAGGTCATCACAGGTGACATCCTGGAGACCTCCTTGAGTTCCCTTCAGGCAGCCACCAGTGCAATGAGTGAGGAAGGTCAGAATGAATGGAATCCAGGGCACGGTGAAGATGCCCCAGGCTCTGCTGCCTGAGCCCATAGCCAGGACTGCAGATAAAATGTTAAATATCCCACAGGTAGCTGCTCTGCTCATCTTATCTTATGTGAAGTGCTGATTTACTGAGCACAAAATGAATACACAATTGACTATTCCCCTGCCTTCTCCTTTTCTCTTGCAATGTCTGGATTCAGTAATGTGACCACACTTTTCCTCTTTCCCTCCAGCACATTCTTCCCCTTTAAATAATGAAGCCTCAAAATCATCTTTGGAGAAAGGCACAGACCACAGACTGTTTCTATGATTCTGTGTTTATTCCTTCCGACTTGTTCTTAACCTTGGCAAAAAAAAAAAAAACTTCTAAATTGATTGAGACCTGCCTCAGATACTTACCGTTTACGAGGATGTGAAGCAGTTTGTGTTCTCGCCATGCGCGTTGCTACGGCTATCGCTTGTTATCCAAACTTTTACTATCAAGCTCAAGAATTGAATGAAATCAGAGACTGTTAGTCCTTTCTACATAAACTCTTGCCATTCATGTGGGAGCCACATCATTTGGTCAGTGCTCTCCCTCCTGAGTCCAGCTTGGGGCTTGACTGTCATTATCCAAACCAGGAGCCAAATAGACTTGGAAGATTGAGGCAGTCAGTGTGCACAGAACAGGCACCAAGATTTTTGTTTAGCCACCGCGACTTATCTCTAGTGGGTGTAATACTGAGAAACGTTTACTTTGAGACTACATTGTTGTGTTTTAATTTTTACAAACATGTTTACATAACTAATTTTTATAAAATACACCTGTTGCTGAATACTTCTTGTCCCTATCTTGATAGTCATCACCCACATTTGCAAAGGGGGCCTTGCTCGAGTGTTTGAAAACGAATGCCCTCAGACAGACGTCCACCAGCCTGCTCCTCTCATTCCTATTTAAAGATCATGATCGGGTCCTTCCCTACAGCGGCCCCTGGTTTGCAAAGCTGGACACTCCTGTGTTGAAGATACGTTGATTCACGTACTGCATAAATGTTTTAGATTTTACTGTAAAGCAAACAATTCACATCTCAGACCCGCAGTCTCCCAAGGTCCATTGCCTGTATTGCTGAGGGGTGCACGGAGGCCTTTCTAACATTTCGCTCTGGAGCTCAGCATTACCATTCTAGTAGGCGGCGAGATAGACAGGAGTGGGAAAGGCAGCCCTGGAAACCTTGCTCCCTCTAGCAAACAATACCCACTAGCAATGAGGAGAAAACAGCAGCCACATCAGACTTGCAGTTCGGCTTCTCTGGTCCTGACTGGGACTTATCTGACCCTGACAGGAGATAACTTCAGTAGGGACTTTCCCTAACAGCAAGCATGCACCCTTCAACTTGGCTTGCCCTAAAGGTAACATTTACTTATTATAGTGGTAAAAAACACACCCCTGGGTAGAGATTTCAGACATCGATAAGACGTGATATATATACTAGCACGCATCACCATAGAGCGTGTGCACCAAGGAGACCACCCAAAATGTGCTTGCTAGTAACATCCCTTCACACCCTTTTCATGAATAATTATGTAAGACCCTCATAGAGGAGCTTCCCCCGTGGCGACCTACGCTGTCTTCTTCTCCAAGCAGCCCGCTCTACTTGGCTTTCAGAGTGTACTGTGTCTTTAAATAAATTCTACACCTGCTTCACTGTCACTGCTTACCTCTTGGCTAAATTCTTTCCTCTAAGAAGACAAGTACTGAAGACCCCACACTCCCGGGTAACACTATCAACTCTTTCTCCTTTTTCTCTGGAGCTGGTGCTCAGATGGTGAGTGCCCTATGCTAATGGTCCCAGAGCGGGAGCCTGTTTGCCCCTGTCTGGCCCTCAGTAATGTCCTTGGTCAGCTGCCTGGTAACAGCTGTCGATTACCAGAGGGACCAAGTGATCAGCACCAGAGTCAATCACTTCACAGAGGAGCTGAAGTGGACAGGGTCAGCTCAGCCCTCCTGGACCAGGGTGGGAACATCATCCCATGATGGCAGGTCAGTGTCTCAGCTACCTTGGAAGCACCTCTTCATAAACTACAGGGATCATTTAGATAAAAGTATAGTCTGTTGATTTTTACACCTTTATAAAAATCTTTGCTAATACCTATCTGTTAGCTGTGACGATTACAATTGTTTTTATTTTTTGTTTTGTTTCTCATTACTAAAGATATTCTATGGAGCTTTAAAGCCTCCTGCTGTAAGAAACTAGTAAAGAAACATACTGTGTGGAGAAAGGAAAATTACCCACAATTCTTGTTCTCTAAGGTACATGGTTGTCATTCCACCAGCCATTCTCAGCAGTGTCCTGAGGACCCTCAGATGTGTTTCATTCCCTTAGCATTTTAATCCTCTCCTCCACTCTCAACTGCCACTTTTCGCATGAATGGGGAAAGGGGTTGGGAGAGACATCTCCTGTCTTGGTCCCACGGATTTAAAGTTCAAGTCAGAAGCTCCAGTGGTTGCCCGTGTGTAGTAGTCAGGGGGGCAAGACAGATGTGGGGTTAGTAGTCTTTCCTTCTCTGTATATCTGGCAGGCTCTCTCCTCAAGCTGGGGCTTCATGGAGTCCCAGAATGTTGAACTTGAAGTAGTCTCAGCAGCCATGCTGCAGCTGGAGTCAGCCCATCCAAGTGTTGGTCTCACTCCCTCGTGACTGGGATGCTTGGAAGAGCCAAATGGGCAGGCAGGCTTGGAGAACATGTGCTTGCACAACTAAAGTGTACCTTGAACCATTTGATTGCAACTACATGTGTGCGTGTGTGTGTGTGTGTGTGTGTGTATTGGGAGGATGCATAACAGTCTCACTGAGGGGTTACTAACATCTAATAGAGGGACTTATGCGTCTGTGAAACCATCACCATTATCAGGACAGCGAGCATGTCCATGTCCCATAGGTTTTCTTCTGCTCCTTTGTGATTCCTTTCTCCTGTCTCTCCTGCCTGGCTCCACCCCAAGCAATGACTGATCTGCTTTCTGTCACAATATATAAATTGGCAACTACTTATAATACCAGTTCTAACCTCATCAGGCAAATACTTTCTTTTTGTAAATTGGGCTTTTCATTGTGTGTTCAACATTCTTGATCCCGAAAGAGTGAGAGAAAAGCTGGTGTGGGCCCCTCTTGGGAGGCCTGCCCCTATCCACGGACCAGCATGGCTCACATGCCTTGGAGCCTCTGCCCGCAGGACAGCCCTGACTGCCCGTCCACAAGCTTTGCAGTACCCTCTACCTTTCCTGGGCAGGGTCTGTGCAGTGCAGAACTTTCTCCCAGTCCTTGCACCAAATAACGAATGTCAGAGATAGTACATTTGGAGCCAGTGGCTATGCCCTCACCTCTAATGCCTGCAGTACTGAGCTGCTAAGCAAAAGATACCTCCCTTTTTGATTTTTCCTCAGGGTCTCGCCCTTTGTACTCTGCTCTTCCTTATGCAGGATCTCTCCTCTGTCTGCTCTTCTCCCACCTCCTGCAGTCCCTGGACCCCCCTTGGCAATGCAATGAGACTCTTCTATATCCTCAGTCCATTGCAGGACCACAGCTCTGACCTGGCCCTCCTCCATTTTCTAAGCCCTGCACCTGTGGGGTTGGGAATGGGCACCAACACAACCCCAATGTGGCATCAGTCCCACCATCTCCAATGCAGGAAGAGTTCCAGATGTCAGGAGCTATGGCATTGTCCTGCACACATGGCATGTCCTGGACTTAGAAAATGATGGTAATGATATTTTCTCACAAAATAGACAATAACATCTATGAAAGTGCCTAGTTCATTTTCTAGCACAAAATATATATCAAAGCAGTGGGGTTTAGTAGGCATATGTAGATTTTAAAGCTCTTCAGAAGTCAGGTAAAGATTTCTTTAATAATTAAAAAGAAAACAAAACACTACCCCAAAAGGAGAATATCGATACATTGGATGATAGTAAAATTAAGAATCCCTCAAGAAATTCAATAAGAGAGGGAAAAGATAAGTCACATGGGAAATGAATTTGTCACACATGTAACAGGCAAAGGACTCATGTCCAGAGTGTATGAAGAATTTCTACAAATGAAGGAATCCAACAGAAAAATAAACAAGAGAAGAGAATAGGAACTTCTTAAAAAAAAAAAGAAAAGAAAAAAAGAAGAAAGGAAGGAAAGACAAATGAACATCCAAATGGCCAGAAAGCATATAAAAATGCCCAGCCTCATAAACCATCAGACAAATGTAATCCACAATGAGAAACCAATATACACCAGCCAGCATGGCTAAAATTAAAAAGACTGTTAATACCAAGTGTTGGTGAGAACGTGAAGTAACTGAAACCTTTATACACTGCTAGTGGGAATGTGAAATAGCACACCTACTTTAGAAAATTCTTTGGGAATACTGCTAAAGGTGAGCACCCCTATGATCCTGAAATCCCACTCCAACGTGAAAACCCAAAGGAAATGCATCCTGATAGAGGCACTCTTCATAATAGCCCAAAGTTCATCACAGAAGAATGGACAAATATATATTATACCATGGAAATTTTATAGTAATGAAAATAGGTTAATAACTGCCATGCAAGGCCGGGCGTGGTGGCTCATGCCTGTAATCCAAGCACTTTGGAGGCCAAGGCGGGTGGATCACCTGAGATCAGGAGTTCAAAACCAGCCTGACCAACATGGTGAAACCCCATCTTTAAAA
>NW_016107756.1:696226-700937 GCF_001604975.1 Cebus imitator | reverse complement strand
AAAAAAAAAAAAAAAAAACTGCCATGCATAGTTGGTGAATCTCACCAACATAATGTTGACTGAAAGAAGCCTGATCCAAACAAATGTATACCGCACAATTTCATTTCCATGAAGCTCCAAAACAGGCAATTTTTTGTAGAGACTACATCCCTTCACATTGCCCAGGCTGGTCTCAAACTTCTAGGCTCAAGCAATTTTCCCACCTTGGCCTCCCAAAGTGCTGGAATTACAGGCATGAGCCACTGACTGCACCCAGCCTGAAAAATGTTTTGTGAGATAAATAGCTACTATGCAGTTTGATATTAAAAACTGAGACATGGTCTCCCAGGAAAGTAAGAATTTGGGATATATTCTGTGTCACATCCTGTATTATGAAATAGATGGCAAAAAAAAAAAAAATCCCATTGATTTTCAAGGTTTTAAAGATGGAAGCTGTAACTTCAAGTAAATTTGGAGCTGAGGAGTCTTGTCCGGCTATGACCCCAGAATTCTGTACTGATTTCTTGCTGGTATCCACACACAAGCATTCATTGATGCTGTGCATTAAACAAATAGACCTTTGACCCCAGGTTTCTATTTACCATTCTGTTTCTCTGCTCCATGCAAGTACCTCGCCTCATGTCCTCTCTTGAACCCACTCCTTTCTGGTTTTCCTCCAGGGTACTTTGCTGAAATGACTTTTACCTCAGTCATTTAGCTGCATTTGACACAGATGTTACAATTGAGGAGTTCCTCCTTGAAGCCCATTAGTCTGGGTTTTAACAACCTTCCCTCTCGGATTCCCTTTCACCTTTATCTTCTTCCTCGTGCTCCTCCTCCACCAGATTTCTAGTGATCCTCTCAGAATGATCCCACACAGTCTCATAGCTTTAAATGCCACTCATCTGTTGATAACCACGAGGCTTGGGTCCTCTTCCCTGAGGGGAGCACCAAGAGGCATCCCTGACTCTTTTCCCTTCTCCCCCAACCTCCATGCAACCACACAGCCAGTCCTGTGGGTCTGCAGGCAACCAGCATCCTGACTGACCATCTCCATTTTCACAGCCAGTTTCAGTCACCTTCCTCTCCCACTGGTCTATTGCCAAAGATCTTCCAACCTCCCTGCATCCTGTCCTGCCCTCCTACAGTCCAGTATCCAATCAGCATCCAGAGTAATCTCTTGAAAATGTGAAAACATGGTATATGTGCAGGGCTGAGGGCCCCACAGGGTTGTGGGGTGTCCCTTATGCTGTGCTGAGGCGCAGGATCCGAGAAATGAAGAGACAGGACACAGAAGTACAAGGAAAATGCAGCTGGGCCCGGGGGACCACGCCACCTGTGAGTGGAGTCAGGCAAGGCCCCGAATGTTCAGAAGCGTGTGTATTTATTGTGTATGGGTTAGGGGGCAGGGCAGTGAGTGAAGTCATCTTTAAGGATAGTGATAGGGTCGTAAGCAATAAAACAAGGGTCCGCCCCCATTAGGTCACCTAGGCTCGGAGGTGGACAGTGCACAGCAAGGGGCCCATTCCCCTTAGGTCATCAAAGCAAGGGCCGTGTGCAGTAAGGGGTCCACCCCCATTATGTCACCGAGGCATGGAGGTGGGCTGTGCGCAGTGAGGAGGGTGCAGTGTGCAATACCTCTATCTATGGGCAAGCTACTTCTAAGAAGATTTATGGAGGATGCTTTAAGTCACACAGCAATGACAGAGCTGTCAGGGTTACTGCCACCTGCTGGCAGCTTCCAGTGAGTTCTACAGGAGAATGCTTTTCGAGCAGCACAGTAACAAGAGCCGATAAAGTTCACAGTCACCAAGGTGCGATTATCCGGAGGGGTTTTGGGCCCTCGGATGCTCGAGGGATTGTCAGTCTGAGGGCAGCCCCCCACAAGAACTGGAGCAAGGTCCTACAACTCCTTTATCAGGAGGAGTGGCTCTTGCCCCAAGCCTGCCATACAGCCGGTATCTTTATGATACTGAATGCTGCCACCTGGGCCATGGGTTCTTGTCGTGGTGTAACTGTTTTCCCTTAAATCATGCTCTGCACTGTATCTGCTCGAGACATTCCTCCGACTATAAGCTACTTTTTCCTTAATTCATGCTCTGTAGTGTGTCTACTCCAGGCATTCCTCCCATTATGAACTAAGATATAGTTTATATATATATATATATATATATATATATATATATATATATGTGGAAATAACTGAGTGGTAGGATATTCTTTAGGCACTCATTCTATGAACCAACATGATTATATATTGAGGATTATATAAAGGGAAATAACTAAGTAGTAACACTATAAACTGAGATATTCTCCAAGCCCTAATTCTATAAACTAATATATGATAATATAAAGGATTATACAAAAGGAAATCACTGAGTAGTAACACTATAAACTGATATTCTTCAGGCCGTAATTGTGCCAGGATTCTGCTTAGCTCTCCTTCCTCAGTGCCTACATGGGGGCTTACCCACAATATGCGTACCCCCATCCCTGTGTAAACCCTGCTACTGTCTACTCATTACAGCAGAGTAAAAGATCAGACAACCTGGTGCCTGCCTCTTCAGCCTTGTCTCCTTCCCTTGCTTGTTCTTGCTATGTGAGTCTTAACTGACAGACATTAGATCCCTATGCATGGAAGGAAAAGTCTGAGAGAATGAGGGCCAGAAACATGTATTTAAAAAAAAATGAAAAGCACAGGAAAACTGTAAACCTAACTAACCTGTATGTATATACTCAAAAGAACATGGTAACAAAATGAACTTTTCAGAAACTGAGCCAACAGACTTGCAAAGAAATAGAAATATCTTTGGTCATATTCTGAAAACAAAAAGCATCCTTAGTGAATATAGAAGAACAAAAAGTATATATATCACATTTGTGGGTCATTAACGCAATAAAACTAGAAAGAATTGAAAGAGGATTTAAAGGTGTTCAGCTTCCTGAAAATGTTAAATTATCCTTTTAAACAAATTCATACCTGAGCCAGGGTGCAAATCCAAAACACAAATTCCATGCCTATAAAAATATGTTCTCGTGAACAACAATGTATCAGGATGTAAGGAGAGAGCTCACTGACTCAGAAGCTCTCACAGTGACCAGGTGTGTTCATGGGAACCAGAACACTGCCCTGGAGTCATTTGACATCATCTTATTACAAGTAGGAGAAGCCATGCTGGGAGCTTCTCAGATGCCAGTCATAAGTCAGAGGATTCTTTCCCAAACGTGACTTCCCAGTCCTCTTTGGCACAGGGTGCTAGGCAGTGACCACAAATCCATCAGTGAGAGCTTACAAGATCCACCTGCCCTCAGGCAGCGGAGTGGAAACTGACACCGGACGCTACTGTGGAAAAAAATGAATGGCCTCTAAGAATATGTTGTCTGCCCCATGCAAAGACTCTGGATCCCAGAAGTCCTCCTGGTAAGGACTCAGAGCTCGACAGCTTCATTTCTGTCACCTGGGCTGCTCTCTCTCTGACAGCTGCGGAAATTGGTGAAGTACAGGAACATATGAGAAATGGCAATGATGTGTCATGCCAATGTGTGGAAGTGTACAAGTTAAGTAATATTTTGAAAACAGAACACACAACAGTTTGCACCGTCCTGCCAAAGTTCTGTCATGTATGTTTCTAGACACGGTTGAAGATAATTTGGAAATGGCTGACATTTTTTATAAAGGTCATATTTTCAGTTTGCTTAAATGTAAAAGCATGCACTTAGAAATAAGTTACTATGTAAAAATTTTTTATCTTAGCTATCTGGAAGCTTCAAATACCTAGAATGAGGCATTTCCCAAAGATCTCTGTATCTTGGATTTTACTGTAGTTTGAAAACTCTTGCCAGGCATGGTGGCTCACGCTGGTAATCCCAACACTTTGGGAGGTTGAAGTGGGCAGATCACTTGAGCTAGGAGTTAGCAACCAGCCTAGGTAACATGGCAAAAGCCCATCTCTACAAAAAAATATTTTAAAAATAGCTGCCAGTGGTGGCAGTGCCTATAGTCCCAGCTACTCTGGAAGCTGAGGTGGGAGGACACTTGAGGCTGGGTGGTTCAGGCTGCAGTGAGCCATGGTCACACCACTGTACTCAGCCTGGGCAACAATGCCAGATCCTGTCCCCCCCCCCAAAAGAAAGAAAACTATTAGTTCATAATGTAGTTGATGGAATAATATACATCCACAAAGAAAGGAGCAATCATGATAATGTGTATATAATTACTCATTACTAAAATATTGTATATAGTATTATGTATATAATGTTGAATACCTATCATGAATGGGGAACTGCTTTAAACACTTTATACTCATTATCCCACAAGAATTCTCTCTCGGGTAGGTCTTAGTATATTCACTTTGAAGGCTAACTAGTAAGCAATACATAGAATTGAACAAGAAGCTATTTAAAACATAGAAGGCTCTCAGAAATACAATGTGGAAGGAGTAATGCAAGTTACAGAGATACATGGCACATTTATAGAAAGTGCAAAAACTTACAAAGTTAAGCAGTATATTATTTAGAGAAAATATATTTACTTAGAGATATTATTCGGACCGGGCGCGGTGGCTCAAGCCTGTAATCCCAGCACTTTGGGAGGCCAAGGCAGGTGGATCACGAGGTCAAAAGATCGAGACCATCCTGGTCAACACGGTGAAACCCCGTCTCTACTAAAAATACAAAAAATTAGCTGGGCATGGTGGTGCGTGCCTGTAATCCCAGCTACTCGGGAGGCTGA
>NW_016107756.1:677560-696190 GCF_001604975.1 Cebus imitator | reverse complement strand
GGAGGCGGAGATTACAGTAAGCCGAGATAGCGCCACTGCACTCCAGTCTGACAAAAAAAAAAGAAACTCCGTCTAAAAAAAAAAAAAAAAAAAAAAAAGAGATATTATTATGTGATGAAAGTCAGGGAAATAATACATTTTGTAAAGCTTCAGATGAATGATTCTCCTAGATAGGAAGGCAAAGGGCTACATTTGGGAGGGGCCAGCCTTGCAGACAGCTTCAAGTGTAGTGGTGCAGGTGATGGCTCTAGTGTATTTATTTTACTTTTCTCTTACGTGACTCTGTGTGTGTAATTGTATATGTATAAAATAGTTCCTAATGATGTTTTTGCATTGGGGCGTTTCTCTGTCTTCTGGGCTGGGATGCAGTGGCATGATCGCGGCTCATTGCAGCCTGCACCTCTCAGGCTCAAGCGATCCTCCCACCTCAGCCTCCTGAGTACCTCGGACTACAGGTGCGCACCACCATGCTTGGCTAGTTTTTAAAAATCTTTTGTAGAGATGGAGTCTCACTCTGTTGTCCAGGCTGGTCTTGAACTCCTGGTCTCAAGTGATCCTTTTGCCTCAGCCTCTCCAAGTGCTGGTATTACAGGGTGAGCTGCTGTGCCCACCCTTTTTTTTATTTTTAAACAGCTTTATTGAGGAAAAATTCACAGACCTTACAATCTTCTAGGGTTTAGTGTGATCACAGATATGTGCAACCAACACCATGGTTAATTTTAGAACATTTTTATCAGTCCTATACCCTTTAGCTATCACCCTGTTATCCCCTCACCCCGACCCCACCTGTAAGCAATCACAAATCTAGTTTCCATCTCAATAGATTTGTCTTTTCTGGGCATCTCATATAAATCGATCCGTATGAGTGTCTTTTCATGTCTGGCTTCTTCCCATTTGTCTCATTCCAGAAGGTGACTGAATTTTTCCACAGCTGGGAATACTAAGCCGTGGAGTGAATTGTTGGTTCCCAAGTGAAGGTGAATGAGGCAGAGTGAAAGGAGAGTTCTTTTACTGAGGGAAGGGGACAAGAACCAATGAATGAAAGAGATCCAGCAGGAGGGGCGGGAGGAAGGAGGGTAGAGAGCTGCTTGAAACAAATGAACAGAGCTCTGGGCCGTGACAGCGGTATAGAAGGCGCACGTGCAGCAGGGTGTAGGTCCTGAGGGGGAGGGAGAGGGACTGTGGAAAACAGTGTGTCACAAACTCTGAGTTCCAGCTGCTGGAGACGGGGGTCCCAGGGGCCCGGTTATCCCCTCACAGGCAGGGGCTGAAAAGTGGGGCTCTGCTCAGGTTCAGGAAGGAAGTGGGTGCACAGGTCGTGTAGACATGCGTGGGAGCCCGCAGTGTGAGGTGCAGAACTTCAGGGAGAACCTGCATTTGGCCTCCAGGCTGGTTGGAAGTATTCTTTCATTCAGCAGCCTTCTCATTATGTGCCTTCTGTGTGACAGACACTGCAGAGCACAGAGACGCAATCTTACCTGTCCCAGCCATCCAGGGAAGGCAGTGTTAGGAAGTTCCAGGGACTTACCTGGAAGGCTGGGACAAGGTTATTTTCCCTTTCCCCACAGTTCATGGAGCTGTATTCTGTGTAGAATGGGCAAATTACAACTATCATGGATTAGTAATTGAAGAAAGGAAGCTTATACCTCCATGTTTTTTACAACATGCGCTATCTGAGATGTATTAAATATTCACATTGATGTCTGTGTTAGTCTATTTCGTGTTGCTATAAAAGAACACCTGAGGCTAGGGAATTGGCAAAGAAAAGAGGTTGATTTGTCCCCTGATTCTGTGGGCTCTACCAGCCTGGCACCAACATCTGCTTCTGCTGAGGACCCTAGGAAGCCTCCAGTCCTGGTGGATGTGGAAGTGGAACGAGGAAGAAAGGAGGTGGGTGCCACGCCCTTTCAACCAACCAGCTCTCATGTTTCAGAGAGCAAAACTCACTCATTACCACGGGGACAGCGCCAAGCCATCCTGAAGTATCCACCCCCATGACCCAAACACCTCTCACTAGGCCCTGCTGTCAACATTGGGAATCAAATTTCTTCCTTCCTTCCTTTCCTTCTTTCTTCCTCCCTTCCTTTCTCTCTTTCTTTCCTTCTTTTCTTTTCTTCTTTTTCTTTTCTTTCTCTTTCTCTCTCTCTCTTTCCCCCTCCCCCCATTTCCTTTCCTTCCTTTCTTCCCTTTCTTTTCGCCGTGTCACCCAGAGTGGAGTGCAGTACCAGAGTCATAGCTCACTCTAGAAACCATGGCTGAGCTGAGCCGTTGTTTACTGGGGCATCCAACTCCTGGGGCTCCAGAGATCCTCCCACCTCAGCATCCTGAGTAGCTAGCATTACAGACTCAAGCCACCATACCCAACTAATTTTTTAATTTTTTGTAGAGATAGGGTCTCACTAGGAGATCAAATTTCAACATGAGATTTGGAAGGGACAGATATTCAAACTGTATCAATGACAATAGGTTTTTTTCCTCATAAAAAGTGTCTATGTGTTAGGAACTTTAGAGGTTTAAAAAGTGGGGGGGGGGGAGAAATATATAATAAGGGGCACATACTTTACAGTCTCCTCACATTTTAAATTACTCTGATAACTAAGACATACGTAGATTCATGGGTCTGGAATTTTTTCAGTGACACATTTGTTTATAATTAAAATGTGGATTTTATTTATTTATTTATTTATTTATTTGCTTAGAGATAGGCAGGTGGGCTTGCATATATATATATTTATTTATTTTCTTTTTTTTTATTGCATTTTAGGTTTTGGGGTACATGTGAAGAACATGCAAGATTGTTGCATAGGTACACACATGGCAGTGTGATTTGCTGCCTTCCTCCCTGTCACCTATATCTGGCATTTCTCTCATGCTATCTCTCCGCAACTCCCCACCCCCCATTGTCCCTCCCCTATTTCCCCCCAACAGACCCCAGTGTGTGATGCTCCCTTCCCTGTGTCCATGTGTTCTCATTGTTCAATACCCACCTATGAGCGAGAACATGCAGTGTTTGATTTTCTGTTCTTGCGTCAGTTTGCTGAGAATGATGGTTTCCAGGTTCATCCATGTCTCTACAAAGGACACGAACTCATCATTTTTAATGGCTGCATAATATTCCATGGTATATACGTGCCACATTTTCCCTGTCCAGTCCATCATCGTAAAATGTGGATTTTATCTCCTCGTTCCTTTTTAATTCAGCCCCAGGCCTGAGCCACCATCAACACATTCCTACATTAAAATTAGGGTTTTTCCTTGAAAATATTGCTTTTTAGGAAAAAAGGAGGCAGTTGCCTTGAGACAGCTGACCTTGGCTGCCGTGCTGCTCTCAAAAGAGAGTATTATTTATCACGAAGCTTTGTTCCCTGCATGGCATTGCAGCCCCTCAGCCCTAAACTCAGCAAACACTGTCCCATTTTACTCCCAGTAACAAGCACAGGGGCACCATCACAGGCCAGTACCCAGTGTGAACTAAGTCTTGGGAACTTACTGAAATTGTTGGAATATATGTCCCTTTTTAGTAATGTACACAGCTGTGAATATTAGGTACAATTTGACTTCAGACTCAATTTATAATGTGTTTTGGCTCAGGTGTGGCCTGCTCATGGTATTACTGATAATTAGAAATGAAAATACTGGTGAGCCACAGGAAGAAAAATCCTGTGTTTTCTGAAAGCTTCAAACACTGTTGGCCTTGTTCCTTAATCATCTGGGAGGAAGAGAACCTATAAAAGCTGGAAAGGCAGTGGCCGGCAACCAGCCCTTGAGAGGCTTGCTGAGCTGTGAGGGTCTGGAGGAGGAAGAAGCGCTGCATTGCTCCTGCAGCCCCAGTGCAAAACGATGTGGAATTCCAGCATGATATTAAAATGAATATATTTTATTTTTTTATTTTTATTTTTTTTGAGACGGAGTTTCGCTCTTGTTACCCAGGCTGGAGTGCAATGGCGTGATCTCAGCTCACTGCAACCTCCGCCTCCTGGGTTCAGGCAATTCTCCTGCCTCAGCCTCCTGAGTAGCTGGGATTACAGGCATGCGCCACCATGCCCAGCTAATTTTTTGTATTTTTAGTAGAGACGGGGTTTCACCATGTTGACCAGGATGGTCGAATATATTTTATTTTAATGTTAAATCTTAAATTTAAGGTAATATTGGGGTGAAAAGCTTTATTAAGTCCTTTGTTCACAAATGGGAACAACCAAATGACAAATTATTTAAAAAGTTCAGATTTCATAACCTTCCTGGCCCCTAGCATTTTGAGGAGGCAGCCTGGGCTTTGGAAGGGAGGCAGTCCTCTAAGACAGCCATGTCCAGTAGAAACAGATTATGAGCTCTGTCTGTCTGTAGTTTTAAATTTTCTACCAGCCAGGTTAGGGAAAATAAAGAGAAACAGGTGAAATTGATTTGTAATAATATAATTTATTTCACCCAATGTATCCAAAATATCATTTTGATGTGTGATTGGTATAAAATTATTAATGAAACTTTTTACATTCCTTTGTCCTAAATCTTTAAAGCCCACTCCGTATTTTGCACTTCTAGCACATCTCAGCTCAGAGCAGCCACATTCCAGATGTTCTGAGGGCTCTGACTTACCTGACCTCAGGGAGTGAAGGGCCTGAACCCCACTTCTCTGCCAGGAGCGAGGGAGCTCCCCCTCCCTGCCCACAACTCTTCTCTGTCCCAAAGAAAGAGACGGTTCCCTGAGAAAGCAGGGGCTGCCAGCAGGAGGTGTCCACAAGTAGGTCACTGCCGCCCACCTGCTGCTTGGTGGGACCGTTCTCCCCTCCCGAGATCAGAAGACAGTAGGGTCCCAAGAGATGGGACCTGTCCACAGCCTTGAGGGCTCCAGAGTTTAGATGTGGAGGGAATAGATTCAAGACAAACCTCTTACCTTGCCATCTGGCCTTGGCCCTAGTGGTCAGGCTGTCATCTGTTTCCTCCTGTGTTGTGTGATCCTGTGTGAGTTTAAGCACATACATGTCTACATGCATTTCTTTATCACTCAAGGGATCCAATTTCTAATAAGGGGAAAGGGAATTCAGTACCTAGATGGTCCCTTAGTTTGCCAACTAACTTGTAATCAACATGTTGTTAACCCTGGCATCCTGTCAGCACTGGGTGTGTTAGTTAGCTGTTACTGTACAATAAGCCATCCCAAAACGTATGTAGCTTATAATTCAGCAGGTCAGCAATTTATGGCAGGCTTCTGCCGTAGATTAATTGCCATACCTTTATAAGGTATAGCAATCTTTGTGTGTGTGTATGGGAGAGGGGGGTCAGCTGCTGGTGAACAGGCAGCTCTGCTGCTTGGGGTAAGTTGGCTGTGGACTGGGCAGCTTTGATTCTCTTCCCCAAAGTGTTTCATCCTCTATCAGGCTAACCTGGGCTTGTTGTCATGGAGATGGCAGGGTTCTGAAAGAAAAACAAGAAGCATTCAAGACCTTTTGAGACTGGCCCCAAAACTGCCAGCTGGATCCAAGTCTTGGGAAATAGATTCTACCTCTGGATGGGAGCAGCTGTAAAAGTGCATTGCAGAGGGTGCAGATACAGGGAGGGATGAAGAATTGCTGTTGTTTTTGAAATTAGCATCCTTATGCCTTTTCTTGCTGACAAGATTTGTGTAACTGTCCAAGTCAAGGAACTTGTCCAAAGCCCCACACCTACTATGCGGGCTGTGCTGGGACTCAGGATCTGCTCTGCCTGACTCCAGAACACAGGCACTTCCATGGGCCACACTATCACACAGCTTCCCTGCGCCTTCAAGGTTCTGAAGGGTGACTCTTCTGCAGTAGAGGCAGGATTCCTGCAAGATTCTCATCCTTGTTACTTCTTCACCATTAGGAATAATCCTCTCCAGTAAATGATTATGAAGTGTCTTGGAAGAATTTGGAATAATTTGGGGAATAGCACCTTAAGAAATTGAGGTGCTAGCGATATATTTTTCATTTCTAATCATAGAAGAAATTTGAAAACACATACAAAGCACTCCACATGTGTGGAAATTCTTTTCATCCCATTTTGGTTTTTGTAGGCTATTACTGGTCTTCAACACAGACTAAATCAAAATGCTGTGCCCAAAACAGCCTCTTACTGTGAAAGCAAGTGATGTAAAGATAGATATGCTGAGAAGTCATTTTCTCCTGCTGCAATTTAGCCAAGCAGCTGAGTACGTCTTAAAGCCATCCTTTGATTTTAACAGGGCAGAGTGTTTTCTAAGACTGCCTACCACCCCTCCCCGCAAAGCTGAGATGCTGCAATGAGGCAAATCCCCACAGCGCACAAGGAAATCAGGCACAGTTAATGCATCCTTTAGCACAGCTAAGGTTCTCACCCCTGACACACCTTATAATCACCTGGGTGGCAGGGGGCTTTTAAAATTCCCAAAACCCAGGTTGCAACAAACCAGTGAAATCAGAATCCCATTCCAGACATCCTTGCTGTTTACAGCTCTCCAACTGGTTACAATGTGTGGCCAGCATTGAGAACCACTGCTTTAAGCCAACATCTTTTGATGAACAAGTAGCAAATGGTTTCTCGAATGTGAAGCCTTTGCCGCCGAACTGTAGCCTTTCAGTCTTCCCTGCATTATTTTCTTCCTATCTTTTGCGGGATTTGACCTCTGCTACTCATTTTGTTTCTCATTCAACTCAATTTCGCAAGTACTGAGTGCGTGTGATGTGCAGAGCACCACACTTGCCATTGTGGCCTTAGTTTGGGAAAAAAGAAATCTCACCAAAAATAAGAGTCTTGCTACTTACCAAATTGAGGGAAAATGGGAAAACCTAGAGGGTCTCACCCAAGGGTTAGGACATTAATGCATCAGAATATTACAGTTCATCTGATGATGCTGTGAATGGAAGTGTATCACTTTGAAACAAAACAAAACACTGCTATTACTCTGAGATACTAAGTTATGTGTGCAAATATGTGCTATTTAAATATTTTGTTGATATGTAACATGCATACAGAAATACATGCATAAAGCATTCACTTAAGCTCTACATACGACAAAGTTAATACATGCGAGTAACTGAGAAATAGAAGTAGCTTCACTCGTGTGGCCCACAAGCACTGTCTCCCTCCCTCCCTCCTCAAAGGTACCATCGTCTTAACAGCTAACATAGTAGATCAGTTTTGTCTTTTTATACAAGCGTTTTGTTGCAGGAAAAAAATTAAATATATAAAAAATGAACAAAATCGTGTAATAGACCCGTGACCCAGCTTCCGCAGCTAGTAATCATGTACCATTTTTGTTTCTTTTGTACCTCAGCCCTTTCCCTACCCCTCACTTTATTTACTTATTTGGGGTTCTTTTTAGGGGAGGTAAGATATACATGCACTGAAAAGCACAAATCTTAATTGTACAGCTTTGAAAAATAAATACACCCACATAACAACCCCTTTTCAGAGTAGAGTGTTTCCATCCCCAGAAAACTCTCTCGTGATCATTCCTAGACAATTTTTAACTCCCCCAGAGGAAAGTACTGTTGTGGGATTGTTTCTAACCATAAGTTCATTTTGCTTGAAATCGTACAATATGCTTTTTTATGTCCAGCTGTCTCAGCATAATGTTTGTGAGACACCTCTTTAGTATGTATTTTAATAGTTTGTTCCTTTGCATTACTGAATAGTATTCTGTTGTATGAGTCCACTGTGGTTTGTTCATATATATCCCTGTTGATGAATATTTGGGTTATTTCCTATTTTGGGCTATCATAATAGTAAAGATCTATGAACATTCTTACACAAATACTTTTTTGTATTGTTGTATTCCTTTATTAGCATTGAAATGGCACATTTTTTCATTTTTTAGCAGTTGCTCCAAGGATTACAGTGTATCACAATCTAGAGTTGCTATTGTACTGTTACAGTAAGCGTAAAACATAAAAACTTATTACAGAATAGCACCTTTTATCTCCTGTCATTTGAGCTGTTGTTGCCATAAATTTTCTGTCTACACGTGTCATAGACCCCACACTACAGTGTTGTATTTGCTTTAGTCATCGATCTATAGAAGAAATTAAGAGAAAAAAAGAAAAATCTATTAATAAATATTTGGAGGGAGTTTTTTTTGTTGTTGTTATTGTACATTAAGTTCTGGGGTACATGTGCAGATCTTGCGGAATTGCTGCATAGGTACACACATGCCATGGTGATTGCTGTCTCCATCTCCCTGTCACCTACATCAGGCATTTCTCCCAGTGTTATCCCTCCCCAACCTCCCCACCCCCTGCTGTCCCTCCCCTAGCCCCCCACACCCCAACAGACCCCAGTGTATGATGTTCCTCTTCCTGTGCCCATGTGTTCTCATTGTTCAACACCCGCCTATGAGTGAGAACATGTGGTGTTTGGTTTTCTGTTCTTGTGTCAGTTTGCTGAGAATGATGGTTTCCAGGTTCATCCATGTCCCTACAAAGGACATGAACTCATCCTTTATATGACTGCATAGTATTCCATGGTGTATATGTGCCACATTTTCTTTGTCCAGTCTGTCATTGATAGGCATTTGGGTTGGTTCCAGGTCTTTGCTATTGTAAACAGTGCTGTAATGAACATATGTGTGCATGTGTCTTTATAATAGAATGATTTATAATCCTTTGAGTATATACCCAGTAATAGGATTACTGGGTCAAATGGAATTTCTATTTCTAGATCCTTGAGGAATCTCTTCCACAATGGTTGAACTAATTTACACTCTGGAGGGAGATATTTTGAGACCACTGAAACATACTGTTTCTTCAAGTTTCACCCATAATTTTTGCATTCGTTGATGACTCTTCCCTGCAGTAATGATTACTGTGGTGTTCTAGTGGTGGTTTTCCATTTGTGCTATCCTTTGATATTTATTATTTGGAATTCTTCTGTAAGGAAGATTTGTCCTTCCTTCCTGATTTATTTAATCTTTTCTATATCAGTATGGACTGTGGATATTTCTTTTATGTTCTGGGTTATAATCCAGTGCTGTTCTAATTATTTGCCACTCACATTGTTCCACCTTGATTCATGGAGAGCTCTTCCAGGTTGGCTTCTTTTAACATGTCCCCACCCTTTTGTATTTTTTAAAAGCACTTTCTTACTTTCTGGCACTGCAAGATGCTCTAGTCTCATCTTGTGTTTTTCATGGCAGGCCTAGAATAGGTCGTTTCTCCAAGAAGCCCTGTTTTCTTTTATAGGAAAATGATATTCAGAAACCAAGATCTGGATATGGGGTGTGCTCATTGATACTGGGATATCACTGCTTCTAGACCCTCTCAGCAGACATAGGTTGTTAACACATGAATGTTTACAAACATGTAAACATGAATACAAACTCATGCATCTACCGATCTATATCTATTTATCCGTCTATCTAAACAGATACATTAAAATAGACATGGGTTCATACTGACATTCCTGACTCCAGTCCAGCACCACAGGGTTTATTCTAGTTTTCTCCCTTTGTTTTTTTGTAACTCTTTCACCTACACAGAGAAACTGGAAACTTTATTTATTTTTCTAATTCTCTAATTCTCTACAGTATATTTGCTAACATGGAAAGTCATTTCAGAATTTCTAACCAATACCCTGAAACAAATTTGCCAACCAGAATACAGTATGTTTGTGTACAGCTATTGAGTCTTACAGTATGCAGTCAAAACACTATTTTACAAGGTTACTTGGGTGAATACCTTTTTTCCCCACACTCTTCAATATGGGTAAGCCACCAGTTTGTAATGCAGGAAGATTCGTTTGCCACTGACTGCATTCCATCTGACCCCCTCACTATCTTTGTTGATTTTTAAATTTACATAGAATAAAACTCACTATTTGTAGCATACAGTTTTATGAGTTTTGACAACTGTGTAGACTTATACATTCACCTTCACAGTAACAGAACTGTCTCATCACCCCTAAAATTCTGTTTTGTTGCCACCTCTTTGTAGTCAGCCGCATCCCCAACCCCATTCTTTGGCAACCACTAATCATTTTCAATCCCTGTAATACTGCCTTTTCTAAAATGTCATGTAAATAGGATTATAGAATATATACAACACAGATAAAACAATTGGGTTGTTTGTTATTGTTGAGTTGTCAAAAATCACTTGGCAATATATATGAGAGTTTATCTTGGGGCTCACTAGTCTATTCTATTGGTCTATATGTTTGTCTTCATGCCAGCACCACATTGTTTTGATTACTGTAGCTTTGTACTAAGCTTTGAAATCAGGAAATATGAGCCTTCCAAAATTGTTCCTTTTCAATATTGTTTGGGCTATTCTGTATCCTTGAAATTTCTTATGAATTTTAGGGTGAATTTTTCTGTTTTGCCCAGGACATCATTGGGATTTCTACATTCTTGGTTTAGTTAATTCCTAAGTATTTTATTCTTTTTGATGCTATTGTAAATTGAATTGTTTTCTTCATTTCCTTTTCATATTATTCATTATTAGTATATAGAAAAACAGCTGATTTTTGTGCACTGATTTTGTATCCTACCGTTCTGCTGAATTTGTTTATTCTGACAGTTTTGTGGTGGAGGGATCTTTAGGGTTTTTATTGTATTGAGGTAGCTTTCATAGCCTCTGCATTTGCTGAGTATTTTATCATGGAATGGTATTTAAATTTGTCAGATGCTTTTTCTACATCAGTTGAGACAATCATGTGATTTACCACTCCATTCTGTTAATGTGGTGATGTCTGAATGTTCAACCATCCTTGCATTCCAGGAATAAATCCTACTTGGTCATAGTGTATAATTATTTTAATTTGCTACTGAATTTAGTTTGTTGGTATTTTGTTGAGGATTTTTGCATTGATGTGCATGAGGGAAGTAATATGGGTCTCAAGTTTTCTTCTCTACTGCTTTTTTTTCTGGCTTTGGTATCAGGGTAATGCTGACCTCATAGAATGAGTTTAGAAATGTTCTCTCCTTTTCAATTTTTTGGAAGAGTCGAATTAGTGTTATTTACATGTTTGGTAAGATTCACCAGCGGAGCCATCTGATTCAGGGCCTTTCTTTGTCAAGAAGTTTTTGATTATTGATTCAGTCTTCTTACTAGTTATGGGGTCTACACTCATTTTCTGTTTTTTCATGATTCAGTCCTAGTAAGTTTTGTATATGTAAGAATTTGTCTATTTTATCTAGACTGTCCTATTTGTTGGCAAACAGTTGTTTATAGTATACCTCTTATAATTCCTTATTTCTGTAGAATTGGTAATAATGCCCCACTTTTATTTTTGGCTTTGGGTCTCTTTTTCTTAGTCAGTCTAGCTAAAGTTTTGTCAGTTTTGTTCATCTTTTCAAAAACCAACTTTTGGTATTGTTTATTCACTCTAAGGCGGGATTTATTTCTGTGACATACTGTATGTTGTTTTAGCCTTATAGCTTTTTTATTCTTCATTTGCTGCATACTATCTTCTTTTGTATTTAATTGACTTTTGGTAATTAAATATTTCAATTTCCTCATTTTCTTTTGTATATGTTCCTGTGTGTGTGTGTGTGTGTGTGTGTGTGTGTGTGTGTTTACCACCATGTAGATTACATTTTACATTTAACTTGCAAGTTTATTTATTTTAATTATTCAATTGTCTAAACATACTGTAATTTATGTATCCATTGTACTCCTGATAGTTCTTTGGATTTTTTAAAAATTATTGGACTTTTTTTAGAGCAGCTTTAGGTTTACATGAAAAATGAGTGGAAAGTACAGGGAGTTCCCATATACCCAGTCTCCTGCCCACATGCCCTATTGTTACCCTTACAGTCTTGCCTTGTGGTATATTTGTTACAGTTGAGGGAACAATATAGAAACATTATCATTAACTAAAATTCATTAGAGGTGACTCTGTATTGTACCTTCCATCATTTTGAGAAATGTGTAATGACATGACATGTATCCACCATTAAAGTAGCATACAGAATAGTTTCACTGTCGTAAAATATCCCTTGTGCCTCAGCTATTTGTTCCTGTCTTTCACCCACACCCCCTACCCCCACAAACCTGGCAACTACTGCTCTCTTTACTGTCTCCGTAGTTTTGCCTTTTACAGAATATCATATGGTTGGGATTCTATAGTACATAGCATTCACATGGGCTCCTTTCACTTACCAATGTGCATTTAAGTTTCCTGTGTGTCTTTTCCTGGCTTGTTAGCTCATTTTTAAATCAACAAATAATAATTCATTGTGTGGATGCACAGCCGTTTATCCATTCACCTATTGAAAGGCATCTTGATTGCCTCCAAGTTTTAGCAGTTATGAATAAAGCTGCTATAAACATTTATGTGAAAGTTTTTGTGTGAATGGAAGTTGTCAACTTACAGATGATAAATGTATATGTAGCTTTATAAAGAACTGCCGAGCCAGGCACGATGACTCACGCCTGTAATCCCAGCACTTTGGGAGGCTGAGGTGGGAGGATTGCTTGAGCCCAAGAGTTCAAGATCAGCCTGGGCAATATAATGAGAACTCATCGCTACAAAAATGAAAATAAAAATTAACCAGATGTGGTGGTACATGCTGAAGCCCCAGCTACTTAGGAGGCTGAGGTGGGAGGATTGCCTAAGCCACAAGATGGAGGCTGCAGTGAGCCAAGATCATGCCACTATACTGCAGCCTGAGCAACAGAGCCAGGCTCTGTCTGAAAGAAATAAAAAGAAAAGAAACTGCCAAATTGTCTTCCAAAGTGATGATACTATTTTTCATTTTCACCAGCAATAAATAGAAGTTACTTAAGCAATTTATTGGCTAGATCTTTATATGGATGAAAATGATTTTAGGGTGTATAAGTACAACACAGAAGACACCCAGCCAACTGGGGATGAAGTGGATTCAACCAAGCTTAGTATAAAATTTTTACCTCTGTACATTTCCCTGTCTGAATGCTCTCACCTTCAACCCTGAGCTGTCCTCACCTTGTCTCCTACAAGGTACAGAGGCCATGACAATTGTGACAAAGATGGAAAGAAAAATAAACTCAAGAACTACTCCTCATCACATCCTGCATTCACCCTCCATCTCTTTGCTCACACTGTTTCCCTCCTTCTCACATCCAAGTCTTAACCTGCTTTCAGACACACCTTAAAAGCTACTTCTACAAACAATGCAAAAACACACCCCCAATGCATTGTCTGAGATGGTCTGTAAAGACCTTCTTACTTCCAGGATTTTAAAAATCTGGGAGCATTATGAAAAGTATACATTTCAAAGTTTGTTGGAATTAACACTTGGTAGATGTACCCAGACACCAGGAGAGTAACTGGGGCAATAATCACCTTTTACCGGTGACCCAAGGGCAGAAGTTCTGAATCTATTAGCTTTTCCTTTTAATGCCCAACGATAGGTCAGATCCTCTCCGAGCAATCGACCCTCACCAACACACCTAACATTTCTAGTATTAACTATACTCTTATGTAGCCTTTACTTTAAAAATTCAGCTAGCTCCCCGTGACTCCAAAAAACAGAATTCTTAGAAAGTACAATTTTTTTTCAAGCGTTGAGGGACCAGAATAGATCAAATTATTTTCCCTATCAGCATCTCCTGTCCCTGCTAAGAATCCCTGCTCTCTCCCAACTAGTATTCCAGCTTTAAAAGTATGTGTTGACTTTCATAACCATGTGAATCATGGTGCTGCCTTAAGAGGTTAGAAGAAGGTAAAAATTTGAAAGAAGACAGGGGCCAGACGTCCACCAAGATGGCAGGATAGGAACTGCTCCAGTCCACAGTTCCCAGCGAGAGCAACGCAGAAGGTGAGGGATCTCCACATTTCTAATCGAGTGGTGCCTGGAACGCCAGTGAGACAGAATTGCTCATACCCCTGAAAAAAAGGGGGCTGAAGCCAGGGAGTCAAGTGATCTGGCTTCACGTCCCACCCCCACGAAGACCAGCAAGCTAAGATCTCCTGGTTTGATTCTCGCAGCCAGTATAGCAGTCTGAGCTCAATCTGAGATGTTTGAGCTCCATGGAGGGATGGGCGTCCACCATTACTGAGGCTCAGGTAGGCAGCTCTAACCTCGCTTGTGTAAATAAAGTCACTGGGATGTTTACACAGCAGCTGGGCAGAGCCCATGGCAGCTCAGTAAGGCCTCTGCAGGCAGACTGTGACTAGACTCCCTCCTTGCTGGGCAGGGCATCTCTCAAAAAAGGTAGCAGCCAGCCAGGGACTTATAAATAAAGCCCTCAACTTCCTGGGACAGAGCATCTGGGAAAAGGGGTGGTTGTGTGTTCTGCTTCAGCAGACTTAAATGTCCCTGCCCAGCAGCTCAGAAGGGAGCAACAGATCACCCAGCACAGCACCTGAGCTCTGATAAGGGACAGACTGCCTGCTCAAGTGGCTCCCTGATCTCCATTTATCCTAAGAGACACCTCATGCAGGAGAGCTCTGGCTGACATCTGACAGGTACCCTTCTGGGACAAAGCTACCAGAGGAAGGAACTGGCAGCAATCTTTGCTGTTCTGCAGCCCCTCCCAAGGCAAGGAGGGTCTGGAGTGGACCTCTGGCAGACCTGCAGCAGAGGGGCCTGACTGTTAGAAGGAAAACTAAAAAACAGTAAGAAATAGTTTCAGCATCAACAGAAACGACGTCCACTCAGTGACCCCATCCAAAAGTCACCAACTTCAAAGACCAAAGGTAGATAAATCCACAAAGATGGGAAGAAACCAGTGCAAAAAGGCTGAAATCACCAAAAACTAGATGCCTCTTGTTCTCCAGGGGATCACAACTCCTCACCAGCAAGGGAACAAAACTGGATAGAGAGTGAGTTTAACAAATTGACAGAAGCAGGCCGGGCGCGGTGGCTCACGCCTATAATCCCAGCACTTTGGGAGGCCGAGGTGGGTGGATCATAAGGTCAAGAGATCGAGACCATCCTAGTCAACAAGGTGAAACCGTGTCTCTACTAAAAATACAAAAATTAGCTGGGCATGGTGGTGTGCGCCTGTAGTCCCAGCTACTCAAGAGGCTGAGGCAGGAGAATTGCTTGAACCCAGGAGGCGGAGGTTGCAGTGAGCCGAGATCGCGTCATTACACTCCAGCCTAGGTAACAAGAGTGAAACTCCGTCTAAAAAAAAAAAACAAATTGACAGAAGCAGGCTTCAGAAGGTGGGTAATAACAAACTCCTTCAAGCTAAAGGAGCATGTTCCAACCCAATGCAAGGAAACTAAGAACCTTGAAAAAAGGTTAGATGAAATGCTAGCTAGAATAACCAGTGCAGAGAAGAACATAAACATGTTGTGTTTTGATGGAGCCAAAAAATACAGCATGAGAATTTCAGGAAGCATACACAAGTTTCAATAGCCGAATTGATCAAGCAGAATAAAGATATCAGAGATTGAAGATCAACTCAATGAAATAAAGTGAGAAAGCAAGATTAGAGAAAAACTGAAAAGAATGAACAAAGCCTCCAAGAAATTTGGAATTATGTGAAAAGACCAAATCTACATTTGATCAGTGTACCCAAATGTGATGGGGAGAATGAAACCAAGCTGGAAAATACTCTTCAGGGTATTAGCCAGGAGAACTTCCCCAGGCTAGCAAGGAAGGCCAACATTCAAATTCAGGAAATACAGAGAACACCACAAAGATATTCCTTGAGAAGAGCAACCCCAAGGCACATAATCATCAGATTCATCAGGGTTTAAATGAAGGAAAAAAATGCTAAGGGCCGCCAGAGAGAAATATTGGGTTACCCACAAAGGGAAGGCCATCACACTCACAGCAGATCACTCAGCCGAAACCCTACAAGATAGAAGAGAGTGGGGGGGCTGATATTCAACATCCTTAAAGAAAATATTTTTCAACCCAAAATTTCATATGCTGCCAAACTAAGCTTCATAAGTGAAAGAGAAACAATATCCTTTACAGACAAGCAATTGCTGAGAGATTCTGTCACCACCAGGCCTGCCTTACAAGAGCTCCTGAAGGAAGCACTAAACGTGTAAAGAAACAACCAGTACCAGCCACTGCAAAAACATACCAAATTGTAAACACAATCAACACTATGAAGAAACTGCATCAACTAATGGGCAAAACAACCAGCTAGCATTAAATGGCAGGATCAAATTTACACATAACAATATTAACTTTAAATGTAAATGGGCTAAATGCCCCAATAAAAAGACACAGACTGGCGAACTGGATAAAGAGTCAAGACCCTTTAGTGTGCTATATTTAGGAGACCCATCTCAAGTACAAAGACACACAGAGGCTGAAAATAAAGGGATGGAGGAAGATTTACTGAGCAAATGGAGAGCAAAAAAAGCAGAGGTTGCAATCCTAGTCTCTGATAAAACAGACTTTAAACCAACAAAGATCAAAAGAGACAAGGGCATTACATAATGGTAAAGGGATCAATACAACAAAAAGAGCTAACTGTCCTAAATATATATGCACCCAATACAGGAGCACCCATATACATAAGGCAAGTTCTTAATGACCTACAAAGAGACTTAGATTCCCACACAGTAATAGTGGAAGACTTTAACACTCCACTGTCAATATTACACAGATCAATGAGACATAAAATTTAAAAAGATACCCAGGACTTGAACTCAGAGCTGGACCAAGCAGACTTAATAGACATCTGCAGAACTCTCCACCCCAAATCCACAGAATATACATTCATCTCAGCACCACATTGCAGTTACTCTAAAATCGATCACATAATTGGAAGTAAATCACTCCTCCTCAAATGCAAAATAAGAGAAATCATAAACAGTCTCTCAGACCACAGTGACATCAAATTAGAACTCAGGATTAAGAAACTTACTCAAAACCACACAACTATGTGGAAACTGAACAACCTGCTCCTGAATGACTACTGAATAAACAATGAAATTAAGGCAGAAATAAAGATGTTCTTCAAAACCAATGAGAATGAAGAGACAATGTACCAGAATCTCTGGGACACATTTAAAGCAGTGTCTAGAGGGAAAATTATATCACTAAATGCCCACACGAGAAGCGAGGAAAGATATAAAATTGGCAACCTAAAGTCACAATTAAAAGAACTAGAGGAGCAAGATCAAACAAATTCAAAAGCTAGCAGAAGACAAGAAATAACTAAGATCAGAGCAGAACTGAAAGCGAGAGACACACAAAAAAGCCTTCAAAAAATCAGCAAATCCAGGAGCTGGTTTTTTGAAAAGATGAAAAAATAGGTAGACCACTAGCCAGACTAATAGAAAAGAGAGAAGTATCAAATAGATGCAATAAAAAATGATAAAGGGGATATCACCATTGATTCCACAGAAATACAAACTACCATCAGAGAATACTACAAATACCTCTATGCATATGAACCAGTAAATACAGAAGAAATGGATAAATTCCTGGAAACATACACCCTCCCAAGACTAAACCAGGAAGAAGTTGAATCCCTGAATAGACCAATAACAAGGGCTGAAGTTGAGGCAGCAATTAATAGCCTATCAACCAAAAACAGTCCAGGACCAGATGAGTTCACAGCCAAATTCTACCAGACACGCAAAGAGGAGCTGGTACCATTCCTTCTGAAACTATTCCAGACAATACAAAAAGAGGGAATCCTCCCTAACTCATTTTATGAGACCAACATCATCCTGATACCAAAACCTGGCAGAGACACAACTAAAAAAGAAAATTTCAGGCCAGTATCCGTAATGAACATTGATGCAAAAATCCTCAACAAAATACTGGCAAACTGAATGCAACAGCACATCAAAAAGCTTATCCATCACGATCAAGTAGGCTTCATCCCTTTGATGCAAGGCTAGTTCAAAACACGCAAATCTATAAATGTAATCCATCACATAAATGGAACCAAAGACAAAAACCACATGATTATCTCAATAAATGCAAAGAAGGCCTTTGACAAAATATAGCAGTCTTTTATGCTAAAAACTATCAATAAACTATGTATCAATGGAAAGTATCTCAAAATAATAAAAGCTGTTTATGACAAACCCACAGCCAGTATCATACTGAATGGGGAAAACTGGAAGCATTCCCTTTGAAAATTGGCACAAGACAAGGATGCCTTCTGTCACCACTCCTATTCAACATAGTATTGGAAGTTCTAGCCAGGGCTATCGGGCAAGAAAAAGAAATAAAGGTATTCAATTAGGAAAAGAGGAAGCCAAATTGTCTGTATTTGTAGACGACATGATTGTATATTTAGAAGACCCCATCATCTTAGCCCTAAATCTCTTAGCTGATAAGCAACCAGCAAAGTCTCAGGATACAAAATCAATGTGCAAAAATCACAAGCATTCCTATACACCAATAACAGACAGAGAGCCAAATCATGAGTGAATTCCCATTCGTGATTGCCACAAAGAGAATAAAATACTTAGGAATACAACTAACAAGGGATGTAAAGGACCTCTTCAAGGAGAACTACAAACCACTGCTCAAGGAAATAAGAGAGAATACAAACAGATGGAAAAACATTCCATGCTCATGGCTAGAAGCAATCAATATCGTGAAAACAGCCATACTGCCCAAAGTAATTTACAGATTTCACGCTATCCCCATCAAGCTACCAATGATCTTCTTCATAGAACTGGTAAAAAGCCACCTTAAACTTCATATGTAACCAAAGGAGGGCCCACACAGCCAAGACAACCCTAAGCAAAAAAAACAAAGCTGGAGGCATCATGCTACCTGACTTC
>NW_016107756.1:661574-677540 GCF_001604975.1 Cebus imitator | reverse complement strand
AAAGCTGGAGGCATCATGCTACCTGACTTCAAACTGCACTACAAGGCTACAGTAATCAAAACAGCATGGTACAGGTACCAAAACAGAGATATAGACCAATGGAACAGAACAGAGAACTCAGAAGTAATATCACACATCTACAACCATCTGATCTTTGACAAACCTGACAAAAGCAATGGGGAAAGGATTCCCTATTTAATAAATGGTATTGGGAAAAGTGGCTAGCCATAAGCAGAAAGCTGAAACTGGATCTCTTCAGTATATAAGGTGTATAACTGCACCTTATACAACAACAATTAACTCCAGATGGATTAAAGAGTTAAACATAAGAACTAACACCATAAAAACCCTAGAAGAAAACCTAGGCAATATCATTCAGGACATAGGCATAGGCAAGGATTTCATGAGTAAAACACCAAAAGCAATGGCAACAAAAGCCAAAATAGACAAATGGGATCTAATTAAACTTAAGAGCTTCTGCAGAGCAAAAGAAACTATCATTAGAGTGAACAGGCAGCCAACAGAATGGGAAAAAAAATTTGCAACCTACCCATCTGACAAAGGGCTAATAACCAGAACCTACAAAGAACTAACACAAATTTACAAGAGAAAAACAATGCCATCAAAAAGTGGACAAAAGATATGAACAGACACTTTTCGAAAGAAGATATTTATGCAACCAACCAATATGAAAAAAAGCCCATCATCACTGGTGATTAGAGAAATGCAAATCTAAACCACATTGAGATACCATCTCATGCCAGTTAGAATGGCAATCATTAAAAAATCAGGAAACAACAGATGCTGGAGAGGATGTGGAGAAATAGGAACGCTTTTACACTATTGGTGGGAGTGTAAATTATTTAAACCATTGTGGAAGACAGTGTGGCACTTCCTCAAGGATCTAGAACTAGAAATACCATTTGACCCAGCAAACCCATTATTGGGTGTATAGCCAAAGGATTATAAAACATTCTGTTATAAAGACACATGCACACGAATGTTCATGGCAGCACTGTTTACAATAGCAAAGACTTGGAACCAACCCGAATGCCCATCAATGATAGACTGGATAAAGAAAATGTGGCATATATACACCATGAGATACTATGCAGCCATAATAAAAGGATGAGTTCATGTCCTTTGCAGGGATATGGATGAATCTGGAAACCATCATTCTCAGCAAACTGACACAAGAACAGAAAACCAAACACTGCATGCTCTCACTTAGAAGTGGATATTGAACAATGAGACCGCATGGACACAGGGAAGGGAACATCACACACTGGGGCCTGTTGGGGGTTGGGGGAGCTAGGGGAGGGGCAGCAGGGGGTGGGGGTATTGGGGAGGGATTGCATTAGGAGAAATAGCTAATATAGATGACAAGGGGATGGAGGCAGCAAACCACCAGGGCACACGTATACCTACGTAACAAACCTGCATGTTCTGCACATGTACCCCAGAACTTAAAGTGTAATTTAAAATAATAATAAAATAAAGAAGGCAGGGCCCAGTGCTTATCAGCCACAGCATAGACCCAGCACTTCGGAGAGCTGAAGAGTTTATCACACTAAGTCATGATGTTGAGTTCTAGGTGTCAACTCAAGTGGGTTAAGGGATGCCCAGATCACTGGCAAAACATTATTTCTGGGTGTCTACGGAGGTATTTCCCGAAGAGATCAGCATTTGAATTAAGCTGGGTGAAGAAGATTGCCTCACCAGGTAGGCAGGCATTGTCCAGGCTGATGAGGGGCCCAGTAGAGCAAGAAGAGGGAAGAAAATCGGATCCCCTCTCTCCTCCTGCCCTAGGACATCAGAGCTCCAGGTTCTCAGGCCTGCAGCCTCCTGAAATTACAGCAGCACCCCCCTGCCTCTCAGGCCTTGCAACTCGGACTGAATGACATCACCACATTTCCTGCTTCTCCAGCTTGCAGATGGAGGACTGTGAGGCTTCTCCATGGTCACGTGAGCCAGCTCCTCTAAAACCCCCTCTCATATATCTATGTAGATCCTTTCGGTCCTGTTTTTCTGGAGAACTAGCTCATACACCAGCACAGGCAAGGGGCAGTGGATTGGGCTGAAAGTCAGTCAACTGGACAGTCTCTCTCATTCTCCATTTTTGGGTCTTCCCAAGATTAACATATCTGCAGCCACCTCCCTCCAACTGACCCCAGCCGTGCTGATCTCTCGGGAGATGTTCAAGGAGACTCACACCTCTTAGACCAGTGAGGGGCCGTTTGTGTTGCCTGAGGGTTGGCCCAGCATTCCCCAGGTGTGCTGGGGCCTTGCTCCTCAAGATGCTCAGTGGGAACCTGCCCAAGCCTTTTGGAAAACTGCAGACTTTCCTCTTCTAAGATTCACAAGGGACATTTGCGTTTTCTGGACCAGTTTGATCTTGGGACCTATTAATCAAGTGTCATTTATTAATATCCCAGGCACCTTGAGTTCTACAGAACATCTTCAGGAAAGCATTTTGTGTGTCCGAGATCTTCTCCATGAGAGTCAGTATTCCAGGCAACCCAGTGGGGTGGGTGAGGCATGCTTTCTGCCTCGATGGTCCCCAGCAGCCCAAGTGCATTTCGCCTGCCCTGCCTTGCCTTTCCAGATGAGAGCTGCTGTGCTCGTGACCTACACAGCCCTGTGCTCTTGCCTGAAATGTGCCTGCTGCCACTGCGCCCTCGGGGCCGGGCCTCAGAAGGCCTGCCTTGCGCTCTTCCTTCCTACCCTAGCTAACTTGGACCCTCTACGCAGTCAGTCATCTGTTCCTTTATGGAGCCCCTGCTGCCCCTGACTTCCCACCAACCCAGCCTGCCTCCTTCCCAGACTGGAATGAGTGCCCTCCTTTATACTCATTTCCACCGTTCAGCAAATAGATGTACAGAGGCACGTCTCTGTCACTGGCCTGGGAATGACTCTCCCACACTGTGTTGGCCCCTTGAGGACCAACTTTATTGTACAATATAGACAACTATATTGTACTCATCTTTCTGGTTCTGGCAGCACACAAGCACATTAGATAAATTGATTTGTATATTAACAGAAAAGGATTGGGCTAGGGAAAGGGCTCTTTAGTGAATTTTAAATACACTAGAAAAGAGATGTTCATCCTGCAACACCAGGGGGCCATGTCTGCACCACCCATCAGGCTAAATAGGGTCCCACGACCTCAGCGTTTCCAACACTCCAGACAGCTTCATCTTCCTTTCCCATTTTCAAGGTAGAATTTGCATTTAGTCCTTCCTGCTTATGCAGAAAACGGGACTGCAGACAGGGCCCTTCACAGGGAGCGCTGAAAAGTGCCACACTAGTTGTCTCATTTCTCATCAGACAGAGTTATCCAATTAAGAGACGTGGTGTAAAGCATGCAAAAAAAATGACTCCACAGCCCAGAGCCAATGGGGGCCAGCTAAAACTGAGGATGAGAGCAAACCTACAGCAGCTCGGCACTCAGCAGCCCCCTGCCTTCCAGCACCTCACGCAGCTCCCCAAGCCCCGCATTCTCCCCCTGTCTGTGAAATGGACATGTGTAGCTAAAAGGAATTGGAAAGGTCTAGAGAGTCTTTGGCCTACAGTAAATGCTATTGTTATCTGTTGGCATTAATATTTTTATGCAGCCTGCTCTAGGAAGTGACAATCCTGTGTTGTCTAAGAAGAGACATACAAGTTATAGTGAGAACCATACAAGTTAGTAGTCACAACCCATCATTAGCAGAAGCTAGAAAATAAGGGGTTAAATGCCTGGCCATTAAGTTTTCTTATCATCTTTGTTTACTTCTACAGAATCATCTCCCCTGCTCCACAAACATGAAAGAAAAGACGAGAGAAGCACCCCAGAAGAGGAGGGGAGAAATGCCCCAGAAAAAATCATCCAGTCTCTGAAGCTTCGCCCAGGGGGGCACAGGCCAGCCAGCCTGTCCTCTGGTTGCCTGGCCGGCTGTAGGCTGTCATTGAACCTTTGGCCCGGCATGCTTTTGAGCCCGCAGAAGTGCCACACACCCTCTTCTTTGAAAACCTGTTGAGCAAATGCCTCTGCAGCTTATGTACCTTCAACCTCCACTGCCAAAGGCTCCCGAGACCAAACGTGCTGCGCACACACAGCAGCTCTTTGTGTCCTGCTCCTGGCCAATTGCCTGCATCATCTCATTGAGCTCCATTGAACTCCACAGTCTGCATGCTCTGTGGAACTCAAGGTCTTCATTGTTCATGGAATTCAGGATCTTCTTGCACCATGGAACTCAAGGCCTTCATTTTCTGCGGAACTCAAAGTCTTCTTGCTCTGTGGAACCTGGTTTCTCCTGACTCCGTGGAACTCGGAGTCGTTGTGCTCCGTGGAACTCGGGGTCTGTGTGCTCTTTGGAACTTGGGGTCTTCTTGCTCCATGGAACTCAGGGTCTTCATTTTTCATGGAAGTCAGGGTCTTCTTGCACCATGGAACTCGAGGCCTTCATATTCTGTGGAACTCAAAGTCTTCTTGCTCTGTGGAACTTGGTTTCTCCTGACTCTGTGGAACTCAGAGTCCTTGTGCTCTGTGGAACTTAGGGTCTTCTTGCTCCATGGAACTCAGGGTCTGCATGCTCCATGGAAAGCACTGGGACACACTGGACCCCCCACACCCACCCATACATCCTTCATTTTATTCCTGCCCCTCGCCTGTCCACTCTATGAGGTTTCTTCACCCCCACTCTGCTTTGAGCCCATGCCAGGTCTTTCGGGCTGGCCTGAAGCATGGGTGTTAGTCGGAGGGAGGGGCTGAGGTCACCCCTTAAGGCAAATTCTGCTGGTGTCGCACCTGATGGAGCTGCCTGGGGAGGACGTTTCCTTGGAGTTCATGCCCGGGCGGCCACTGGCTTCTTATGGTGCCAGCACTGCTGCTGGTGCCATCAGAGAGCCACAGGGCCGCACTGGAGACCGTGCTGGAATTGGTGGGTCTCATCTCCAGGTCAGGTGGGACTGGCAGGCACCTTGACTGTCCTCATGGCCTCTCCCCTGACCCTGGTCCTCCCCAGGCTGCTGATGCTCTGCGCTGCTGCTCTTCCAGGAGGAATTAAAGGTGGGGATGGCTGAACCCTCTGCTGTAGGTTAGCGGAGACCTTAGGCCGTGTCTTGTAAAATGGGGAAGAACCATACATGGTGCTGGGATCGACCGAAGGCAGGTGATCTTGGAGCCCTCCACCTTGGCATGTTTGTAGAGCAGGTTCAGTTAGGTGGCCCGTCACCAGCTCTTGGATCTGGTCTCACTCGCAATCCACGGACACCATGAGCTCAGATTGCCAGGACTCTTGGAGTTAGGGAGAGCTCAGCGAGCGGGCAGCTCTGGTTCCTTCTCGTGCTGAAACTCTGCTGGTGCTCCTCCATGGGGCCCTTGTGGTTTTTTCTGAGATGCCCCTCTCACTGGAGTTGAGAATTGGAAGTGTTTCCAGTGGGTTTGCAGCCTCCACACATACGTAAAAGGTGTTAGGTTTTCTTCCTTTCAGTATCCATTGCTGCAGCTTCCTGAAGTTGTATCCATTGAAAGGCAGGGACCCAGTGCCCAGGCTACAGAGGGTGACTTCAGGCTCCACACCACCACTGTGGGCCAGAGTGCCGGTGGCCTTAGAATTCCCAGATAGCACAAGGAGGCTGCCCCAGAGGGTGTTCAGCTTGTTGCCAACAATTACTGAATGCAGATTCTGCAAGCTCGATGCTCAGGTCAGCAGCCAAAAACAGGCGTTCTGTTTTTAGGTCCCTGTGGACAAGGCCCTTCTGGTCCTCCCCTGGCTACTGATGTCTTGTGTTCTGTCTCTTATGGTAGAAGCTGAAGAAGGAATGGCTGGAGCTCGGCTGACTCCAGTCAGAGCCTGGGCTCTGTATTGCAGACGTGGCCCAGCAGAGTTCCTCGTGGGCCAATTATGTCATGGGTACAACTGCTGGAGCCAGGGTTGTCGCGAGCAGTAAAGGTATTTGCCAAGACAGTTGTGAGTAAATAAAGGCAAATGTATTACAGAAAATATGCAAATACATTGCAAAAATGCAACATGTAGCACAGCATTGAAGGGGCTGTCTGCAAAGATACAAGGCTGGAGGGAAGTTTTATAAGGGTGTGCTCCTCGGGGCTGTGTGCAGGTCAGCTTGTGTATATGCTAGGAATATGTTGGAATAATTGTAACTGCCAGACCTTTGCTCTCCTGGTGCCCAAGGGAAACGCTCTCCTGCTTTTAGCCATCTTGTAACCCTCATGTCTTTCGTTTCTGGAGTTGCAAGATATCGGCTGTGATTTTTCACACAAAAGGGTTGCGGACTGGGTTAGGTCCCTGTTTCACTAGCCTGGCTCTTTCCCAGTTCCTGTTAACTTCCTGATCTATTAGAGCCCCACACATTTCTCTTTCATATGGCCATAATCCAGGAGGCAATCCATCAACCTCTCCTCTGTGGCCAGGCAGTGTCTCCTGGGTCTGGAGCACCTCAAACAGTCCCACTGTCGGAGTGACTCAGGGCCTTCACCATACAGACTTGGCAGCATAGTCTAGAGGTTGGAGGGACTCTGTGACTCTTGCTAATGACAGTCGCAGCCGCCGTTTCTCCAAGCAGGATGTGCTGGAAGAACTGCACCTTGGCTTAGCAGAATTTTATTATTGGTAGCTCAAAAAAGGAGGGAACAGAGTTTCTCTAGATTATTTCAGGGAACAAGCTACTATTTGAATGTTAATTTAAGACTTTTATCAATTAAAAATGTAAGACCCAAGAAACTTCAGTTAGGAAGAATGAATATATGGAATAAATACTGTTAAACTTTATGCTTCTGTTCAACAAATACTTTCTGATCATCTCTATGAGTCAGGCACTGGTAGGTACCATAACATAGAAACGTAGCATCAGTCAAATACAGTGTAGGTACTGTATTTCAAATTTAAAAATAAAATAAAAGTGCTATATAAGATACATGTCAGTGCCCTGGAGGCAGGGTCCAGAGACATCTGTGGAAAACTGGGGCTGAGTTTTAAGGAATGAGTCTCAGTGACGAGATGGACAGGAGAAGGCACCTAGGAAAAGCGTCTTCAGGTAACCATGGTTCAGTGCCCTGCAGCCCTCATGGCAGGAGAGTGAGGAGCACGGTCCATCTGGTGATTTGCTGTGGTTATGTTCTGTAAGCTCACCTTGGGTCCTGAAGTATTGCTTCTGGACAATCACAGGGTAAGGTTCCCAGAAGCCTCTGGTCAGAATATTTTCAACAGCCAAGGCACCATTCATGTTCCATGGGTTCATTTTCCAACATCCCTGTGAAAAAGCCAGTTCTATCAGTGTTGAAAACTGCCCCTCCACATCCCCTTTTCCTGTAGAGCACTTCCTGATCTACAGAGCTGCCGCTCCTGAAAAGCCAACATTTTCCATGCCACGGCGCCTCTCGAAAGGTGCCAGCCAGGCAGCACTACCGAGGGGTCTTTTTGGCGCTCCTCACAGCAGTGCTGCTCGCGGTGCCTTCACTGGTCATCATCTCATGAAGCCTCAGATGTGGCTGCTTCTCCACCTTTTCCACGGCTTCCTCACACCCTGTGGGTGTTGGTTTTGTACTTTCCCAAGCAGCCTTGTGTGCGGGTTGGTGAAGCCCCTCTTCCTCTTTCTGGACGCCCTGTGGCGTTTATCATTAGCATCGAACTCACAGCTGGCCGCACTGGAACCTACACCTGAACCAAGCTTGGCTGACAAGTGTTTTCTCTGTAAGGCACATCACAGCCTTCTTGCTCATAAGGACATTAGACAGCGCTTCAGCATTATGCCTGGAGGCCGTTTCAAGCTGTGAAATCAATAACAAGCTCAAAAATGCAAAAGAAGTGTCACTATATAGACCATGAGAAGACTGGTTTGCAGGTTGAGAGTGGGGACAAGGAGGCCGTGTGGGTGGGGCCCTGCATGGCCTCTGCTACGAGGCCAGTGGCTCAAATTGTTGCCCTACTCTGCACATGTTTTCCTTTGACTGTGAAAGCAACACAAGTACTGCTTCCGGGATTAAACATGCATTTTAACAAGCAGACAAGTTCACAAATATGAAATAGTGGCTAGCGAGGGACCACCCCATGCTGGAGCCGCAGATGAGGCTGTTGCAGGTGCAAGGCTTGCTTCTATCCCGGGGGCTTCCGGTTGCCACCGCTGCCTTGTAAGCCAGGGAGTGGTGTCATCTGTACTGTAGCAAAAGCACTTTTTCTCAGTGTAAAGCATGGCTTGAAGACAGGAAGACAGAAGACTGGCTAGAACATGGCTGTTACGGGTGAAGCAAGGATGGGGGTGGGCAGACTAAGCCGGGTCAGAGGACCAAGGAGCGGACCCGAGAGCCCTGTGTGCCTGTGAGTCCCGGTGAGGGAATGTTGGTCGTGGATATTGATAAGGAGGAAGCACCCAGGACAGCACACAGGTCCCTGGCTGAGGCGCATGGGGGTGGGATGGCAGGGCTCGGGGATCCAGCCTTCGAGTCAGACACACCTGAGTTCAAGTCCAGACTGACCGGCTGTGTAGCCTTAGACGTGTTCCCTCACTTCCCTAAGCAGCATTTGAGGTGGGAGGGAGAGGAGTCTGGGCATGGGGAGTTGGATGTGCTGTGGACACCCATGGACAAATGTCCAGCAGCCACTGATGTGCTTCCAGGATGCCAGGGCCGGGACATGGGACGGCAGCATACAGACCTGGAAGTTACAGCCAGACAGGCAGCTACTGCAGCTGCAAAGAGCAGGCAGTGTAGGATCAGAGGGCCGGGGTAAAGCCTGGGGAATGCCCGCATTTAGGAAGAGGCCAGGAAGGAGATCAAAAAAAGCAACAGGAAAAGCAGGAGGGTATGAAGGGATGGGAGGTGAAGGAGGAAGGTTTCCAGGAGGGAGTGGCAGGAGTTGGTGTTCTACAGGAAGGGACTGGAAGTCAGCACTTTTGAACTGTAGGGACCTAGGAGATCTTTAGTCTAATCCCCTTATCTATCCTGAAGAAGAAACCAAGTTTCCAAGGTGATGTGGGTTGCTTGCTTTAGATCACAATGTGATTTCACAGTGGGATACCTCAATTTCTAATGAGTAATAAAATATTTAATAAGTATTCTAGGATTTGGAATTGCTCCTATTCAGTCACACTGGATATTTTCCTAATTCGGTAAAACTGAGATTTTCACAACTGTTAACCATTCCGTGTACTAAGATGCCTCTTAAACCTGTTTTCATCATATATTTAACAAATATTGCTATAAGAATAAGGTTAAAAACAGCTCGTCAAACTGCATTTTAATTTTACTAAATACAAATTATGCTGAAAGAGGAGAGTTTGCTGGCCCCCTCACAGGATGTGTGACAAGGGTGTGGCTCCTGTGTTTGGTTGCCACCACCTGTTCAAACCCCTTACAGGAGGGGGATCGTGCAGATGGACAGGTGCAGGAGCACAAGTGGGTGTGTGTTACAGTGTGTTCTTTTAGCCTTGCCATCTGTGGATGGCTTGAGTGTTAACCAACTCAGTGGATGCTCGGCCTTTCTGCAAAGGCAGAAGGCCGTTGTGACAGCTTTCTGTGTCCCAAGCTCTTGTCCAGCATCCTGGAAGAATCAAGTCACACATGGACTTGAAGGATGAATGCAGGGGTTTCACTGAGGGGTAGAAGTGGCTCTCAGCGGGATGGATGGGGAGCTGGAAGTGGGGATGGAGTGGGAAGATAATCTTCCGCTGAGCTGAACGGAATAACCACTCCCAGCTGAACTCCTCTCAGCATTCAGATGTTCCTGGAGCTTGTCTCTCCTTTGAAGGCACCACTCGTGCCTGAGCCATCTTGGTTTCCCTCACAAGGCAGCAGGAGTGCCACTGAATGAACACGGGCAAAATCGCTGGATACAGATAGTGAATACATTCTATTTCCTGAAAAATATTACCTAACTACATGTATAGATATGAAATTGCATTTTCAAGCCAAGTTGGAATTACAAATTGTAGCCCATTTGAAAATGTATACACATGTGTGACATACACACCCAGTGGAAAAGAAGTCACGATTAGGAAAGAACAAAGTGGAAAATACCTCTTTCATGTAAGATTGAACATTTCGGTTGCTTACTGAAATAAAAATTCTTGTGACTGATTCTCTTTTCCATTTAAGTTTTTAGTGTCATTTGCACTCTGTCCAACTCACATAAAATTGTATATGATGTAAATAGCAGGAAACTATAAATGATGATATTGTTCTGGAAGGAAGCCACTTCATTTTTCAAAGGTTATTTCCACAGCAGGGATCTAGGAGTGTGCAATGATGGAGTTTTGCATTTCTAGAGCCAGTGGGGTGTGTGCGGCTGCAAGGGGAGGTTTCTAGACTCCAAAGGCAAATTCCATCCCCTGGGAGGGGATTGGAGAGACTAGGAAAGAAGCTGGGCTCCCTGTGACTCCCTTCCCTGCACCCTGCCTCCTGTAACCCCCTAGAAGGTCCACACTTTGAGTTGTCAGCCAGAGACAGTAACTCAAAACCTCAGCTTTGGGCAGCCAGAAGCCCAGAAATGGAGGAGAGGGCAGGCCTCAACACCAGGGACAAAAAAAAAAAGCAAAATTGAAAATTACATACATGTAATGTTTCATGTATTCTATATATTTTAATACAAATGCCAGGGGTGTTTAAACCAGAGCAACTCCATCGTGAACAGGAGCTGGATAAACAAGCTCCCCCCACTCCGCCCCACTCAAGCCTGGAGAATCTTGAATAAGCTGCATTCCTGGGAGGGTAGGCATTCTAATTCACAGGATGACATAGGAGGTCAGCACAAGACCTTGAAGGTCATGAAGACCTTACTGATAAAACACATTGCGGTAAAGAAGTCAGCCACAACCAAGATGGTGATGAAAGTGACATCTGGTTGTCCTCATTGCTCATTATATGCTAATTGTGATGTATTCACATGCTAAAAGACACTCCCACCCGCACCGTGACAGTTTACAAACACCATGGCAACGTCAGGAAGTTACCATATATGGTCTAAAAGGGGGAGGAACCCTGAGTTCCGGGAAATGCCCACACCTTTCCTGGAAAACTCGTGGATAATCCACCCCTTGTTTAGTATATAATCAAAAAGTAACAGTAAGTATAAGCAGCTGAGCAGCCCATGCCACTGCTCTTCCTGTACAGTGGCCATCCCTTTATTCCTTTACTTTCTCTAATAAACTTAATTTTACTTTATGGATTTGCCTCAAATTTTTTCTTGTGCGAGATCCAAGAATCCTCTCTTGGGGTCTGGATCGAGACCCCTTTCCAGTAACATAAATATGTAGTAAAACAGAGGTCCGTAACTTGGCCCCACTGGAAACACAAAATTTAAGGGTTTATATAACCAAGAGATAAAAGGGGCACTGATTGGCTTTTGTGCCTGTGTCACATGGGCTCCAGATGAACAAATGCTAAGATGCACCAATTGACAAAGCTTTATGAACTTGGTCAATGTGGGGACTGGAGTCACAGTTACACTTGGGAATCTCACTAAATTTAAACACCGCAACGGCTGTAGTCCTGGCAGAATACTCTAGAAGAAAAAGAGGCATGCTTTACTTTAGCTTTGCCTAACCTTTGCATAGGCATAATACTCATTGCCCTAAAATATGCTGTGACACAATGAACGATAGATATGACTCATTTGAGTCTTTGGCGCTTCCAAATTGGCCTGATAAAATATGAGCTTGCACGTCCCCAGTTAAAACAGTTAATATGACTCTATGTAAGTTATAGCAAGATGCATTAGTCTGCTAGGGCTACCAGAGAGGGGGTGACTTTAACAATAGAAATGTATTTTCTCACTGTTCTGGAGGCTGGAATTCCAAGACCGAGGCATGGGGGTTTGGTTTCTCTGAGGCCCCTCTCCTGACCTCTGATGGCCTTTCCTCTGAGCACACCCAGCACTGAGATCTCTACGTCTCCAAATTTCTTCTTTTATAGCGACACCTGTCATGGTAGACAGGGCCCACCTTAATGGTCTCACTTTAACCACCCCCTTTAAAGGGTGTATCTGTAAATATGGGCATATTCTGAGGCGCTGGGGCTATGGGCTTCAATATGTAAATTTGGGAGACACAATTCCGATGTACAGGACCTTCAAGTTTAAAACTTAATATATAAAACCTAAGTAATGGCCGGGCACAGTGGCTCATGCCTGTAATCCCAGCACTCAGGATCACCTGAGGTCGCCTGAGGTATGGAGTTTGAGACCAGCCTAACCAACATGGAGAAACTCGTTTCTACCAAAAATGCAAAATTAGCCAGGCATGGTGGCACAAGCTTACTTGGGAGGCTGAGGCAGGAGAATGGCTTGAACCCGGGAGACAGAGGTTGTGGTGAGCCAAGATCGCGCCATTGCACTCCAGCCTGGGAAACAAGCAAAATTCCGTCTCAAAGGAAAAAAAAACCTAATTAATAAAAGAGTGATTCTCTCCACTGCTTCTCCATTTAACAGCTCAATCTTGCCTGTGCTTAAGCCTGGAAAAAATAAATGGCACTTCACAGTGGATTACTACAACCTTAACATTGTAATCCTTTCATTAAACCCAATACCCAGTATTCATGCAGCTTCTAGGTATTCTTGAGTCTGATATATCATTTCTTTTTGAAAAGTGCATTATTTCATAATAACACCTAGATAAATCTATTTTTATATTTTTGTATGTATTTGTAATCCCAGATAAATCTGTTTTTATATTTTCTTATGTATTTGTAAGTATATTTTAGCTGAAAAGTATCTATAGTATACATAGCCTATAGCAGTTTGGGAAATGCTGATGTCTATGGTAATAATGCATCTTTTTGGATGATTTTAAATTATATTAGGATATTCAAAGCCCAAGATAGTGATGCAAATAGAGATCCTCTTGTCTAGTATCCTTTAAAATGGCAAAACATCAAATCTAGAAAATAGAGAAATGAATTTTAAGATAAATGTACAACAGATTTTCTACTTTTACAAAAATGATTATTGCTTTTCAAAAATATATTTTAGAATTCAAGCTGTTAATTTAAAAAGTACTTACTTCATAATATAGTGAACAAAACTGGCTGATAGAAAAAACTAGTCTTGCTGTCCCGACATCTTACAGCTTGTCAAAGTTTCAGAATTTTATAAAATATTTTGAATAGCCCAGACTTTCTGAAAATGGGTGAAGTCTTTCAAAGTATTACAATCGACGAGCTTTTAAACGCCAATCTTTTTTTTATAAAGTGTTGACTTTTCATTATAGACTAATACCAAACACTTTTAAAGAAATGTAAATAAATAAAATAGGTTTTATTCATTTTCAAAAAATTTATTTAAAAGGAAGGGACAATGTTGATTAGAGTAAGGAACTATTTGAAAATGTGTTTTGTGAAAGAAATCAACACACGCACACCAGCATGTGCATGTGCACGCGCACACGCGCGCGCGCACACGCGCACACACACACCCTCAAAAGCGGAGCTCCAACAATGCAGCTGTTGTTCCCTTGCAGCAATATTTATCTCACCTTGAGTGAGAATCATGCTGCTTGAAAGCATAGTAACTTAAACACCTTGCCTATGTCTAGTGATTAAAAGCTAAGCTCTGCTCAGCTCATGTAATGCCCCTGACCTCCACTACAGAGATTCTAGGTTCTTCCTTGCGGGCAAATTGTTCACGGATTGCTGCATCAGGGACTGTTGAATTGGATGTGTGTCCCTCTCTACATGTCATGGCTTGTAGAGATCAAAGTTTTCCCTGAAAACACCAAGGTTTTTGAAGCCAGGTGATCAGCCATTTCTGAGGCCTAACTAGGGAAGCCAGAATTCTGCTCCCAGGACAGGGCTGGGCTGGGGACATTTGTGGTGATGTCATCTCCAGCTGTGAGGTCCAGGGCCATGCTGTCTGGGGCATCCTGAGCTCCTGGAGAAAGCTGGGTGCAGTTAAGAGCTCTATGAAGATTCTATGTGGTGGCAACACTGTTGGGGTACCCCATGGGTAGCCTAGAAAAGTACTGTGTCCCATTGCAGGTGAAGGTGAATTAGGGCAGAGAAGCTATTGAGATAGGCATGGAACAGAACATGGCAGCCACATCTGTAACAGCAAAATATTTACCAGGTGTCGATTGGATGGGGTTGGTAAGTTCCTGATTCCTTTTATAGTTAGTAAGAAAAAGAGATGTAAATCTAACAATTGGTTATTTTTATTGCGTAAGTTTTTTCTATTAGGACATGCGAATTAAGTATGCATTATTCCACGTTTCCCACGTCACCGATGCTGAGTGCCCATGGCACAGTTATTCCAGCGCTGCAGCTGCAGGGCTGAGGGTGGCAGACCCGGCACCTGCCCTGAGCCGCATTCGTCTTCCAGCTGCACCAGTCCTGATCGGGGGCAGAAGCATCCTGACGTGAAAAGCTATTCGCCAAGTACAATGACCATACGTTTTGTCTGTTTTGAACACACCGTCACAACAAACTCTACACTCTTGATAGATGAAAATGGGCAGAAGTGGTCTTTGAACACAAGTGAGAAAGATGGTCACATAGCCCCCATCATCCCTCACACAACTGGAGGATTAAAATGGCAGAGGGGGGCGGGTGGTCAGCTCAGGGGCAGATTGGTGACACTGTCACAGCTATTTTAGGACGTGAAATACTTATATGAGCTATTCCAAACCCTAACACATAAATAATGAACTCAGAACTGTACAGAAAGGGAAACAAAAAACCATTGTGACAGTGTCCAGATCCCTCATAAACTCCCCAGCAGTCAAGGAAGTCAAGGCTGGTCTCAAACTCCTGGGCTCGAGCGATCTGCCCACCTCGGCCTCTCAAAGCTCTGGGGTTACAGGCATAAGCCACTGCGCATGGCCTAGTAAGTTCTTTTGATATGTTTGGAATGAATGTGTTCCCAAGGATAAAGACATGTAATGACATCTTTCTTAACTGTAACATACCCAAAGAACAGAGACAGGGTTCCCAGGCTGGCTGAGCATCCAGAACATGGGGGGAGTTTTAACGTATATCGATATACATTATTGGGTCTCACCCCTTACTTCCTGAGTCAGAATCCCAGAGATGGAAGCACCCAGAGTTCTGTCTTTTTAGAACTTCTCCGGCTCTCCAGGCTGTGATGGCTATCAGGCAGATGGGGAGCCAGGGCTACAGGCAGCTCATCCAAGACCTTGGGTGCAGGGGAGTCACCCAGGGCCAGGTCGGACTGAAAGTTCTGGTGCACCAAGTGTGGGTGCTTTCAAACAAGCTTCCCAGACAGGCTGATTTGCTAATCTTCAGACCAGGCTTTGAGGGGGCACAGCAGTCCGCCTCCAGGTGTGTGTCCACACGCCTGGTACCTTTGTTGTTGCATTGCCCCAGGTATAAAGTGGAGGGTGTCCCCTCTATGCCTTCCGCCCTGCCCTCTCCCTGCTGACCCCCAAATCTCTGGGGCTTAGACTTGCCTTCATAAAGGGAGGTCTCAGCTCAGGGATGGGCCCTCCGAGCTGCCCCCCCCCTTCCCAAGGCCCAGCATCAGCAATTGCTTGAGCAATTCATCGTGAGGGTTCTATGTGGGAGACTGTTCAGTGTATTGTCAAGGGCTGGGAAACACAGTCTGGAAATACTCAACCCAGTAGTGATGAGCTGACAAAACAGGGCGGGGTGCAGAGGAGACCCTGATACGCAGCAGGACTGAGTGAGCCAGTTCTTCCTTCTAACACTGCACCAAGGAGAGACTGCTGTCCCTTCCCACAAAGGCTGTGGACAAATGGGAGTGTCGCTTGGTGTGTCAGCTCCTTTGAGGCAGGAGAGCAAGAGGTGACTGGAAGCGGGCCAGAAGCCCCATCCCAAGCACAGTGAATGTTGAAGGGGGTCCCAGGCTCCCCAGGTCCTGGGCTTCTCTTGATTCTCAATGTTAAGCTTGTTCATTGAATGTAGTTGGTTGATGTGGACCCTAAGGCAAGGAAAAGACACAGGCCAAGAACTGGGGGCCTCAATCAGAGCTGAAAAGTCAGGAAAAGCTTTTTTTTTTTTTT
>NW_016107756.1:647145-660349 GCF_001604975.1 Cebus imitator | reverse complement strand
TGCCCAGCTAATTTTTTGTATTTTTAGTAGAGACGGGGTTTCACCATGTTGACCAGGATGGTCTCGATCTCTTGACCTCATGATCCACCCGCCTCGGACTCCCAAAGTGCTGAGATTACAGGCTTGAGCCACCGTGCCCGGCCGAGTACTGCTTTTTAAGTAAATGAGAACATGAGACCAGGCCAGGCACTGTGGCTCAAGCCTGTAGTCCCAACACTTTGGGAGGCCGAGGCAGGTGGATCACTTGAGGTCAAGAGTTCGAGACCAGCTTGGCCAACATGGCGAAACCCCATCTCTATTAAAAATACAAAACTTAAGCAGGCATGGTGGCATGTGCCTGTAATCCCAGCTACTTGGGAGGCTGAGTCAAGAGAATCACTTGTATCTGGGACGCGGAGGTTGCAGTGAGCCAAGATCGCGCCACTGCACTCCAGCCTGGGTGACAGAGCAAGACTCCATCTCAAAAAAAAAAAAGCAAATGAGGACCAAATCCCAAAGGCTAGAGCCACCGCCCACAGCAGGCCCAGGATCAAGATGCTCCTGGGGTTCCCCTCCCACCTGAATGCTCCATTTTAAAATGAAGGCCCAGGACAAGGGGAGAGCCTGTCATTACTAAGGTTCAGTGTAACACAGGGACACTTTTCCACGGATGAGAGCGCGATGGGCCACCTGAGCTTGCTTCAGTTTTCCCTGCCACCTGCGTGGTCCTCCACTGCACTTGAACGCTGCGTCCTGAGGATCCGAGTGACTTGCAGGGATTGCTGTGCTACCAGCAGCGAGCAGAAGAAGAGGCAAGAGCAGCCACTCAGCTAAAAAGAAAGCCAGGGAAGAGAGTGGGTATTTGGGGGGGATTTTTAATTTCAGGTGAATTCTGTAATTAAGGAAAAGGGGCAGTGGCGGGGGGACTCGGGGCTGGGTGCTCTGGCACCGCCCATAACGGCAGTCACAGTGATGGCTTTGCTCCTGTGCCGCAGTCCCTCCTCCCTGTAGGCAGTAGAAAGAACACGTGTGCTTTTGATGCACATGGTGCTGCAGGCCTAGGATGCCGTGTTTCACACAAGCTTCAGGTGACCCCAGTGCTGCTGGTCCTGGGACCATGCTGTGAGTGGGAAGATCGCAAACCCCTCTGAGGGAGGGGAGTCGCCGGGCTGGGTTTCTGAGAGACCCTATTACTATTGGACTTTGGGCCTCCTTCTTGAGAACCCAAAACAGCTGCTGGGTGTGCTGAAGCCATATTCACCGCACCACAGAGGATAGTCAGTACCTTTCTCCACACAATGGAATATGGTTTTGTTTTCATATAAAACCTCAACAGATATCAATGATTTTCATAAAGAAAGGCTAAAATACCAACTATTCTTTTTTTTTTTGAGACAGACTCTTGCTCTGTTGCTCAGGCTAGAGTGCGGTGGCATGATCTCTGCTCACAGCAACTTCCAACTCCCATGTTCAAGCAATCCTCTTGCCTCAGCCCCCCGAGTAGCTGGGACTACAGGTGCACACCACGCCTGGCTAATTTTTGTATTTTTAGTAGAGACGGGGTTTCACCATGTTGGCCAAGCTGGTCTTGAACTCCTGACCTGAAGTGATCCACCTGCCTCAGCCTCCCAAAGTGCTGGGATTACAGGTGTGAGCCACTGCACCCAGCCCCCAAATACCAGCTATTCTTTTTAAAAAAATTCCTATGTTGGAGGCACAGTGGCTCACGCCTGTAATCCCAGTTACTTTGGGAGGCCAAGGCAGGCAAATTGCTTGAGCCCTGGAGTTGGCGGCCAGCCTGGGCAACATGGTGAGACCCTACTCTACAAAAAAAATTTTTTTAATTAGCCAGGCAAAGTGACATGCATCTATAGTCCCAGCTACTCGGGAAGCTGAGGTGGGAGGGTCGCTTGAGCCCAGGAGGTTGAGGCTGAAGTGAGCTCTGATGGCACCACTGCACTCCAGCCTGGGTGACAGAGTGAGACCCTGTCTCAAAAAACAGATCTATTATGTTGGGAGTGATGTCCCTCATAACTAAAGTAGGTTAATACCGATGATTTTATTTAACAGAAATGGTTCCATTACCTGGGAGCTTGTTTTGCATTTAATTGATTTTGGCGGATTCATCGTGAACCCTAGAAATGTCCACAGTTACGTGTTCCATGAGTAGAGTTGTCCAAAAGTGCAACGGCCCAGCTCGGTGAGCTGTGAATTCTCTGTCCCTGCGAGGGGTAGGAAGTGAGGATGGAGAAAGGACTATGCCAGACAAGGGTTGGACCAGACAGGCTTCTTCCAGCTCCCAGCTTCATGACTACAGGTACTGTCCACGTCTCCAGGATCCACCTGGGATGCCTCTGATCATGTAACCGTGTATCCCCATTTCTCTTGGGCAGTTTATTCTAAAAAGTGAGCTGTGGTGCAGGCATTGGGCCACGTGGTGTCTGACCTTCAGGAGCTTAGGTCAGCTTGGTGGAATTCTCTGGGTCCCTCTAGAGAGTCATCCAACCTAGGTATGGCCTGCAGGGTCCTGCCCCACCCCTAAAGCACTTATATTCACACAAAATCCTGGAGCCGAATGTTCTCAGCAGGCTTATCCCTCATAGCCAAAAGCCAGAAGCAAATCCAGATGTTCTTCGAGGAGTGAATGGAGAAACATTTGGGGTCATTGTGGAAGTGGAGCGACGTCTTTGGAGGTAGGTATTGGAAGAATGAACAGGACTCCGTAATGAGTTGTTTATGATGTCGGGGAGATAGGCTGAAGAAACTCTTCTGGAGTCTGGAACGGGGTTGCTGAGTCAGCCGTCACATCATTTATTTAGACAGTAAGTCTGGGACACAGCCAAGCCGGGGAAGATGACCTGGCCTGTAGCACGGGACCTGTTTTAATATGTAATGTCTCAGGCATTTCGGTCAGGAAATCAGCTAGGCAGCTGTTTATATAATTCCGAGTGGAGATAAAATCTGAAGGTTATAAGAATAGACTTAATAATGAATGCCTTAAAAATGAATTTGACAACCCAGAGCTTTGGGGTTCTTTTTCTAAGGCATATCAATAAAAGAACAACAGAGTCCAGGAGTGAGTTATGATGTACTTCAGATTTTAAATCCCTGGCAGGGGGTGGAGGCACACTGGCAAAGCTCGGGGAGGAGCATCCAAGGCAGGATGAGAAGGAGAAGCATCAGCATCCGAAGCCAGGAGCAACATGGGCCCCAGAAACGCAAAGCAGCCACTCACCTGGACTGCTCCTAGGACGTGGTAAATGGAAAGCGGCCATTAGATTTTCCATCACGGAACTGTCAAAAGACAAAATACAACAGCTTTGGTTTAAAGATCCTAATTGGCTTCATTTGCTATTCTAGAATCAGGCAACACTTCATCCCGTGAAACAGACCGAGTGTTCCTCCAATCAGAGTGGGAGAGATGGGCTTTATGGCTGGAAAAGGCTGAAGCGGAAACAGAACAAAACACGGACTGGTTTCAAAGTTACTTTCCTTGTAAACGTTAAAGCAGAGGGGAGGAACTTTCTATCATGCTGGCTACACCTGGCGGGTTTGGGGATTTGCCTTTTATCTCTCTGTGTCCTGACTTCTCAGAAGGTCAGGTGAACAACTTAGCTTTGGTTTGGGTAGGTGGAACTTTAGCACAAGGAACTGCGTTCCAGCCCGGTCTTGTTACTGAACTGAACCTGGGTCTGCTTACCCCGTGCAGCAAAACCCAACACCCACATCGGGCTTTGCAGCAGGAGAAAGGAGGGTGTGGACTTGCAGGACACCAAGCAAGGAGAATGGGGCAGCTTACGCTTCAGACCTAACCTCCTGGATGGCTTACAACCAAGGGATTTGAAAGGCAGGGGAACACTTCAGGAAAGCAGAAGTTACAGGGAAACCATAAATCAATATGTGGAAGGTATACATTGGTTTGGCCCAAAAAGGCAGAAGCTCCTGAAGCAAGGGGCTTACGGGTCATAGGTGGCTTCAGGATTCTTTGATTTGTGATTGCTTAAGGAAGTCAAGCTTTGCCTAAAAACTTGCGGTCAGCAGAAAGGAATGCTAAGGTCTGGCCTATGGGCATGAGTCTCTCCAGGCCCCTGAGGGAGAAATTTAGAACAAAGAGCAGCCGACGGAGTGGAGCCCTCAGTTCCCCGTCATCTGAGGTCTCTGTGATGGTGGTCAGTATTTTCCATCGAAGGTGTGTTCAGGTTTCTGAAAATCAATTCAGGGACGTATGCTGAGATGTAATATTTGGTTTCAATAGGGGACCAAACTCCCTGTAGCTCTGACTTACCTGAGTGGCTGTTACTTGAAGCTATGATTCCCTTCTTGCTTATCAGGCTGCTCATTTGCTTCTCAAGGCCAGCTAGATGCGTGGAATTTCCCTTGAAGGAAACCAAGATTTTCCTGTTTCCATGCTTGGAGGAGGCCCAACAGGCATTCAACAGGGGTCTCTGCTCCGTCTCAGTCTGTTAGGTCTAGTACAGAAGCTCAGGGCAAACCAGTGGCCTCCTGTGAATGTATCTTACACAAGTCAGCAGTATCCAGCAGTATCCACAGCAAGAGAGAGCAGTTTTTTTGTTGTTTTTTTTTGAGACGGAGTCTCACTCTATCGCTCAGACTGGAGTGCAGTGGCGCGGTCTTGGCTCACTGTAACCTCCACCCCAGGTTCAAGCGATTCTCCTGTCTCAGCCTCCCTAGTAGCTGGGATTACAGGCGTCTGCCATCATGCCCTGCTAATTTTTGTATTTTTAGTAGAGGCAGGGTTTCGCCATATTGGCCAAGCTGGTCTCGAACTCCTGACCTCAAGCGATCCACCCACCTAGGCCTCCCAAAGTGCTGGGATTATAGACGTGAGCCACTATGCCCAGCGGAAGAGAGTTTCTTGAACAACCTGCTAGAAGACGTAGGAGTGAATACAGAGTGAATGTCAGCTGAAAACATTGAAAAGGTGAGTACTGACAAGTATTTACAGAGGGTTAACTCTGAAGTGGCTCCAACAAGCTGGGATCTTGAAAAGCATGTTGTGGAGGGAAAATTGGCTTTCCCCTTACCCTTCTAGGTTCCCTGGCTGGGCTAGGAATTAAATTGACATGAGACAGGCTAATAGGAGAAAACCCGTTTTAATTACATCTATACGCACAGGAGTCCCACAAAACATGGATCAGGAGAAGGGCCAGATGAATGAAGCTTAGAATGTGTCCTGAGTTACAGAAAGGAACAGGGGCTTGGGGCTTCTTGGGGAAGGTCATGAGTCCTGGGAGGGTGAGGGGAGGAAACGTCTGGTGAATAAAATGTGTCTTGTTCTGCAGAGAAAAGTCTCTCGGGTGATAGGCGTTGTCTGGAGCCAGCCCTCTTCCTGATACAGATACTTCGCTAATGTAGATTTCTTTTATAGTTATAAACTTCTTTTACAAAAGGGCAGCTTTTCAGACTACTCCTGTGTCTGCAACTTCTTAGAATAATAAGCTCAAAATTTGCCTAAGAAGCGTATTTTGTGTTGACATATCTAATTTTCTATTGTCACATTTTGGGGTGGTGTGTCCTGAACCCCACCAGCAAGGGCCATGTTAAAGGAATGTAATTTTTAATTGACTTTTTTAGAGTTGTTTTGAATTCAGAGCTGAAGGGGCTCAGAGTATACCATCCCAACATATGCCACTCTGACATAATGATTATTTTGAGATGAAGACAACTGAGACCAAGCAGACACAGGACAAACTCTCTGCGCTGCCCCCATCTACCAGAAAGGCAGGATGACTCTTAATCATCGAGACTACTCTTGCCACTTACCAGGCCAAAAGTGGCACCAGAAAAATCAGCATCACAAGCATGCGAAATCAGCCTCATCTGTCAGTTTCCCCCATATATCTCTCTACCTTCCCACAACTCGTTATCCAAAGCACCTCAAGTCCCCTTCCTCGGTCTTTTCACTTCTCTATGAATATATTGCTCTCTCATTAGGGTGCTAATAAGCCCAAGTTCTAACACCTCATTATTACTTATCACTGAGCTCTCCCATTAATTGATTTGTGATGCACAAATTCATAAATGTGGTGTTTTCTCTTGTTAATCTGCCCTTTGTTGGTCTAAATTTGTGGGGCCCAGCCAATAAACCTAAGATGGGTGGAGGAAAAAATTTTACTCTGCACCTATACAGCAAAATTGAACCGAGGGTGAAGAGAGCTCTCATATGCACCCCTAACCAGCTGCATGCACGCACGGCACGCACGCACAGCACACACGCACGGCTCGCACACATGGCACGCACGCACGCACGGTCTGCCCTACTGCCCATGTCCCCCTAAACCTACACCAACTACTAAACCTACACCAACGCATCATTATCACCCAAAGTCTGTGGTTCACATTAGGGTCACACTTGGTGTTGTATTGTCAGTGAAAAGAGCCAAACTCTGTAAAATATTTGAAGAGATTTATTCTGAGCCAAATATGAGTGATCCAAAGGACAGTCTCCGGAGGCCCTGAGAACATGTACCCAGTGGTTGGGTTACAGTTTGGTTTCATACATTTTAAGGAGACATAAGACATTAAGCAGTACATGTGAGAGGTACATTGGTTCAGGCCTGAAAGGTGGGACAGCTCAAAGGGAGTCGGGGGAGGAGGGCTTCCAGGTCATAGGTAGATTCAAAGATTTTTCTGATTGGCAATTGATTGAAACAGTTATTATCTAAAAACCTGGAATCAAATAGAAAGGAGCGTCTGGGTCAAGATAAAGAGTTGTAGAGACCAAGGTTCTTACCACATAGATGAAGTCTCATGGGGGTCGCCCCTTAGAGACAAGATGGCAAATGTTTCCTATTCAGACCTTTAAATTATGCTAGGCTTTCAGCTAATCTCTGCAGAATTGGAAGGGCCTGGAAGGGGAAAGAGCTAATTATGGTGATGGAGATTCTTTACAGACACAAACTTTCCCCACAAGAGACAGCTTTGCAGGGCCATTTCAAAATATGCAAAAAAAAAAGTCCTATTTGGGGGCAACATATTTTTATTGCCTTCTTTATCTGTTGTGTGATATTATACCCGAGTCGGGTTGGAAAGCAAGCTGTGTTATATAAGGTTAAATAAAGCCCAACTGTTGAAACGCTGTGGTTTATAGGATATGACTCCCCAAGACCCCTTAGATAGGAATTGGGGCAAGAAAAAAAAAATGTCAGTTTAGTCCTCAGTACATTTTGTGGGTTTGAACAGATGTCCAATGCCATCTCCACCATTGTAATATCATACAGAGCAGTTTCACGGTCCTGCAAATCCCCTGTGCTCTGCCTGTTCATCCCTCTCTCCCCCAACCTCTGCCAACCACTGCTCTTTTTACTGTCTCCATAGTTTTGTCTTTTCCAGAATGTGGCAGGGTTGGAATCTCGCAGTATGCAGCCCTTCAGATTAGTTTCTCTCTGTTAGCAATCCTTCATGCAGCTCAATAGTGCTTGGCAGAGACTCAAAGGCTGGGAGAGGAACGGGAAAGCTGTGTGCTGGAAAAGGGGAAGAGGAGTACTGATGGGGCTGCCAGCTGCTTGAAGAAGTCAGAGGCGGCTGCTAGTAAAGTGGCCTCATTGCCCGGGGTGACAGCCAAGGTTCAGTGTCTCACAGCCACAGAGATCGAGGACGAGGACACACAAAGAGTGAGGTTAAGAGTGGAAATTTAACAGGTGAAAGAAAGAGAATAGCTCTCTGCTACAGAGAGGGGTCCCAGAAAAATAGGCTGCCGATACACAGTGAAATACAAAGATTTTTATAGACGAGCTACTGGGGAACAGCGTCTAATCTACATAGAGTGCGGAAAAACCAGTTAGGGCCAGGTCTGCCATCTGCATAGGACACGAATCTCTGGAAGCCCCCACACCGATCTTTTATTATGCAGGAGGGTAGCTACTCCATGTTGCTTCTTTCTTTCTTACTGTGCATGTATTAACAACAAAAAGAGGGAAGGTGGATCCCCCATGGTATACATGCCTGGCCCAGGTAGTCCTTTTTATCAGCGCAGCTGCACGCCTCCCCGCTTGCAAGCTTCCAGCTTCCTTATCTATGTTCGCAACTCAATCTTTCAGGCTGCTCTTTGCTAGAAAAGAAATGATTTCTTGGACTGCTTTTTGTTAGAAGTTCTGCCGAGGACTCTTGCCCTATCTGCCTAATTTTCTATCTGCTGTATCACTGGAAGAGGGGACCCTGCTTGTCTGGTAAGACGGTGCATATTTGGTTTTCCCTGTTGGTCCTAAGTTGGAAGCAAGGACAAAAAGAGGGAAGCCGTCAGTGCAGCCCTGACCATTACGGTCCGTGTTTTCAGAGGTGTAGTCTGGCTTTTCTTAATTTTTTTAATTTTTTTTACTTTTTTTTTTGGGGTGGGGGACGGAGTTTCGCTCTCCTTACCCAGGCTGGAGTGCAATGGCGCGTTCTCGGCTCACCGCAACCTCCGCCTCCTGGGTTCAGGCAATTCTCCTGCCTCAGCCTCCTGAGTAGCTGGGGTTACAGGCACGCGCCACCATGCCCAGCTAATGTTTTGTATTTTTAGTAGAGACGGGGTTTCACCGTGTTGACCAGGATGGCCTCGATCTCTTGACCTCGTGATCCACCCGCCTCGGCCTCCCACAGTGCTGGGATTACAGGCGTGAGCCACCGCGCCCGGCCTGGCTTTTCCAGCTGGTTGCTTCACAGACTGTGGGTCAGGGCATCACCAGGTTCTTGAGTGAATTTTTTAAATCTGATGGCCTTAAACTCTTATTTTCTATCTTCAGTCACTTGAACATCTTTCTTTGATAGAGAGTTTATTCAGTGTTATTTTTTTAAAAAGCTGCTGTTATTACTGCTACTACAATTACTATTTATAATGGTAATAATTACAATAATGATGAATCACAGCAATGACAAAATAATTATAATTATTGGTTCAATATCTATACATATTTATTAGAATATATGATCTATATATTACACAAGTTTATACTATGACGTATATAGTATTTACATAATTATATATTATTTGTGTATTTATGACAATTTATATTTATAAACAACATAATAGAAAGAAGAATATTATTACTGCTACTAGTATAAGCCTCAGGACTCCCCCCACCCCCGCGCCCCCCACCATAACCGAATATCCGCTTTAACCATCCAACCACCCAATCCCAGCCCCATGCCACGTTGCGCCCGCGGCCGAGCTTGCTGTATGTAAAGGCGGCCGCCAGGTGTCGCCAGACAACCAGCCTGAAAGCCCGCGGGACGGATCCGGACTGCCGGCCGGCGGGTCGGACGCCAGGCCTCCTCCGGGTCCACCTCGGGTCACATTCCCACCTCGGGGCTTCCTGGCAGGCATGAGTGGAACCGTGAGATGCCTGGCAGCCAAAAGAAGCCTTGGAAAATTAGCGGGGAAAGCGCCCTGGGCCAGGGACAGCTTCGGGGCAGGGGACAGACTCCCCAGCGCCTCCCGGGCCAGCCCAGCCGGCTCCCCACCAGAGTGGACTTCAGAATTCACTGGCAGTGGCCTGCCTCAGCCTCCCCAGGGGCATTTAGAAATTTCTGCGGACCAAAAACCCCTCCAGCGGGTTCAGAACTGTAGCTGTTTATGTCTAACCGCCATTTATGTAGATTTCTTATTTACAATGTATCATTTATACTTATAATTCTATAAATTTATATTATTTATACTCATATAATTTTAAAATGTGTATAAATTATTTGTTTATAATACTTGCTTATTACTATTGCTATATAAACCTCAGGTTCCCCCACCGCCCTGCCCCTGCCCTCTCCCCTCGCCTCCCCCGACGCCTTCTCCCCTCCCCTTGCCCTTTCCCCCTTCTCCTGCCCAAGCCCCCTTCTCCTCTCCCATATTCTAGTTGCCCATCTGCTGGGTTGGGCTCCTGGTCCATCTGATGGACTTTCTGAGACCGCATCGAAACTGCAGAAATGAGGAGGCAGATCGACCCAGCAACGCTAACAAAGATCACCCATCTGGTCGCACACCCGGCTATGCCGGACGCTTGTCCCTCCCCCCACCTCCGTGAGGAGGGTGGGGCCCCAAAGTCCAACCACAAGATCCCATTATGCCGGCCGGGGCTAAATCCACGGCGCCTCCTGGTTTCTCTCGTACTGCCCAAGCCAGTCTCCCCCTCCGGGACAAGACTCGGAAAAAGCTGTGAAACTCAAGTCCGGTGACCACGTGGCTACGCACCGGCCCGTGTTACGCTTCGCAGTTCTCCCGGAACAGCCGGGTGGTCCTCACCTCCGGGGCGGGCTCGGTGATACTGGGTGTATTGGACGGCCTGAGGACCGGGCCCCACACGGGTCGGTGTCGGGCGGGGTACCCCATCTCCCGTTCACACTCTCGTAAGGCCCATTCCTTCCCGCTCGGGCAACAGCACTCCGAGCTCAAGAGCGCGCCTGCAACGCCGACCGGCAGGTTTAACCTCCCACGTGTGGACGAGAGTCTGCACCCAGCAAAGCCGGCCTCATCTTGCCAGCGCTGCGGATCCCCTGGAACTCTGCACCGCGCACTGTGGCCAGATCCCCCTTCTTGCCGGGTTCGCCGGCGCGCTGGAGAGAAGGCCTTAACCGTGCCGCCAGGTGGCGCGGCAGCCGGCGCACCGCAGGCGGGCGAGGCCTCTCCTCCACCCCGGCCATCTGGGAGCGCGTTTCTCGGCCGGGAGCGGGCGGAGGAGCTCCCATGACAAGGCCCGGAATGGCGCGACCCCGCAGCCGACGGGGACTTGAACATTTTTCCTAAGCACCGTTCCGCTCCGAGGGACGGCTGCCTGCTGGGACAGACCGCCCACGCGGCTCCGGATCGGACGATCTTCCGCGGGAACCGGGAACGTTTCCGGAGGCCCCGCAGGCGGGCGCCCAGCCTCGCTTCCCGGCGCCGCGCGCCCCCGGGCTCCCCGCGGATTAGAAAGCTCTGAGGGGCTCCGGCGGGGGAGGGACCGTGAAGCTGAAACTGTGAAAGGGAGAACGTGGATGAATCGCTTTCATTCTGTCCTTTAGGATTGGGGAAGCCTTTCTGAAGCATAAAATAAATCCCAGAGGCCATCAAGGAAATGGCTGATCAGCTTGACACCATAAAGTTCGAACAAAATACGCAAAAAGTCAAAAGACAACAAATGAGCGTGGGGATCGCTTATGCAAATAGGCGGGTGATAGGGATATTGATTTCATTCACAGCAGCCAAGATATGGAAGCAACCTAAGCGTGTACCAGTGGATGAACGGACAAAGAAAACGTGGTGTGTGTACACCATGGGGTAAGATTCCGCCTTTGAATAAAAGGAAAATCCTCCACTGGCGACAGCACGGATGAACATGGAGGCCATTATACTAAGCAAAGTAAGTCAGGCGCAGAAAAAAATACCACTTGGTCTCTCCTGTACGTGGAATCTGCAAAAAGCTGAACTCATAGAAACAGAGTAGAATGGTGACTACCTGAGGCTGGGGTGGGGGCGAGACGGGGTGGGGGTGAGGGGGAGATATTGGTCAAAGGGAATGCCTACAAGATTTCAGTTAGACAAGAGGAATAAGCTGGAGTGATCCACACGACACGGTGACTGTAGTTAATGCATTTTATATGTCGACATTCCTAAAATAGTAGATTTTAAATATTCTCATCACAAAAAAATAGATGTGTTGGTGATGGATATCTTAATTAGCTTAAAGTAATTGTTCCACCAGTGTCTACATATATCAAAACATCACATTGTATTCCATAAATGTATACAATTATAATTTGTCAGTTAAAAATAAACTTAAAAAAATATTTTAAAAAGATTTTAGCATTATTTACTATAATAAGAAAAAAACTGGGGTGGCAGATAATAGCCATTCATTAAGAGGGGCCGGGTTACATAAACTCCAGTACATCCACGCATACAATACTGTGAATTTGTTTTCTTTTGTTTTAGATGAGATAAATGTTGAAGAAATGTTAAATGAAGAATTTAAAACAAGAATTAAGTTGCCCCTATTTCAACACATTAAATAGCTAGCTAAAGACCCTGTGGTATAGACAGAGGGAGATGATCTACAGAACAGAAGAGACCCAAACAAAGGTACCCAACTGTTTTTTGACAAGCATGCAACAGCAACTCGCAGGAGGAAAGGCAGCCTTTCCGTCAAATGGGAGTATGGCAATTGCACATCACAGGTATAGCGAACAAGCAGGCCAACCAAAACCCTTGACCTAGACACTGTCAACTCTAAACTCCTAAGCCTCCACCAAAGGAATGGACCCCCTCTTGGCGAAGGGAACCTCAGAAAAATCTTAAAAATTTAATTCTAGTCATGATGGGGTGGGAGGTCAGACAAGCCTCATTATACCCCATACCTTTTGGGGTTTAGATCAGCATTAATGTTAACATAGAGATCAGAAGACTGCCCGAACAGACTTTGTGGCAATAAAATACCAAATTATAAACAGGACCTAAGGCCATGGCAGGCAAAGTTCAAGTCGCTAACTCTACACCTAAATAATAAACTGCGTAAGGGCCACAAGGCTTTTCTTTTTCTCTCACACCTAAATAACCACTGGCCTCAAGACGCACAAGATTAAAACAATATGCAGCTCCGCCACCCACTGACTTACTGAAGCCCTGCTCTGCCAGCCGTAACTTCCTGATCAGAAGACCACCAACCACGGATAGTCTCTGGCTGGTTTACAGAGGCTGCACACTTCTGTGCCTTCATGCCCTGAAAAGTCCTGTTGACATATAGGACCTGACTGTAAAGCATTTAAATGTTAAGTCTCCACCGCAAAGTGAACATAGGTCATACACTACATGCATGTCTGTTCAATATGCCTGTGTCAGGACCACCTTCATGAATATTCGTAGCTCCTCCTGTAACCTGTTGAACATGTATGTTTAGTCAACCTGCCCATCATAAAGCTCCTACCCCAACCCCTCCTCCTTCGAAGTGCCTGTCTCTGGCCTCTTGGCTGGGATGGCCACCTTGCAGGCCGCAATCCTTATGAGAAATAAAAGTCTCCTCGCCTTTCTAAATGTATAAATTGTGGGGAGGTGGGGTTTCCCTCACACCTTGTACAAACATTAACTTCAAATGGATCACACATTTCAATGTAAAATGTAAAACTATAAAACTTCAGGGAAAAAAAAATCTTAGAGAAAATTGGGATCTAGGCTTAAAAAAGATATTTTATATTTGACATCAAAACCATGATTCATAAAGACAGATGGATAAAATGGAAGTCATCAAAATTTAAAACCCAG
>NW_016107756.1:626373-646850 GCF_001604975.1 Cebus imitator | reverse complement strand
TGCAACCTCTGCCTCCGGGGTTCAAGCAATTCTCCTGCCTTAGCCTCCCGAGTAGCTGGGACTACAGGCATGTGCCACCATTCCTGGCTTATTTTTGTATTTTCAGTAGAGATGGGGTTTCACCATATTGGTTAGGCTGGTCTTGAACTGCGGATCTCATGATCCAACCACCTCAAACTCCCAAAATGCTTGTATTACAGGCATCAGCCACCCTTGCCCAGCTGAAAGGTCCTCTTAAGAGGATGAAAACAAAGTATAGATCAGAAGAAAATATTTGCAAATCACATATTCTACAGCAATGCAGAAAAAAAAATAAAAACTCAGCAGGGCGTGGTGCCTCGTGCCTGTAATCCTGGCACGTTGGGAGGCCGAGGCAGGCAGATCACAAGGTCAGGAGTTCGAGACCAGCCTGGCCAATATGGCGAAACCTCTTCTCTACTAAAAATACAAAAATTAGCCAGGCATTGTGACATGCACCTGTAGTCCCAGCTATTTTGAAGGCTGAGACAGAAGAACCACTTGAACCTGGGAGGTGGAGGCTGCAGTGAGCTGAGATCATGCCACTGCACTCCAGCCTGGGTGACAGGGCGAGACTCCATCTCAAAAACTACTCAAAGTGCATGGTATATTTCTTCAAAATCCAATTACAAAATAGACAAAGTTAAAAGGGAACCAAGCGGCCATAAGAGAGCCTTCATGTACTCTGAGTTCTCAGAAAGGCATTATAAAAGTATCACCAGACCCCCTTTTCCACAATCAAACCCAACCAGTTCCTGTTGTCAGTGCCAAGATAAACTGTAGCCTGAACACCCCTCCATGGGACCCCCTGACAGCCATTTATATGAAATTTCTGGCAACCTTCTGCTTAGGGCTTAAAGAACAACCAATCAGAATTCCCCTGCCCTGGCCAGTCAGGATTCAACTGTATCACTCAATCAGGGTTCACCTGTATCAACTAATCAGGATTCAGCTACACCCACCAATCAGGACAGAATGAGTTTCAGTCCTTCATTTACATAAATGAAAGTAATTGGATACCCGGACAGAAACTTTTACCATGAAACCCAAACCCTCTCTTAGTTTTCTAGAAACTACTTTCTTTTTACATTGAAGGCTGCAACTCCCCCAGTTACATACTCTTCACTGAAATAAAGTCACTTTCCACATTCCTTTTTTGAAAACTTTGTTCACAAACATGAACTAGCATTTCACTGAACAGGATGTACACTTGGCAAGTCAGCACATGAGAAGACATTCGCCTTTTGTGGGAGTGTAAATTAAAATCACAGTAAGATGTCATGACACATCCATCGAATGCCTTCAACAAAATATAGGAACAGCATCAAATGCTGGCGAGGCTGTGGAGGAACCGACTTTCTCACACATTGCTGGTGGTGAGGTAATGTTGGACTGCCACTCTGGAAAACAGTGTAGCAGTTTCAGAAAAGAACACAGCAACAACATAGACTTGCAAATGAAGTATGGCAGAATGTGCCACCCCAAAATATGCCACTTTGGCATAAGGGTTACTTTGAGCTCACAGCACTTGAAAAACCGCAGGGCAAGCCCCAACCTCCCCTTTTTCTTCCTGAAAGTAGGAGATGAATCTCCCATGGGAAAGCTGCGCTCCCTGTATCAGGGTTTGAAAGGAAGCCATTCTTATCACCAGAGGCAGGGAGTTGGGGCAAGGGGAATCTGTTTGAACAAACCTTGCTAAACTACCCTCATCTGCCTCATCACTGCTCCACAATGAACTTCCCTAGCCCAGAAGCCTTTGTCTTGCAAGTTTTCACAACTTAAGCTGTGTCCAACCTAGTATATAAGCTTTCGGCCCTAACTGCTTCTTTGGATTCCTTTTTCCTGCGGGTTCCATTTACCTGGGCAAATCTGTGTGCTTCTGTCCTGTTAATGTGTTTTATGTCCACTTACCTCTTAGGCCCAGCCAGAGACACTAATAGAGTAGAGAAAACGTTTTGCTTCCCCTACATAAGGACCATGAAACCCAGCAACCAAACCCCGGGGGCATTCACCCCAGAGGCACAGGAACTTGCTGTGCATGAAGGGTTGATTCAGCAGGTCTGGGGACAAGGATTCCTCTGCACGTGAGGGGTCCCCAGGCTCCAGCAGGAATTAGAAAATTTCCCAGCCCAAAATTCCTCCTTCCTCATCTTCGGTCATCCAGACACCCTTTGTGGGCAGAAAAGCGTCATTTGCTCTTTTTACAGCAATAACAAACAAGAATGGTAATCATTAAAATAATGATGACCAACAGCAATAATATTATTATGACTAACTTCGGGGGATGGAAGTGTAGGGTACAGACCTCCATACCTGCTCTGGGAATGACCAGCTACTCCTGCTGGGTCCCAGTGTGGGCTGAAGTCAGAGCCCCGGGTTTGCACACACAACATGCTCTGTGAAGGCAAGGCATGAGCAGCAGGAGGAAAGGAAAATTGCCGTAAGAGGATGTGGCAGACCAGTGAGGATGCTGGGAGGGAGAATGGGGGAGGGGCGCACAGGGAGAGGGACCCCCGTCGGGCGCCCGATGCCTGCTCAGTGAGCTGCCAAATCTTGCTCCACGAGGTCTGAATCCTGGTCCACGCCCGCCTACCCAACCCCAGGCCAGCAAGCTGCCAGCACCAGCTCAGTGCACAGAAATACGCACTCTGGATGACTCAGACACCTCAATGTTGAACTAAAAAGATAAAACCTCAGCAGAGAATGGTAAGTGTTTGTGCCCTCGGGAGACATGTTCTTCAGTGTGGCAGAGCAGAAACCCAGGCGGTCGGCAGCCAGCAGCGTGGTGCCAGGGAGGAGCGCCGACTGGCGACTGGCATTGGAGCAGCCTAGAGTCCCTTCCTCTGGGACCCACCGCGGCGGCCTCTGCATCTGCAGGGTGAGGTCTTCAGGTTCAGCGCCACAGACCCAGGCACTTGGAGCCTGTTAGGCCAGTATCACTGCTCTGGCACAGTGGGGCCAGCAGACTTCACCTGCGTTGCAGCTGCCAGCCTTCATGAGACATGGGGGTGCTGCTGGGGCCTGGCAGGCCGGGGCCTCGGATGCACCATTTCTGCTTGGACACACATGGGGTCCCCAACACCCAAAGTGGCCATGAGGTGCTGAGCCTCCCTCTTGCTGGGGGGAAGCAAAGAGACAGCTCGAGTGGCACCAGGACTGGGCCTCAGTGCTCCTAGGGGGTGGGGTTTGTGACAGGTGCCCTCTGGCCGGGTCCGCGGAGAAAGTTTGTAGGACTGGGGCTGGGGGCTGGCCTTAAATCCTGAGCCACCTGCTAGCAGCAACTGAAGTTTTGCAGAGTTTGCAGAGTTTGACCCTCTGGCACCTCTCTATGGCAGCTGGGCGGAAACAGGACTGGCAATAGTGGCACCAAGGCCTGTGTGCCCTGAGCAGGGGGCGGGTGCTGCACTCACAGGCTCCAACCAGCAACGTGATTAACTTTTCCCCACTGTGAAGACCGTGCAAACCAGTTTCATTCCAAACCTACCAGTTCCATTCCAATGTTTTTGAAAAACATACTTGAACACAGAGCCGAGAGTTTTGACAGGTAGGCTTTAGGAGCTTTGTCACCACCACCAGGACACAGGGATCTCCAGGCGAGGTGCTCAGGGTGCTGGGAGGGTCTGGGTTGGCCGGCAGGGAGGCCCCAGAGCCTCGCCTCCTCCTCCCCTGGTCACCCCAGCAGACCTTCCCCTGAGAAGCAGCAGACCAGGGAGGGGGCATCTGTCATTCATTGAACACAGACAGTGCACGAGGCTGCCCCCGTCCCATCTGCAGTTAGCTACAGCCACTGTTCCATCCAAGGACTCTGCATCGGAGATCAGCAGGACGCCCCGGCAGGGGCTAAGCTGTGCAGGCGTCCCAGATCAGTCAGGGCCCCAAGGCAGTGAGAAAGCTTCAGCCTGGAGGCTGGTGGTTGGATATAGGTCCTCAAGGGTCCTTTTAAGGTCTCACCTGTAGGATCCCATGGGGTCCCGTTGCTATGGTTTGAGTTTCTCGGTCTCTGTCTTGATTTCACCGGTTTTGCCTCTTTGCAGATTACTTTCTTTAGGGTTTTCTCTACTTCTAAAGAACTTTTTGTTGTAAGTATTTTGGACATTGACTGAGGATCGAGATTTTACAGCTTTCAGTTTTTAAGAGCTTCAGTTTTCAATACATTCTTTATGTCCCCTTGTCCTGTTCTCCTAGAAGCTGGCTCTGTGCAGTTAGCTGCCTCCACACAGGTGCCTTTCATTTGTTAGGACTCAAGTGTCACATCCGAAATGGGGGCTAGTGAGGTACATCTGCAAGACCCATCCCTTGGTTGAAGTAGCAAGCCCTGGAGTGGCCCAGCAGGTGCTGATAAGCTGACCTGTGAGAGACTTAATATACACTGGCAGTGCCAGACTAGATATGAAAATCAAACTCGGAGCCACAATCTGCAGCAACCAGCCCAGGAAGCCAGCCCGCTAAAGTCAGACATGTAGGAAGCCTGCCCGCTAAAGTCAGACATGTAGGAAGCCCGCCCGCTATCTCCAGTCAATCCAGGGAACCTAGCACCAATCAGCCCAGAACCGCCAGAACTTCACTAATAAGAGCTTCCCAATTTCTGTCCAGGCTTCCAACTTAGAACCAGCCAGAAAAAGTGAAGTCTGCTGCCCTAACAGACCACACAGGAGGCCCCATTTCTGGTTGGCCACCCTAGCTTCCCCTAGCCAACAGCCTCCACTCGGGGTGCACCCGGAGCCCCCCCTTTTCCCACTGTGAAGATTTCCCATCCTCTGCCTGCCGCAAGTGTCTACCAAAGTGCAAGGGGCCATCGCTGACTCCCTCGCGAGGGCTTGGCTTCTCTCACGTGAGTGGTCTTTATCTCCATGCCTCCTTCCCATGCTGCTGCAGATGGGCATTTCCCGCATTCACACAGATTTCACGGGTGCGCCCGTGGAGGAGAGCGCCCAGGTGCATTTCTCCCACAGTCTTCCCCCTCACCCGGCTAGCCACAGGTGTCCATACGGAGCAGCGTGAGGAGAGAACAGGGTCAAACCCAGCCAAATTCTAGGCAAAGCTGAGTGGCATTTGACAGGTGCCAGGTGCTGCCCCAGACAGAGCTTTACATCAAAAGAATGATGTTGTGCTTAAGGATGTTGCTTCGGATCCACGAGGCATGAGGTCAGCACCTGAAATTAGGAAGAAAACATCCAATAAAGAGACCTTCTTCTGAAGTTCCTGCAGCAAGCCTGAAGATGGGTTCAGAAAGTGTTTCCAAGAGGAGCACCGCACAGGTCTCACACACACACGCACACACACACGCACACACACACGCACACACACACACGCACGCACACGCACACGCACACACACACACGCACGCACACACACGCACACACGCGCACACACACGCGCACACGCGCGCATACACACACACGCACACACACGCACACACACACGCACACACACACGCACACAGTCAACATGAGGGTAAGAATGAGGAGAGTGATGGCATGCAGTGTCTGAGAGAATCTACTCTTGAAGATTATGGGAAGGCTCCCCAGACGATCAGGAAAGGTGAGCCGTGCTCTGCCTCTCAGAGGCGTGGAGGGCAGTGTCGTCCAGGCGGAAGACAGATGCACAAGGCTTGAAGGGGGAGCAAACTGCTTCCAAGTGCAGGAGCGCAAATGGTGGATGCTTCTATGGCAAATCCAGGAGTGAGGCAGGAGGAGTCAGGGCCCGGCACGCCAGGCCAGGGACTTCTGGGAACCAGCAAACCAAGCTAAGCAAAGAGTGGCGTGTTACTTCCTTATAATATTTTTAATTAGAATAGTCTTAGTTTCTGTTTCATAGAAAGAATAAATTCTTAAATAATACCTATCCCCAGCCCCACTATCCAGAGACACTCATGATTCTAGAATTTTTTTTTAAATTTTATTGCATTTTAGGTTTGGGGGTACATGTGAAGAACATGCAAGATTGTTGCATAGGTACACACGTGGCAGTGTGATCTGCTGCCTTCCTCCCCATCACCCACATCTAGCACTTCTCCCCATGCTATCTCTCCCCAACTCCCCTCCCCTGCTGTCCCTCCCCTATTTCCCCCCAACAGACCCCAGTGTGTGGTGCTCCCCTCCCTGTGTCCATGTGTTCTCATTGTTCAACACCCGCCTATGAGTGAGAACATAGATTCTAGAATTTTTTATGTATCCTTCAAGAATTTTTTTTTTTTGAGGCGGAGTCTTGCTCTATCTCCCAGGCTGGGGTGCAGTGGCATGATCTCGGCTCAGTGCAAACCCCGCCTCCCGAGTTCAAGCGATTCTCCTGCCTCAGCCTCCCGAGCAGCTGCGACTAGGGGTGCATGCCACCATACCCAGCTAATTTTTTGTATTTTTTAGTAGAGATGGGGTTTCACCGTGTTAGCCAGGATGGTCTCAATCTCCTGACCTCATGATCTGCCCACCTCGGCCTCCCAAAGTGCTAGGATTACAGGCATGAGCCACTGGATTATTTTCTATATAAATGATATAAATGGAAGGCTGAGATGCATATGCTGCTTTTTGTGGTCTCTTCCACCAAAACTTCCTCAAATGTATTAACAGCACAACTCTTGAAAACATGATCATGCAGAAACTTGTGCACGAATGTTCTTAGCAGCATTATTCATTATAGCTAAGAAGAGGAAACAACCCAAACGTTCACCTACTGATGAATGAATAAACAAAACGTGGTCGATCTACACAATGTGACATTCACACATGAGGAATGCTGCACCGTGGTGACTGCTGGGAACAACATGCTCAGTGAAAGAAGTTGGTCATCAATGACTCCATTCACGGAAATGTCCAGAAGAGGCAAATTTGTAGGAATAGAAACTAGCTGAGTGGGCTGCTTAGGTCTGGAAGGGATGGGGAGCATAGGGGGTGACTTCTGATAGTTATGGAAGTGCTTTTATCATGCTGAAATTGTTCTGCAATTGACTGGATAATGGCTTCACGGCTCAGTGAATATACCAGTTGTACACTTAAGGGATGGATTGTTTGAAATGCAAATGATGTCTCACTAAAGCTCTTACTAAGAAATAAATGAGTTGGTGGCAGATGGCCATCAGGACGATGAGGGTGACATCACAGGGAAGGGGCTGTGTGTGTGGAGGGGCAAGCACTGCACAGGACGTCAGCCAGAGGAGGGTCTTCTGATGTAAAAACAAGAATTGTGACCTGAGTAATTAATGAGAAGTTGGCTGTCCTGAATTTGGGAAACATGTTTCCCAAGTAAGAGAAGCACCTGGAAAAAAAGTGGTGAGGCAGGAACAAGCTTGGTTTTTTTGTAACAGGATTTTGGTTGCTGCATAAGAGAATTGGCCAGGAGAAGCACCATTCACAAACACTTACTGTCAAGAAGCAAGAAGCACTTACGGCCAAGTAAGCAGGGTAGGACTCCCAGCAAGGGCGTAGCAGAGAGATGGTGGCAAGTGGACGGAGGCATGATACACTTGGGAGGTGACATTGACAGAACATGTCTCTGCGGACATGCAAGAAGAATTCGGAAAAAGCATAGGTCATATCAGGGTATGTCAAAAACAGGAGAAAGTAAATCATCTAAATTGAGGAATGCTAATTTGAGCATTCTCAGACATGGATTCTTGATGGAAAAATCAAACTCTATAAAATATTTTAAAGAGGTTATATTAGAGATCTCTCTATATAGAGATCTCTGATGGTAGTTTGTATTTCTGTGCAATCAGTGGTGATATCCTCTTTATTGTTTTTTATTGCATTTATTTGATTATTCTCTCTTTTATTTTTTATAAATCTGGCTAGGGGTTTATTTTGTTGATCTGTTCAAAAAACCAGCTCCTGGATTTATTGATTTTTTGAAGGGTTTTCTGTGTCTCTATCTCCTTCAGTTCTGCTCTGATCTTAGTTATTTCTTGTCTTCTGCTAGCTTTTGAGGTTTTTTTTTTTTTTTTTTTTTTTTTCTTTTTTTTTTGGGGTTTTTTTTTTTTATCTTGCTCCTCTAGCTCTTTCAATTTTGAGGATAGGGTATCAGTTTTAGAACTTTCCTTGCTTCTCATATGGGCATTTATTTATATAAATTTCCCTCTTAAACACTGCTTTAAATGTGTCCCAGAGATTCTGGTACATTGTGTCTTCATTCTCGTTGGTTTCAAAGAACATCTTTATTTCTGCCTTCATTTCATTGTTTATCCAGCCAACATTCAAGCGCCAGTTGTTCAGTTTCCATGAAGTCGTGTGGTTCTGAGTTTCTTAATCCTGAGTTCTAATTTGATTGCACTGTGGTCTGAGAGACTGTTTGTTATGATTTCCGTTCTTTTGCATTTGCTGAGGAGTGATTTACTTCCAATTATGTGGTCAGTTTTAGAGTACGTGTGATGTGGTGCTGAGGAGAATGTATATTCTGTGGATTTGGGGTGGAGAGCTCTGTAGATGTCTATTAGGTTTGCTTGGTCCAGATCTGAGTTCAAGTTCTGGATATCCTTGTTAATTTTGTCTTGATCTATCCAATATTGACAGTTGACTTTTAAAGTCTTCCGTTATTATTGTGTGGGAGTCTAAGTCTCTTTGTAGGTTGTTAAGAACTTGCTTTATGTATCTAGGTGCTCCTGTATTGGGTGCATATATATTTAGGATCGTTAGCTCTTCTGGTTGCATTGATCCTTTTACCATTATGTAATGCCCTTCTTTGTCTCTTTTGATCTTTGTTGGTTTAAAGTCTATTTTATCAGAGACTAGGATTGCACCCCTGCTTTTATTTTGCTCTCCATTTGCTTGGTAAATCTTATTCCATCCCTTTATTTTGAGCCTATGTGTGTCCTTGTCCATGAGATGGGTTTCCTGGGTATAGCACACCAACTGGGTTTTGAGTTTTTATCCAATTTGCCAGTCGGTGTCTTTTGATTGGGGCATTTAGCCCTTTTACATTTAAGGTTAACATTGTTATGTGTGAATTTGATCCTGCCATTTTGATGCTAGCTGGCTGTTTTGCCCGTTAGTTGATGCAATTTCTTCATTGCGTCAATCCTCTTTACCATTTGGAGTGGCTGGCACTGGTTGTTCCTTTCTATGTTTAGTGCCTCTTTCAGGAGCTCTTGTAAGGCAGGTCTTCTAGCAACAAAATCTCCCAGCAATTGCTTGTCCATAAAGGATTTTATTTTTCCTTCACTTACGAAGCTTAGTTTGGCTGGGTATGAAATTCTAGGTTGAAAGTTCTTCTCTTTAAGGATGTTGAATATTGGCCCCCACTCTCTTCTGGCTTGTAGGGTTTCTGCTGAGAGATCCTCTGTGAGTCTGATGGGCTTCCCTCTGTAGGTGACCTGACCTTTCTCTCTGGCTGCCCTTAGCATATTTTCCTTCATTTCAACCCTGGTGAATCTGATGATTATATGCCTTGGGGTTGCTCTTCTTGAGGAATATCTTTGTGGTGTTCTCTGTATTTCCTTGACTTGAATATTGGTCTGCCTTGCTAGGTTGGGGGAGTTCTCCTGGATAATATCCTGAAGAGTGTTTTCTAGCTTGGATTCATCCTCTCCGTCACATTCAGGAACACTGATCAAGTGTAGATTAGGTCTTTTCACATCATCCCATATTTCTTGGAGACTTTCTTCATTTCTTTTCACTCTTTTTTCTCTCATCTTGCCGTCTCATTTTATTTCATTGAATTGATCTTTAATCTCTGATATCCTTTCTTCTGCTTGGTCGATTCAGCTATTGAAACTTATGTATGCTTCGCAAAGTTCTTGTGTTGTGTTTTTCAGCTGTATTAAGTCATTTATATTCTCTACGCTGTTTATTCTCATTAGCATTTCATCAAACCTTTTTTCAAGGTTCTTAGTTTATTTGCATTGTGTTAGAACATGTTCTTTTAGCTCAGAGAAGTTTGTCATTACCCACCTTCTGAAGCCTGCTTCTGTCAATTCACATCAGACTCATTCTTTATCCAGCGTTGTTCCCTTGCTGGTGAGGAGTTGTGACCCCTTGGAGGAGGAGAGGCGTTCTGGTTTTGGGTATTTTCATCCATTTTGCACTGGTTCCTTCCCATCTTTGTGGATTTATCTACCTGTGGTCTTTGTAGTTGGTGACTTTCAGATGGGGTCTCTGCGTGGACATCTTTTTTGTTGATGTTGAAGTTCTTTCTTTCTGTTTTTTAGTTTTCCTCCTAACAGTCAGGCCCCTCTGCCGTAGGACTGCTGGAGGTCCACTCCAGACCCTGCTTGCTGGAGAATCACCTGTGGTGGCTGCAGAACAGTAAGGGATGCTGCCAGTTTCTTCTTCTGTTATCTTCGTCCCAGAACACCCGCCAGATGTCCGCCTGAACTCTCCCTTTTGAGGTGTCTCTTTGGATATACAGGGGTCAGGGAGCTGCTTAAGGAGACAGTCTGTCCCTTATAGGAGCTCAAGTGCTGAGTTGGGAGCTCCGTTGTTCTGTTCAGAGCTGCTGGGCAGGGACGTGTAAGTCTGCTGCAGTGGAACTCATAACCACCTTTTTTCCCCAGGTGCTCTGTCCTGGTAAGGTGGGCTTTATTTATATGTTCCTGATGTGCTAGTGCGTTTTTTCAGAGATGCCCTGCCCAGTGAGGAGGTAGCCCAGTCACAGTCTGCCAGCAGAGTTGTTCCTGAGCTGCTGTGGGCCCTGCCCAGCTGCTATGTGAACTTCCTTGCGGTTTTGTTTACAGAGGTATAGTTAGAACTGCCTCAGTGTCGGTGGCCTGCCTCAGTAATGGCAGACTGCCTCGGTAATGGCAGACGCCCTTCCCCCAACAGAGCTGGACCATCCTGGGTCCAGCTGCACTTGCTGCGAAACTCTCAATCCAAAGCATTTCAGATTGCTGGTCTTTGTGGGGGTGGGACCCGCCGAGCCAGATCACCTGGGTCCCTGTTTCAGCCCCCGTTTTTTCAGTTGAATGGATGACTCTGTCTTCCAGGCATTTCAGGCGCCAGTTGAAACAGCTGCCCAGATTTGTGTGGGGTTTTTTTTATAGAGACTCACTGCACTGGCTGAAACAGCCATGCTGGAAACTCGTGGTGCTTTTCAGCCTGGGAGTCTCCTGGTCGGTGGGCAGGAATAACTCATTTGGAAATGCGATGATCATTCACCGTCTGTCTTGTTCTCACTGGGAACTGCACTCCAGAGCTTTTCCTATTCTGCCATCTTCAGCCTCATTCATATCTTTTCATGAACATCAACCAACTTTTCCCTTCAAATAGCTTTCTAAAGCTATATTTTAAGTCTCCCAATGACATAACAAATTGCATGTTAGAAAGCCTGTTACCAATTTAGACTCCTGTTATATTTTGAAATAATTTGGTCTTCATCCCCATCCCCATTTCCTGGCAAAAAGCTCCTAAAACCCTTGGAATCTCCAGAGTACTAAGAGTGTCATTTGTGTGCTAATGAAATGACTGGTGGCTGGGGACCCTAGAGAGCTTCAGGATGGGGGCTGGCCACCAGAAAGACAGAGGCAGGATTGGGGGTTGGGACTTTCAGCCCCACCTGCCAACCTCTGGGAAGAGGAGAGGGGCTGACGGTTGACTTGATCACCAATTGCCAGTGATGTGATCGATCATGCCTATGTAATGCTGACTCCATGAAAACTCACAAGGACAGGGTTTTGAGAGTTTCCAGATAGCTGAACACGTGGAGCCTGGAGGGTGGTGTGCCTGGGCTGGTGCGGGAGCTCTGCGCCCCTTCCCAGATGCCTCACCTTGTGCACCTCTTCCATCTGCCTCTTCATCTTCATCCTTTGAAATATCCCTTGTAATAAATGAATAAGTATAAGTAAGGCGTTTCCCTGAGCCCTGTGAGCCACTGTAGCAAATTAATCAAACCCGAGGAGGGGATCCTGGGAACCCTGATTTGCAGCCAGTTGGGCAGAAGCACAGGTCACAACCTACTACTTGTGACTGGCATCTGAGGTGGGGACAGTCTTGTGGGACTGAGCCCTTAAACTGTGAGATCTGACACTATCCAAGTAGACAGTTTCAGAACTGAATAGAATGAGATGACACCCACCTGATACCTGCTGAAGGAGTGGTTGGTGTGGAAAAATCACTACATGTTTTAGTGACCAGTGATCAGAGAAATACGATTATCCTTTGGTATCTTCGAAGGGATTGGTCCGAGAACCCCTCCCCTGGAAGGGTTTTGGTGATTTGGACGCCAGAATTCCCAGATGCTCAAGTCCCTTGAAAGTGTAGTATTTGCATATAACCTACACACATCCTCCACATGCTTTAGATCAGGGGTGTCCAATCTTTGGGTTTTCCTGGGCCACATTGGAAGAAGAATTGTCTTGGGCCACACATAAAATACACTAATACTAACGACAGCCGATGAGCCTTTAAAAATCACAAAAAAAAAAATCTCATAATGCTCTCAGAAAATTTACAAATTGGTGTTGGAGGGTAAGCCACAGGTTGGACAAGCTTGCTTTAAATCATCTCTAGATTACTTATATCTAATACAACGTAAATACTGTGTAAATGTTGTTTATTTGTGGTTTATTGTTTATTTATGGTTGGATTAATCCACGGATGCAGAACGCATGGATGTGAAGGAGTGGCTGTATTCTGTGTGGATTGCTGTGCGAGAATGGGAAAAACACGCTTTGGTTTGGCTTTCTTTGCATCCTTGTCACTCCTGAGATCGCGTGTGTGCATGCATGGATTATTGCGCCTCTGTGATTTTTGGTGATGTTTTATCTTTTCAGATTCGGAGAAAAGTTGCTTGAAAATATATTCGAGAGCTTAAAGATTTTTTAAAATCTTTCTTAGGCTTTTAGTTTTCTGAGAATTGACCACTTACTGCTCTTGATAGCAGTGTGAACACCAGCAAAGCAGTCACCTGATAAACCACGCGGTTCGTGCATTGGAAAGGAGCGCTTTAATTCTTGCGAAGGACTGCAGCTCACAGGCGGGGACGTGTAGCCTCTGGCTCTGCCAAGAGTAAGTGCTTCGAGGGAGGGGTGAAGGGAGGAGGAATTTATGGTGAGTGGGATGGCTGAACATACATATTCAGTAAGCTAGAGGAGGAGTAGTGAATATTTATGAACGGCGGAGCGTGAATGTGCCACTGAGTTTCATGCCTCCTCGTGGGTCACGTGTTTAAAAAAAATGACAGCATTAGCATACTCGGTGGTGGAGTTTTTAGCCTCTGACATCAAAAGGTGAAGTAGGGGCCACAGACCACTCACTGTGCGTCTTCTGTGAGCCAGGCCAAACTGGTTCAGAGACAGTGGTCCGTTTTAGGAGGGTTGCACTTGAAACTGATGACTGTCACTCCAAAACTGCAAAAAGGTAGGGGGAGTCCCGCCGCGGCCTCGGATGACGGGCTAAAGGTTGAGTCCTGTGTTTCTTGTTTGCCAGAGCCGGTTTCTGCTTACTCCTTAGGAAAGAGTTCTGGTTAAACGTCAGTATGGAAGGGACACGCTGAAGTATGTCTGACCTGCCATCCCAGCATGGCCAGGAGCTCAGTTTTTAAGGTTTCTCTGGGGTCCCCTTGGCCAAGAGCAGTTCTATCCATTAGTTGGGGGGACTTAGGATTTCATTTTTATTTCTGAGGTCAATTTAATAGACCTGCGTCTTTAAAGTAAGCATTATCAGGTCTAAGAAAGAACTTGGCATGTGAGCGCCACTGGAACATCACAGTCTGCTGCCAAGATGCTAAGTGTTGTAAGAAAATTAATAACTTTGAGGTAAAACCTGACCTCCATGCAGATGAGAATCCTGAAGACACTGTAACTCTAGAGAAAGGGGCATGTGTCCCGTGGGGGCAGGCACCGTCCATTTCAGGCTGCAGTGCAGGCATGCCAGGGTTTGTCAGGAGTCTGCCTGGTGACCTGTCCTGTCACTTGAGACTCCAGCTCAGGGAAAGACGGAAAACCAGAAGACAGCACGTCCTGGCCAGAATCCCAGCACCTGCCTGAGGGAGACAAGATGAGAAGGAACAAAATTGTTGCAGCAAAAATAATAGGTTCTCCACTCCCCTACACAGGAGAAAATTCCCACACCTTGTTAGGAGGCAGCTCCCCTTCCTGCCCACCTTGGCACAGGTGGTCACATTCCCCACCTGTCTGTTGAGGGACGGTGCAAAAGTGTGGCACAGTCCAAGTTGGGGCATCCACAAGACCCTGCTCCAGCCTACCGAGTGCTGGCGACGGCAACGTCCCCTCTCGGCCCTGGCCTGAGGTCCCCCGCCTTTCTTCAGTTCTCCCTCTCAGCCTTCTTTCATCTCACGGCTTTTCTTCCAATCCCTCCTCTTCTTTCTTTTTGATGATGTTTCAAAAGAGTCAGCATTTGGAAGACAACTGTAGACTTGCTTCCAAATGCAGAGGGTCAGAGAGCCGTGGGTCTGCCCACAGGTGGTCGGCAGCAGGGCAGACCTGTGCCTCTGATGGCCCAGGGGGAGGTCACAGTTGCCGCTTCTGTCTTACTCAATGCTCCCGTGACACAATTAGAACAAAGCCTGGCTGCCGTGACCAAGAAGAGGCGAACTTGTGCTGGTGGGTGTCTCGTCCAGAGCACGTCAGTCATCCCGTGAGTTTTGCAGAGCCGATGGGCAGACACACAGGATGGGGTGACAGGAAGATGTTCTCCTGCAGCAGATCCCAGGAGACAGAGACCCCGGCAGATGGCCCGAGACAGCTCCCACCTGCACCTCCAGCATAAGCAGGCAGACAGAACACTCCTGTGAGAGGGGACCGGGCCAGTCTGGGGGCCTTGGAAGACTGCGGGAAGAGCTGCAGAGGCTGTGAAGCAGGCTCAGTCGTGACCAGTCCAAAGGAGGCCCCCCACTGCAGGGAGGGCAGCAGAGACCATCGCTGCCCCGCCCATGAGGAATATTTGGCCCGGAGTATTTGCTGCTTACTCAGTAAGAACCTCCCAGTTACTTGTTGGTGTGTTTTTAACTAATGTGAGAAGCAGGGACTGGGCTATTTGTTGAGTATTATCAGTCTTGAGATTTTTTTAGGTCAATTGTACGTGTTAGTAACACGGGTAGGGGTGGAGGCTGTCCTCATGCACAGCTGCTATGAAGGTCACGAGCAATTGAAAATAAAAATAATTATTTCCATTAACTGGAATATTATCTCAGGATGAAAGTGGAGAATGTAAACTCTGAACATGAAAAAGGAGGGCGTGCCACACAGCTCTGCCTTCTGATATTTTGTTTGTTTGGAGCAGGTGCTCGATCCTCTGGGTAGAAAACAGGCTTAGTGGAGTTAAGGAATTGTCCAGAATCATGCTGCTTTGGCCAGGTGTGCGGTGGCTCACTCCTGTAATCCCAGCACTTTGGGAGGCCGAGGTGGGCGGATCACCTGAGGTCAGGAGTTCAAGACCAACCTGGCTAACATGGTGGAACCCCATCTCTACTAAAAATACAAAAATTAGCCAGGAATGGTGGTGCACACCTGTAACCCCAGCTTCTAGGGAGGCTAAGGCAGGAGAATCACTTGAACCCAGGAGGCAGAGGTTGCAGTGAGCCGAGATTGTGCCACTGCCCTCCAGCCAGCGCAACAGAGCGAGACTCCATCTCAAAAAAAAAAAAAAAAAAGAAAGAAAAAAAACAGCTGGGGACCAAGCGTGGTGGCTCACGCCTGTAATCTCTGCATTTTGGGAGGCAGAGGAGGGTAGATCACCTGAGGTCAGGAGTTCAGGACCAGCCTGACCAACATGGTGAAACCCCATCTCTACTAAAAATAGAAAAATAAGCCAGGGATGGTGGCACATGCCTGTAATCCCAGCTACTCAAGAGGTTGAGGCAGGAGAATTGCTTGAACCCAGGAGGCAGAGGTTGCAGTGAGCCAAGATCGCGCCATTGCACTCCAGCCTGGGTAACAAGAGTGAAACTACATATCAAAAAAAAAAAAAAATCATGCTGCTTTTTACCAGTTGACTAGAATTCAAACCTGAGCAGGCTTGAATAAGAGCCCAAATTTACACTGCTTATGTGGAGTGGGGTGTTGGTTTTGTTTAGCTCTGGTTACTATGAAAAGATATCTTACACTCAGTAGGGTACATAGAATCTATTTTTATAGTCTAAAAATTATAATGAAATGTGCATGCATGCCCTGTCACCCACTGGAGATACGCACCAGTCCACCTGCCTTTGTAGCTCTGATTTCACACTCCGGCTGCTACACTCACGTCAGCAGTGCGCAGAAGAACTTCAGTTCTTTTTTGTGTGAGAGTTGATCTTTTGCAAAGGCTGACGGGAAGTGGATGACCAAGAACTGTTTCATGTAAAGGAGAGAGAACGGTAATTGATGGATCAAGGCTGAGCGCATAGCAGGGAGGAAGGACGGAGGGCAGGGGTGAAGGGAAAGTCACCATGGCAGAGACGGGGACATTTCAGACAAGATGCTCAGAGGTGTAAGAACTCTGATAGGAAGCTGTGCTGTGTGCCACATGCCTCTGCAGGCTGCAGCCCAGTTTAGATCTTACTGGTCTGTGCATCGTGACATCCAGTGAGCTTATCCTCACCAGACTGCAATTCCTGTGAGTTTTTCTCTTCCCCTTGGAGTCTGATTGGGTTGATTCCAAAGTGGCTTTCTAGCTGGGAATCTGGGGTGAGATGTCACCAGCCCAAGGCTGTTGGAAGGCAAATCAGGATGTGGGGTGTGAGCTGGGCTGACTGCAGGACTGGACTGAGCACTGGACCCTCAGGGTGTCACCCTGGGGCCAGGGTGGGCTTTGGGGGGAACACAGCCCTGGCGGGTGCCTGCCTCTGCTTAGTCCTTGCTGGTCACTGTGGAAGGGAAGGGGCTGCTGAGAGGTAGCTCCAGGTGGGGTTGGCCCTCCAAATTCCAGGCCTATAATTTGTCTGGCACGTATAAGCCCTCGTTCGAGGCTTACTTTGTTTCCCCACCCTTGGGTTTGAGAGATCTTAAAAAACTTTTATTTTATCGTCATTATATTGTGACAAGTGAACAAAAAATTGAGCATAAACTCCAGTTTGATGAGTTTTTCCCCCTTTTGGTGTCTTGATTTCAAGGACTCTGTTAAACATATGGGTTAGTATCAGGTCTATTTTTCAGACATTCACTCAGCCAGGAGAAGGAGGCCACGGCCCCGCACAGACAGAGACATAATAGATGTGACCCTCAGGTGGCTGCAGGCCAGGCAGGTGGGCACAGGAGCCTGCAGTCTCAGCCTGAAGAGGCTGAGACTCGGAGGACACCCAGACTCCTCCTTTTCTCTGCTTTGGATGCTGCGTTCTCTAACCAGGCATGGCTGTTGGTTCTGTCCTCTGCCTGCTTCACAACCCCGGCGAGACCCCTTCCAGATTGTCCTCCTGGGAGATGAGTGAGCCTGGAGAGAAGGGTGGGTTACCAGAGCTGCAGGTGGAGCTTGTCTTGCAGCAAGGAATCCTGGGCCAAACTAAGCAGGGCAAGCAGCGGCACTGAGTGTCCCTTCACGTGATCGGTTTTGTGCATTGAAGAATCTGCAGCCTGGAAAACAAGTGGCAGAAATCTGAATGCAGCATGGTCACAGACGCTGGCTGGCTGAGGACTTCGAGGACGTTCTGGTACTTTCTCAAGGCTTCTGTTCCCTTACTGGTCCAATTGGAGCTGACACCAGACACACCCTAAGGTCACCTGATCCCCGTCTCTCCTGTGGATTCACTGCTACCTGGAGTCAGGAGGAGGAGCAGAAGCCAGTCAAATCCTTTAGGGCTTTAATTCTCATGGACCAACATGTTAACAAGTGCAGCCACCCCAAGCTCGTCATTACTGTGGTGGGCCGAGCAATGCCCACCAAAAGTTGTTCCCATCCCAGGCTCTGAAGCCCGTGACCATGTTCCATATGTGGCAATGGGGATGTGTCCCTGCATGGAGGTGCCGCTCTAGAGATGGCCTAGATCTCACCTGTGGGTCCAAGATGATCACAAGGGCTCCAATACAGGGGAGGAAGGAGGGCCAGGTCATAGAAAGAGAGGTGGGCGTGGAAGCAGAGGTTGGAGTGATGTGGGTGTGAGCTGGAGAATGTGGGCAGCTTCTAGAAGCTGGGATGGTGAGGAGCAGTCTCCCCTGGAGCCCCTAGAAAGTACCACAGCCCTGCAGACAACGTGACTTTAGCCAGATAGACCCATTTTGGGATTTCTCACCTCCAGAAGTGCAGCACAAACATATGTGGTTTTTTGTCTGTTTGTTTGTTTTGTTTTTTGAGACGGAGTTTCGCTCTTGTTACCCAGGGTGGAGTGCAATGGCGCAATCTCGGCTCACCGCAACCTCGGTCTCCTGGGTTCAAGCAATTCTCCTGCCTCAGCCTCCCAAGTAGCTGGGATTACAGGCATGCGCCACCACGCCCAGCTAATTTTTATATTTTTAGTAGAGACGGGGTTTCACCATGTTGACCAGGATGGTCTCGATCTCTTGACCTCATGATCCACCCGCCTCGGCCTCCCAAACATATGTGGTTTTAAGCCAGTTTGTGATATTCAGCCATAGCAGCAATGAGAAACAGATACAACTTTCGTGTGATTCCTGGACAGGCCACATGGCTCAAGGCTTCTGACTCCTTCCTGGCTCTGTTTGGTTGACTGCAAGACACAATGGGGCCAGACACCTGCTGTTGTCAGAGTGTGGTCCCCAAAAGCATGTGTTGGAAACTTGGTCCCCAAGGCAACAGTGTTAAGAGGTGGGACCTTTTATTTTTTTAAATAAAAAGGTTCTGTGAGGAAGGGCTGAAGTAGGTGGAATCTTTAAGAAAAGGCGATCAGGCCAGAGGGCTCTATCCTCAGGAATGGACTGATGCCCTTATCTTGGGAGTGGGTTAGTTATCATGGATGTGCGTCTCTCTCTCTCTCTCCCCCCTCTCCCCCCTCTCTCTCTCCTCTCCCTCCCCCTCTTTTTGACTTTCCACCCTGGGATGATGCAGCAAGAAAGCCTTCTCTTACCAGATATTAGCACCTTAATAATGGACCTATCAGTCTCAAGAACTGTGAGACATAAATTTCTTTATAAATCACCCAGTCTGTGTGGTACTGCGTTGTAATGATACAAAATGTACTAAGACAACACATAATGTTTTATAAATAAATTGTATTCGTGAGGTGCTTTTGTCTTTCCAACTCTCCAACAAAAGACAACTGTTCAGGCCTCCTTCTGTCTGCAGGCTCTCTGAAAAGCCATCTCAAAATATGCCAGAGTATCCGTTTCCCTTTTTTTCCAGAGTCCTTTTTTCCAGTGCACCAAAGTATATTTTGAGATAAAATATTTTGGTTTTCTCCACTCCTCACTTTGAAACTTCAAAAGTTTCACATATAAAAAGGCAAGTTGATCCCTTTGGAGAGATTTGGGTTAGAGTTTGTTAGATGAGAGATAGGCAAAGAAGAGAAATGACCAATTTGAATGAACAGAAAAGAACAAATTTAAATATTTTGTCTCAGATCTTCTCCAGAGTCAATGAGGCATCTTCAAATTGCATCTTCAAATTGTCAGTAATCGGGCAGATTTTTCTGGGTATTAGTTTGAATCAGGTGTTCCAACAAACTTTCTGAGTAGTCTATACATCAACAGGCCGTTTACATGTAACGCTGCTATAATGATTTCTCCCAAAATTTGTATCAAGTTTTCTAGCATCAATTTGCAGGGTTTTAAGGAAAGCACCGTTTTTTATTTCCAATGAATCCAGGTCAGAAAAATAGGAGAAAAATTTGAAAACATTAGCTTGGAGACTGGTAGCCAGAAATGAATCCAGGATTCGGTCCCAGTTGTAGACAAATAACTAAAACTGAAAAACAATGGACAGGGCTAGAATATAATAATGGGAGCACTACCGTTTTCTTCTGAAACATAATTTTTCTCCCTCCGGTCCCTCATTTCTAACAAAGACAAATCACAATAAGACCAATTTGTTCACAAAATAAGTTTTAGTTTCATTATAATTGACCTGATTGTTTAAATAAAGTACAGAAAGAATGGTGATTGGTCATTCTTTTAGGTTGGCCTTGCTGGAAGTTTTTCATAAGGAATTTCACATTAGACTTTTAAAATCCTCTAAAGGCTAGAAAGCCAAGCCAAGGGTTTGCCATCAGCCTGTGCCTGTCATGCCTGAAGAAACTGGGTGAATTCCTCTCCTCTTGGGGTCCCAATACAGCTTGAGATTCTTGGGCCCGTCAGAAAGTGACATTCTTTACTTACTGCAGGGTTCAGAACCTTGTAAGGGAACTGCGTAGACAAGGTATCAGGTCAGTCTTTCCACAAGGATTTTTATTAGCTCTATGAAATCAACTTTAGTTCTTTCAAATCATCTCGTCATATATGAAAATATGCCATTCTAGTCAAAACTTGGTAAAATAACCAGTGTCTCCAATTATGTCCTGTTATTTAAAAAAAAAAAAAAAACTTCTTACTGAACTTATGCAAATTACTATATTGACATTAATTTAAAATATTTACAAATAATTTCCAAATTCTGGAGAAATCTGGTAGAGAGAGAAATAAATGTTTCAATTTTGTTCAATTTTTTTTTTTT
>NW_016107756.1:609070-626278 GCF_001604975.1 Cebus imitator | reverse complement strand
GCGATCTTGGCTCACCGCAACCTCCGCCTCCTGGGTTCAGGCAATTCTCCTGCCTCAGCCTCCTGAGTAGCTGGGATTACAGGCACGCGCCACCATGCCCAGCTAATGTTCAATTGTTAAAAGCTACAGATGGCTTAAGAGAAAAAAGTTTTCTTGACTCTGGAAAACAGAGCGTAAAAGGAATCCACAATGTTTCAAACCAAAAAGTCAAGAAAAAAAATTCAGTCCTCTATCAGTTCAGTCCCATGTAATTAACTCTTGTTCTGCTTGATGTTGCCTTAGCAATCTTCAGGAAGCCATCACCTTTTCTTATCAGAGTTCTGGAAGTTTTTGCATAGTTTAATGGAATGATACTCAAAGTTATTAGAAATCTGTATCCAAGAGTACTTGTCAAGGTCTTTTTTATAAATTTCCTTGAAGAAGAAGAAGCTTTTGACTACAGTAAATCATAAATTGCTTTCTGAGAAGAGTAAAGCGAAACAATAATTGTCTGTGGATGACAAAAGACTTAAAATACCCATGGTTAAAGACACAATTGACAAGGAAATTTAATTATTTCTATGACATTCAGCAATTTAATATCATAATCATAATTATTACTGATAACGTATACCAAGACATATCAGAATTTTAGTAATCCCATACCATTTGGGAACACATATTAATAACACATTTTTATAACTACCACTCAAATAAATTTAAATACAATTTCTTATTTGGCATGTTTTCCATCTTATTTTTGCATACCAAATAAGCCTAATATGTCGCTCTTGGACTTCCAGGAGATCTTCATAGAATATACTTACTTTTATAATTTGAAATTAGATTTTTGGAAGTTTTCCGAATATCAACAGTTTAAAACACTTAGTAAAAACAGGACAGATAACAAGCCACTATAAAGTAATATTCATTAGTGATGATTATCCCAAGTGAAAATGTAAAGATTTTGAAAACCAAAAACTTTTACCCCTTGATAGAAAGGAGACTCTGTTTCCAAAACAATCAAAAGACCTAATGAAGATAGCATGAAGCTAACAAAATCTGTCTCTCCCTGGAGAGACGGATTTTTTGTGCAGTTTATTTACAGGGTAAACAAAAATCATTTACTGTCTCTTATTGGACCACTGAATCTTTTTTTAAAAAACAAAGCTACCCCCCTCAAAGTGGCTCATCAAAAATCAGTAAGGCTTAATCCAGAGTATTACTTAACCATAAAATCTTGTTTAAAAGAGAAAACCAAATTCTACTTTTACAACAGTGTATTAATGCTAAAGCTAGTTTTAATAAAATATTATAAATAGATCCATTCAATCTCAGTTTTGATCACACAAAATAAGATTTTCATAAACCTTTTAGAACCTCTTGCAATTTTTCTATTTTCTTTTTTCCCCAACTATCCATTCAGTTTTATGACCTAACAGAGACAGTACAAATCTGCCTAATTAGACCCAGGCAAATATTATGCAGCCATCAAAAATGATGAGTTTATGTCCTTTGTAGGGACATGAATGAACCTGGAAAGCATCATTCTCAGCAAACTGACAGAAGAGCAGAAAATCAAACACCGCATGTTCTCACTCATAGGCGGGTGTTGAACAATGAGAACACATGGACACAGGGAGGGGGGCACCACACACTGGGGTCAGCTAGGGGGAAATAGGAGAGGGACGGTGCGGGGTGGGGAGTAGGGGAGAGATAGCAAGGGGAGAAATGCCAGATGTAGGTGATGGGGAGGAAGGCAGCAAATCACACTGCCACATGTGTACCTATGCAACAATCTTGCATGTTCTTCATGTGTACCCCAAAACCTAAAATGCAATAAAATAAATAAATGGAAAAAAGAAAAGAAAAGAAAAAAATGTCTAAATTAAATTCTGAAGATGTTTCTGTTTTATTTACTTTTCTTTTCATTTACTTATTTATTTTTAGAGACAGGGTCTCACTTTGTGACCCAGGCTTGAGGGCAGTGGTGCCATTATAGCTCACTGCAGCCTCCAACCCCTGGATTGGAGCTGAGATTACAGGCATGCACCACTACACCCAGCTAATTTTTTTAATTTTTTTTTTTTTTAAAGATTGGGATTTTGCTATGTTGCCCAGGTTGGTCTCAAACTCCTGGCCTCAAGTGATCCTCCTGCCTCACCCATCCAAAGTGCTGGGATTACAAATGTAAGCCGCCATGTCTGGCTCTTCTATTTTACTCAGCAACTTAAAAACTGTCTTTATGACAGGGCACAGTAGCTCATGCCTGCAATTTCAGCACTTTGGGAGACTGAAGCAGGTGGATCACTTGAGGCCAGGAGTTCAAGACCAACCTGACCAACATGGTGAAACCTCATCTCTATAAAAATACAAANGCCAGGAGTTATGGCACGTGACTGTAATCCCAGCTACTTGGGAGGCTGAGGAATGAGAATCACTTGAACCTAGAAGGCAAAGGTTGCAGTGAGCTGAGATCACACCACTGCACTCCATTGTAGGTGACAGAGTAAGATTGTTTCAAAAAAGAAAAAAAGAAGATAAACTTTTTTTCTTTTAGAGACTGAGTCTCACTCTGGCACTGAGGCTGGAGTGCATGGTGTGATCACAGCTCACTGCAGCCTCGACTACCCTGGCTCAAGAAATCCTCTTAGCTCAGCCCCCTGAGGCTTGTATTTGTGGCATGGGCCACAACACCTGGCTAATTTTTGTATTTTTGTAGAGACAGGATGTCATTTTGTTTCCCAGGCTAGTCTCAAACTCCTGGACCCAAGTGATCCTCCTGCCTCAGCCTCCCAAAGTACTGGGATTAATGGGCGATTAGAACATTGAATCTTTTTTTTTTTTAAACAAAGGTACCCCCCCCAGGTGGCTCACCAAAATCAAAAAGGCTTAATCAAAATTATGACTTAACCAAGGACACAGGAGGCATCTCCAAGAAGGTGCACAGCAGTCCTCACTAGATCCAGAACCACCTCAAAGACAGCTCAAAGAAGGGAAAGTTTTGCTAGCCACAAATGGGGTACAACTCACATCTGCCAGCCATATGTTACAGGGTCTCAGGCTTTCAGCTGACCATCTACTCACAAAAGCCTAAGAGCCCGTGTACCCCCTCAGACAGGAGATGACAGAAAATCAAAAGGTCTGTATGGGGGAGGAAAGGATCAATGACAAGCGGGTACACTACAAGACTGCCAGGTGGAGTGGCGATCACTGCAGACTCCACAGGGGACCCAGGGCAGACGATTGGAGCGGACGAAGGATTTTAGCTTCGTTTCAGGTCAGACATTTGCTCTTTAATCTCATCAAGAGAATTTCTAAGGCAAGCCATGACACTATTATGTGTCTTTTAATTTAATCTTCCCATGGATATAAATAAGGCAGTTGTTTAGAATAAGAAATCTCTAAACTGTTTTTTGTAATTTAGAGGTCTTTCTAACTTCAAGAATCCATCTTTTGGCCACTAATGACTAGAATTTCCAATAATGTACTTATTCTAATGGCAACTCCATCCCACAGCCTCTTCATGGAAAGCCCCAGATGTGATTTTTCAGGCTTAGAGTAAGTTATTACCATTTAAGAAAGACTTATTTCCTGAAGGGGGTGTAGAATAGGCAATTCCAAAGATCTCTCCAGTAAAATTCACTCCCAGAAATAGGCTCAGATAGCAAGAGACTTTTTAATTAATTTTAACTCACAGTTTTTATTGGTTGAAGTAATGAAATAAAAATTAGCTCCTTAGTTCCTATTGCTTGTCTATTGTTTTTCTTTCTTTTTAAAAATTTCATTTCATTTCATTTAGTTGTAAATTCCAGTGTGCACAGCCAGGACATGCAGGTTGGTTACATAGGTAAACGTGGTGATCACCTATCAACCCATCACCAGGTATTACGCCCCACATGCATTAGCTATTTATCCTGATACTCTCCTCCTCACCACACACAGGCCCCAGCGTGTGCTGTTCCCCTCCCTGTGTCCATGTGTTCTCATTGGTCAGCTCTCACTCGTAAATGAGAACATGTGGTATTTGGTTTTCTGTTCCTGTGTTAGTTTGCTGAGGATAATGGCTTCAGCTCCATTCATGTCCCTGCAAAGCGAGAGACTCGTGGTGCCCCACATGGTTAGAGATGTTATTTGCACACATGGTGCCTCTTGTGAGCCACACACTTCTGAGGGACACCCCTCACAGACCCCTTAACCCATGACATGGGGCAGCTCTCCTAGAATGGGCCTTTCCCAGGGCTAACCAGGCAACAAGGGCCAGACCACAAAAATTTCTTCTAGGTGGGGCTTCTTACTAAGACAAATTTCCCCAACAGCTGGACACATTCAGAACAAAAAGTATGGTGCTTAAAACCTCGTGTCTCAGGTTCCCAGGCATCCTCAGACTGAACCCCTGATGTGACCCAAAAATCACACCCCAGATGGTGGAAACGAGAGACGGCACTCCCACTTGTCACAAGCCAAGCTCTCCAGGGCATGAACAAGACAAGACGGGGCCTCATCCGGCTTCTATTTTGTTTTTTGTTGTCGTTTTGAGATGGAGTCTCTCTGTCCCCAGGCTGGAGTGCAGCAGTGTGATCTCGGCTCATGGCAACCTCTGCCTCCTGGGTTCAAGCAATTCTCCTGCCTCAGCCTCCCGAGTAGCTGGAATTATAGGCGCCTGCCACCACAGCTGGCTAATTTTTGTATTTTTAGTAGAGATAGGGTTTTACTGTGTTGGCCAGGGTGGTCTTGAACTCCTTACCTCAAGTGATCTGCCCGCCTCAGCCTCCCAAAGTGCTGGGATTACAGGTGTGAGCCATCGCGCGCAGTTTGGCTTCTATTTTGAGGACCCACAGAAATGATGGAATGCCCATCTGATCATAGCCGCAGACTGGTGCTCCTCAGAGTCAGCCTGAACCATGGGCTGGCAGGATCTTCAGCCCCGGTTCTACCCTACAGGGCCCCTCTTCAGGAAAGAACAACGCAGAAAGACCAAGACAGAGGACAAGAATCTTCCTGGAAGGAAGGGCATTAAACAATATGAATATTCACACCAAAAAGTACACCAGAGTCGCTGCACCCAGCACTGTTCTCACAGATCCTTTCTCCCACTCATAAACATCTTGCAGAGGAAAACGACTGGTGTTTACCATCTGCCGGACCAGACTCCACAGAAGGACCACCCAGGACCCTGGCTGGTAAGAATTTCTTACCATTCTGCCAGCTTGTCAGGTCCTGGGTCCCCTGACTGCAGCTTCTAGAAGAACAAAGCAGCTTTGGTATTCTGTTCAGGATACAAAAACCGTAGGGGCCAGGGGCAAACCTCCCCTTTGCCCTTGAAAGTTTCACTAAAATATCAACTCACAAAAGGCAGATTAATTGGAGAAATGGCATGCACATTTACTAATGCGCACATGGAGAAGAACCAGTGATGACTGCAACCCCGCAATGGGGTGCAGAAGCTTATTTACCGCCTTGAGGTTACAGAAGGAACAGGGGCTGGGATCATGGCAAGACAGGTTAGCGGAGCAGGAGGAGGAGGCCTGGCTAGCTAAGTGGTTTCGGGATGCAGATAGAAGCGCACAGACAGCAGCCTTCAGAGAGAATAGACTGGAAATGTTTCTTTCTGATGGTTAAACATGTCACACTCTGAGTGAATCCTTCCTGGATCCAGACAAGGGAAGGCTTCGGAGGAAACCTGCCTGCACCAGTATGGATTCTCTGCAGATGCAAACCTTCCTCTCAAAAGACAGCTTTGCAGGGCTGCTTCCGTTTGCAGGCCCCTCTAAATGGCCACCTCAAAATGTGTCCAAGTATATTGTGGGGTGAAGTATTTCGGTTTCCTTCAACTACACCCTTACTACTTAATTCAATACCATTTCTCTTAGCCGTGAACTCTCCAAGTCATTTTTTTGTCTGAAAAGGTCTTGATTCAATTCGTAATCTTGAGTGATCCCCATGTCAGGAGAGAAATCTTGGTTGACAGTTAAATTTCCTTAGCATATTAAAGAAACCTCTGCTCAGCGCAGAGTCTCATCCCTGAAATCCCAGCACTTTGGGAGGCCAAGGTGGGTGGATCGCTTGAGCTCAGGAGTTTGAGACCAGCCTGGGCAACATGGCAAAGCTCTGTCTCTACAAAACTTAGCCGGGCATGGTGGCGCATGCCTATATTCCCAGCTACTCAGGAGACTGAGATGGGAGGATCCCTCGAACCCAGGAAGTGGAGGCTGAAGTGAGCTGAGATCACACCACCGCACTCCAGCCTGGGTGACAAAGTGAAACTCTGCCTCAAAATAAATAATAAATAAATAAACAAATCTGTCCATGGTTGTGTGGCTGTTGAGATGTCTACCTTGCCTACATTTATTTCTCTAAGTTTTCCTATCTCTTATTTCGATGTAATTTCAGACATTTTAAAAGTTGCAATAGTAGTACGGAAAATTCCATTTACGATTCCCTCAGATTCCTCTCATATTCACCTTTGACTACATTTGCTAAATGCTCTTCTCTTGGTGCAGATGTAGAATATACAGATATTTTCCTAGACCCTGTGAGAGTCAGGTGCAGTTACTTTACCTGCAAATATTGAGTGTGTGTTTCTGAAACCAAGGGCAACTCTTACATTACCACACTACAGTGATCAAAAACAGGAAATCTTCATTGACACAATACAATACTCAGACCTTCCGATCTTCTTCAGATTTTGCCAACTGTTCCAATATTGTTCTTACAGCAGAAGAAGATCCTGAACCATGTCTTCATTCGGTTGTCCCATCTGGAGTTGCTCTGCAGCCTCTTTGATTTCATGATATTGACGTGTTTCGAGATACAGACTAGTCATTTACTAGAACGTCCCTCCATTTGGTTGCCTGATGCATCCTCACGCTGAGAATCAGGTTTTACACTTTCAGTAGGAGCACTACAGATGGGATGCCGGGCTTTTCCAGTGCAACTGCTAACAAGAAACAAGAAGCCAGTTTCTCCCCTGCTATGAGGGTGAGATGGGCTTTCTCCCTTGACTGCGGCCACTTGGGTAAGTGGTATTTTATAAAATTGTACTTTCTCCACTGTAGCCTTCTCCCGTTTCCATTTCTGAGTGTGAACTCTCTTGTGGGTGGAGACTTTTGAGATTCTGGGTCTCTTAAACATCAGTTTCGGCTGCTTCACTTCAGGGTCACAACAATTCTTCTGCATGTTATCTACTTTCATTTATTCTTGGCATTCATTGTGGTTCTGGAATCCAAAGATCAATAGTTTTCATCAATTCCAGAAGTTCCTTAGCCGATATCTCTTTGAATACAACCATTCTTTCATTATCTGTATTTTCTCCTTTTGTAATTATTGCAAAGTGTGTTTTGCACATTCTCATTTCAATTTTCCAGTCTCCTGATGATCTTTCATGGGCCACATATGGATATTCTTATCATTTCTATCATCATTTGAGGCTAATCTGTTGTGTTTTAATTTTTAACTTCACTGATTTCACTATTCACTTCCAGAAGCTTCCCCTTGGTGTTTCAAACAAGTCCGTCTTCTGTGATGGCAATGTGCTATTTTTCTCCTGACTTCAATCATTCTTACCTATCTTTAATCCTTTTAAACCTAGTTAAAAGATTTGCTAGGGTACTATACCACATTTGAGATATAATTGACAAATTGAGGCATAATTGTTTTATTGAAGTATATTTGTCAAAGTTGGTACACATTTAAGGTGATGTGATAATCACAATGTGATGTTTTGATATATGTATATATTGTGAACTCATTGCCACATTGAGTTAATTAACTAAGCTAATTAATACATCTGTCACCTCACAGAGTAACCTCGTATGTGCAGGATGAGGACCTTAAGATCTACTCTTAGCAAATGTCAGATATTCTTAACTATAGTTCCCATGCTGTATATTAGATTCCAGAACTCATTCATCTTGTAACTCATGTTTGTATTTATTTATTTATTTTTGAGACAGAGTCTGGCTGTGTTGCCCAGGCTGGAGTGCATCGGTGCGATCTCAGCTCACTGCAACTTCTGCCTCCCGGGTTCAAGCGATTCTCCTGCCTCAGCCTTCCGAGCAGCTGGGATTTCAGGCAGGCACCACCACGCCTGGCTAATTTTTGTATTTTTAGTAGAGACAGGGTTTCACTGTGTTGGCCAGGCTGGTCTCAAACTCCTGACCTCCGGTCACCTGCCTGCCTCAGCCTCCCAAAGTGCTGGGATTACAGGTGTGAGGCACCGCGCTCGGCTGGAAGTTTGTACTTTTTTATCAATATCTCCCCATCCCTCCCAGTCCCATCGCTGGGGGCAGGGGGTGGAAGGAAGCGGGAGGGAGAGCATTAGGACAAATATCTAAAGCATCTGGGCTTAAAACCTAGACAGACTGACAACTGCAGCAAACCACCACGGCACGTGTATACCCATGTAACAAACCTACCCATTCAGCACATGCATCCCAGAACGTAAAGTAAAATTAAAAAAAAATAAAATAAAAACACAAACATAAAAGTAAATTGAGATCAAACAAAATTTCAATGATGTAAATTGCTGTGTCATATTAGATTAATTTTTAAAACACAGTATTTTTAGTCTATAAAGTTAAAACTACTTATACTAAAATTCTCCTGTACACACTGATGATACACCGTGCAGAGAGCTGAGGCAGGATGGAGGATGGGAGCCAGTCACAAATCTTTCGCCCAAATATCTATTACTGCGGATGGCAGTATTACATTATTTTCTGTACTTTGATATTTCCTGAAACTAATGCTATTAAGGCAGGATTCCTTTTGAGTATCAATCAATGTGGATTTCAGGTAGGGAACTGACTAGAATTTTCAAATATCTGTCCTAACTCTAGGGATTTTCTCCACTTTCTTCAGTAATTACTGAGCCCTATCAGCCGAGCACAGTTCTACTCTGTAGAGACGGAGCGCCGCAAAATGTCTCCCTACATAGAGGCTACATTCCACCTGGCATCAATTTTGTCTGTGAATCATTATGTGTTTGAGAGCCCTGAGACAGCTCATGTCCTAAGTAAGTGACAGTTATTTGCACACGTTGACGTTTGTATCTGGAGGATTTACACCTCATTCAGCTGGTGCCTTCGGGAGAATGAGGGAGGCCTAAGGGTGTCCTGTGTAGTTTGTCACAAAGCAAGAGGTCATCAATATACTGCACAAGGTGGGGACCCTGGGTGATGGCCACAGAAGCCACATAGCGTTTAAGGGTTTGAGAGAATACTGAGGGGATCCGCAATGTCCCCGAGGCAGGAAGTCCGTGGTCATTGTACATGCAAAGAGAAGCCGTGGGTGGGGACCAGCAGGACTGGGGAAGAAGCCAAGCAGAAGTCATGACGGTCAACCAGGCCGTGTCAGCCGGAACGGAGGTGAGGAGTAGCTGGATCGGGGCGCAGGGCGACGGGGAAGTACAAAAGCATGTATGGCTCTTAGATTTCTACAAATCGATATATTTGATTTATGAGGCTGAGGCAGGAGAATCACTTGAACCCGAGAGGCGGAGGTTGCAGTGAGCCGAGATCACACCTCTGCACTCCAGCCTGGGCAACAAGAGTGAAACTTTGTCTCAAAAAAAAAAGAAAGTCCACCCCACTGCAAAAGCAAATCTATTGCAGGTTGAATTCCTCACTCTGCATCTCCTGAGAGGGGTACCAGCCACAGATGGGAAAGGTTTGCTCCCCTTCCATGCAATGCATTCAGGCTCTGCACTCAGGAGCAGTCCAACCTCATTGGCATGGGAAGCCCAGAGACTAGCTGGGACACCTTTTAAGATGGCATAGTTGTGGGCAACCCCCATACAGGCACCAAGGACGGAGAGCTAAGCAGAATCCTGGCACAATCAAGGCCTGAAGATTATTTCAGTTTATAGTGTTACTACTCAGTTATTTCCCTTTATATAATCCTCTATATATAATCATGTTAGTTCTCAGAATGAGTGCCTAAAGAATATCCTACCACTCAGTTATTTCCACATATATATATATATATATAACCCTATCTTAGTTCATAATCAGAGGAATGCCTAGAGCAGACACGGCACAGAGAGCGTGAAATAAGGAAAAAGCAGCTTATAGTTGGAGGAATGTCTGGAGCAGATACAGTGCAGAGCATGATTTAAGGGAAAACAGTTACACCACGACAAGAATCCATGGCCCAGGTGGCAGCATTCAGTATCATAAAGATACCCGCTGTATGGCAGGCTTGGGGCAAGAGCCACTCCTCCTGATAAAGGAGTTGTAGGACCTTGCTCCAGTTCTTGTGGGGGGCTGCCCTCAGACTGACAATCCCTCGAGCATCCGAGGGCCCAAAACCCCTCCGGATAATCACACCTTGGTGACTGTGAACTTTATCGGCTCTTGTTACTGCGCTGCTCGAAAAGCATCTTCCCACAGAACTCACTGGAAGCTGCCAGCAGGTGGCAGTAACCCTGACAGCTCTGTCATTGCTGTGTGACTTAAAGCATCCTCCATAAATCTTAGAATTAGCTTGCCCATAGATAGAGGTATTGCACACCGCACCCTCTTCACTGCGCACAGCCCACCTCCATGCCTCGGTGACATAATGGGGGTGGACCCCTTACTGCACACGGCCCTTGCCTTGATGACCTAATGGGAATGGGCCTCTTGCTGTGCACTGTCCACCTCCGAGCCTAGGTGACCTAATGGGGGCGGACCCTTGTTTTATTGCTCACGACCCTATCACTATCCTTAAAGATGACTTCACTCACTGCCCTGCCCCCTAACCCATACACAATAAATACACACGCTTCTGGACATTCGGGGCCTTGCCTGACTCCACTCATAGGTGGCATGGTCCCCCGGGCCCAGCTGCATTTTCCTTGTACTTCTGTGTCCTATGTCTATTTCTCGAATCCTGCGCCTCAGCATAGCATAGGGGACACTCCACGACCCTGTGGGGCCCTCAGCCCTGTAATTGTCTTTAGAAGAATTTAAATCAAGATGGGTTTTCATGAGAGAGAGTAGGAAGGTTGAAGTTTGGTCTGAAGACAAAGAAATATGGCTTTCTTATTACCTGTGTGGAAGCATTAAACTGACATCATAAATCTCTACCTAAAAGGTTTGCTGATGAGGAGTCAGGAACTAGAAAAATGCAGTGGGGGCTCAAAGGGCCTGAGGCTACTGGAATGGCCTGAGACACGGGCAATGAAGTCGGTTACCCAGAGACTGCAAGAGCTTGAACAGAATCAGAAGGAATAGGCAGAGCTCATTCCCCTCAGCCGATAGCAGAGAAAGGCACACCCATGTCAATTTTAAAATCCAGTTCCTAATTCTCCACTTTAAGAGGTAGGATGTGGAATGCAACTTAGACTCAGCTGACCCCATCCATCAATGGGGAACTGTCCCACAGAAGGGGAAAAACGAGCCTTCTGAAGGTGCTGGCTTCCAGGGAGGGTTTCTTCCTTGCTTTTTTAAAGTATAGAACAGCAGTTTTTCAATGCCCCAGCTTGCGATATCTGCAAACCTCCAAAGGCAAACTAGAAAAGCCCTGTGGCTGACCAAAAGTACAAGAGGACTTTGAGTCTCTCTCAGAGGCCTGCCTTTGTGTCTAATGATTCAAGCTGCACGGCCAGGACTCTTGATTTCATTTCCTTTCTTCTCTTTCCCCACAAGCTATTTTCAAAGAATCGTGTAGCTGCTTCTGTTCTAACACTTAGAGACCGACCAGCCCAACCAACATTTGCTCTTCAAATCAGGAGGAAGATTTCTAACCAGAGCAGAAATTAGATCTCCATGCTGTAACACAGTAGGCCTTTGAAAACTTGCATAAATCTCCCAACAAATGCTTCAGGGTGCTCTTCCTCCAGGGCTCTGGCCACCTATTTCCTCTGTGGTGGGAGGTCCCTGAGTCTTGTAGCCTGTCTTGTAACTGTGTAGCCAGTCAAGGTCCCCATGAGTGGGGTGATACATGGCCACTCATCTTTCTCAGTCTCTAAACTTGGTAGGATCTTCAGAAAGTGGGAGCAGAACGCGCTTTGTAATTTAAAAGGTCCACTGCTGTCCAGGGATGCAAATTCTTTGAGGAGGGGGTTACTGCACAGGGAGGTCTGGAGCTGAGGGCGTCTGATGACAAGGCTCTGGGTTGTGGGACAGGGCTCAAGGCATGGCAAAGCCAGCCTCGCTGCGTGTCCCTGGAGCCTGTGCCAGGTCTCCTTCCTGGCTGCCAGCTTTTCCACAATGCCCTGCGTGCCTCGCCCCTTCAGATCAGGCTGAAAGCTTTCTGTAGGTCACGCCCGGAAAGGGAGGTTAAGCAGTCAGCTGTCTAAGGGGCTTGGGGGGAGGTTGGGGGAGTCACAGAATTTTGTCGAAGAGGGAGAGGTGGAGGAGATGGGGGTGGCTGTTGGGGAGGAGGGTTCACAATGGAGAGCTAGAAATCAGCGTTTCTAGATCTGGTGGGTCAGGGACAGGAGTTGGGGGGTACGAGGGGTATAAGTGGGTGGAGGAGGATTTACAGTGGGAGCGGAGTTCAACTTCTGCTCTAGGTCGGCTCTTGGGTCCTTAATTTTGTTAAGGGACGTTTTAAGACTCACCATAGTATATTCTGTGTTCCTCGGGCAGTGTGATCTTCCCCTAGATACCAGCAGGCCAGTTGTTTATAACGAGCACTCTCTAACATGTTTTAAAGACAGATCCATCTCTGGCCATGGCCATTTCCAATGTGCACCAGTGCATATGTTCCAGCAGTGCCTGAGTCCGCCTTTCCATGGAAAGGCCAGGAGGTAGCTTTCCAGGCTTAGAACACATCCTTACCAGGACGCAAGGGGTGTTCCTGCAGTGAGCGCAGAAGAGGCAGCCTGTGATCCAAAAATTCACTCTCAGACATGGATGAAGAAAGCAAAGACCTGCATGGCCACGTGCAGGTAAGGAGGGTGCTTGCGTAGACCACACCTCCGGTCTCCCATAGAACCTGAGATGCCTTCTGCTGAGACCAGCTCAGTCATGGAGATCCCAACCCAGGTTGGGCTTAAGGAATTAAGAAACAGACACAGAGATGGAGATCAAAAAGTGTGGAGCGACAGGGAGACCTCAGTATTCCAAGCTAAGAGCCTCAAACAGAGTTTGACCCACACATTTATTGACAGCAAGCAAGTGATAATCATCGTTTAACTAAAATCATTTTTCGCAGGGAACAAAGCATTCTTTACTAGTGGCAAGAAACAGTCTCTGGTGCACTTATCTACGGCAGCTGGAACGTGTTGTTAAGACACGTGTGGCTCATGCTATTGTTTATGGTTCAGGAGCGCCCCAGAGGTCTTCCGCCCAAGAGCCGGTTAGGTATTTCTTTCCCTAGCTCCAGTAAACCAGCAACGCTAGCAATGTGTGTCACTGCCATCACGAGGATGTCACAGTGCAATAGATATCGTGTTTTTGGCCAGTATCTTTAAGGCCTGTTTCTGCCAGGCTCAGGTAGAAGCCAACACCTTCAGCCTCAGACCCGCTCACTGTGACACCGGCAGGCGATGCTGGGATGGGGGTCTCCCAGCACTAATCAGGGCAACAAGGAGATGACAAGAGCCCTTACGAATTGGCGTCTTACAACAAAACTCCATGAGAGCTTGACACACACAGACAAGGAGTGCTGCCCGTGACTCATGGGTCTCGAGTCCCCAGTCTGGTCGGAATGCTGCCTGGCACAGAGCCACACTCTGCGTCCCTTGGATGGCAGAGACCAGAGAGACGTCCTCCTTGGTCACACAGCCAAGCTCTCAGGACATAAAACAAGGCGAGGGGAACCCCATCACTTTTGTTTTTTTTGTTTCAGGGACCCACAGTTTGCCTAGGCAGACACGGGACTGACAAGCGCCACACACCCAAGTGCCGGGGACACAGCAGGCTTTGAAGGACCCGTGCCTGTGTTCTCCACCTGACGCTTCCTCTCCTTATGACAAACGGCAGAACACAGGCAAAGGAAGACAGAGACCATCTGTGAGATCAAAAGGACCAAATAGAAATCTAGAGAACTCACAAAAACACTAAAAGTCGCTTTTTACCCAAAGAACTAGTTCACAAATGTTTTCTCCTGTCAATCCCAATATATAAGAGAAAAAGACACAAGTCTAACCATTCTCGCCTAGACCAGCCGCACACCAGACACCTGGGAGGCTGGCAGTAAGAGCCCTGCCTTTGCCGGCTTGGCTCAGAGGTCCAGGGTCTTCGCTTCAGTAGCTCCAGATGGAGCCATGTCCCAGCCAGTGAGGGAGGGTCCCGGGCTCTGTGCCACGTTCTGCAGGGACCCAGGGATCATCTCCAACCCCACTTAGCTGTTACATGGACTCCTCGGCTGGATCTGGAAGCCAAATGGAAACCAAGCACCAAGGATATTAACAAGAGAAAAGCATACAAATTGAATTAGTGTTAAAGGTACCTGGGGATCTTCCCAAGTTAGTGAAGTTTGAAGAAGAAGCCAAAGCAAGATGCTTTTGTACTTTTCAGACAAAGAATAACAAATTTGAGAAGAAATGACAAGGCACACAGAATCTGGCTAGGGACAGTCGATTTCCAGGGCAGTTTCTAGGCGATATGCAGGGATCTAAAACCCATGGACAACAAGGCTGACTTTGTGAGGTACATTGACTTGGGTCCATTGCTGCCCGCAGGTCCCAGTCTCTGGTGCTGACGCTCTCTTCTCGCCCTGGTGGGGGGTGCCGCCCCCAGAGGAGTCTTCATGGCCTGCTGCATGAATAAAGAGGCAGGTCAGATCACCCTTTCTAAACTACAGTTTCTTCAATGTTTTTAACATAAAATTATCAGTTGGGATGGCATGTGATTTACTCCTTCAAGGGAAAGGTGGGCTGGGGAGGTGCGGGGTTGGGTCAGGATGTGGTGAAGGACACAGTGGTGGGGTATGGGTGAAAATGAGCTCTAGGAGCGGAGGAAACAGGAAAGGAAGGGGTGGGGGAGAGAGGGCCGTGAGCCGAGGGTCTGCAGGCAGAGGCAGGCACTGGTGCAGACAGTAAAACCTCACAGGTGGGGTGGCCCAGGTCAGGGGGAAGGTGGAGGCCACCGGTAAGGAGACGGGAGCAGGAGCTGACAATTCCACAGGCTTTGTATGACTTCACATGGATTCAGTTTTCCTTATAATTATTCATCAAAATAATATAATAACCCAATAAAACATGGCTATATCATAAAGTTTGGTAAATGATTGGTAACTATAAAAATTAAAAGTGGTTGGAATTGCTTCTCTTAATGACACAGGTGGACTTCCTTCCCAACTTGACCATGAACCTGTGAATGAACCTGCTAGAATGTGACAGAGTTTCACATCAGTCATACACCTATTTTTTTCACTTGTTCAGTTGCAAGCCTTGAGAAACCTTGCTTACGTAAATAAGTAGACAGGAATGGAAAGAGTCTTTATGCAATTATTGAACTCCTTCAAAGTTATAGACCCAAAAGCACAGCTCTATATGATAAAGATCCTTGTAAATGATCCATCTGCAGACAACTGATTCGTTCCACCTTCAACTTGTTCAAATGAAGAATTGAAAGTTACCTGACTTGTAGTGGGATTTGAGATCCAGGAATTAAAGACAGTCTCACCCAAAATACCTACTCCAGTATTTTAAATTATCCCCTTGTTAATACCTGGAGATGTGGACCTGTGGTCTATAGTCAGATGCAAGATTGCTGAAAGGGAACCTTTTGTGAAGTGGGAGGGGCTATTCGAAGTAGGGACTCTCTGATCTCATGCTAGATCTTAGGAAGATCATGTTTTGGAAACAGCCCAGGTAGAAGTTAAAGATCTGGAAATTAATTTCTTTAAAATCATCCATGGGTAAGTTCTTAGGAATTCCAAAGGCCTGCCTTTCACCAAAACAGTGAAACCACTGGCAAAAAACTGTCAAAATCACTCTTCAGAGAACTCTGGAAACTAATGAAAAGCTTGCAGCCATCAGTAAAGCACCCATCCAGGAAAAACCACTGACACCAAGAAGAAAAGCTTGCTCCGGTGTGCTTTAACTTACCCTGATTCCATCTCCTGCTTCCCTTGAAAAATCACAGCTAGTGTTCCCAGTGAGGTACTGCAGAGATCAGAAATGAAGGTATTCTCAGAGAATTGTGACTGCTTGTTTTGATCTGTCAGATTGCTCCCTGGAAGGCCAGCTCCATAGGATCGCCCTTCCCCCTCCCACCTTGGAACTCACCCCAAACTGAAGTGCCCGCCTGGGGGCAACTGTTGACAGCGTATATAGTGAATGTTCCAGGCCCCACTGCCAAAGGGAACGGATGATGGCTGGGACAAACAACAGGTTAACCAAAACCTACGGGAGAAAAGTCTGGGGAATGAGACATTTTACGCAACAAGGGCTTCAGAAAGTTGTTACAAATTCCTGGGAATCTAGAAGGCTGCACACGTGCTCAGGGCCCTGTCACCCTCAGAGAAGACCTGAGACAGCCCTAAGCTGGCCCTTGGCTAATGAGATTCAGCATGGGCCAGAAGAGAAGGTGAAGGCCAGGCTGGAAAACACCTAGCTGAGCACTAAAGGAATGACCTCAAAATGCAAAGACTCCCTCTGCAAAGATTAGATTTTTTTTTTTTTTTCTGAGACAGAGTCCCGCTCTGTCACCCAGGCTGGAGGGCAGTAACATGATTATAGTTCCCTGCAGCTTCAAACTCCTGGGCTCAAGTGATTTTCCCACCAGAGCAGCTGGGGCTACAGGTGCGTGACACCAACCTGGCTAATTTTTGTATTTTTTGTAGAGAAGGAGTTTCACTATGTTGCCCAGGCTGGTCGTGAACTCCTGGCCTTAAGTGATCCGCCTGCCTCAGCCTTCCAAAGTGCTGGCATTACAGACCTGAGCCACCGCATCCAGCCAAGATATTTTTTAAAATCCCAGTATTTAGGGAAATATCTGTCTAGTGGTTAGCTGACCACTAAACTAACGGAACAGAGACTTCAAAGAATAGAAACTTTAAAATTAGTCCAGAAAATGTACTAAACAAACAACTACAAGCACAACAAACCCCCAGGAGAGCGGAGCGTTTCCAGGGAGTCCATGTTAAAAGATGCAGAATGTCCACTTTTCAATAAAAATGCAGGAAGAATGTGAAAGAACAAGAGAGAATGGCCAGGGCACAGGAGAAAGACGATCAGTGGGAACTGCCCCCGAGAAAGCCAGACATTCGGAATCACCAAAGGTTTGAAATTGGCTCTTTTTTCCCCCAGTATGATAACTTTTTTTCTTTTTTCTTTTTTTTTTTTTTTTT
>NW_016107756.1:602444-608919 GCF_001604975.1 Cebus imitator | reverse complement strand
CCCCCTGCTATCCCTGCCCTAGCCCTCCCCCATCCTCCAACAGGCCCCGGTGTGCGATGCTCCCCTCCCTGTGTCCATGTGTTCTCATTGTTCAACACCCACTTAGGAGTGAGAACATGCAGTGTTTGGTTTTCTGTTCTTGTGTCAGTTTGCTGAGGATGATGGTTTCCAGCTTTATCCATGTCCCTGCAAAGGACATGAACTCATTCTTTTTTATGGAAAAATCAGTTTTTTGTTTTTTGGTTTTTTTGAGACAGTCTCGCTCTGTTGCCCAGGCTGGAGTGCAGCGGCACAATCTTGGCTCACTGCAACCTCCACCTCCCAAGTTCAAGGTTTCTTTTTCTCATCCAGCCCACAGCCTCGGCAAGGGGTCACCCGTCTCAGTGGCTACCATGGGCCCGGGCAAGCGGTGACTGCAGGAGTTGGGGCGGTGAGATGCTCACCTTGCAGTTGGCAGCAGGTGTGTCTTTCGGGGACTCCTGTCAGGCAGCACTCCAGGTGCGGGGTGGCGGGCAGGGCAGCCCTCAAGGACCACAGAAGAGCGGGCTGGGTGAAGACAGCAAGCAGCAATCGCTGACGTAGGCTCCCCAGTGTTAAACTTACTAAAACGTTTATAGGATAGAACCGAATATTCCGATCATTTCAAAAGGTAACTAAAATTCTCCTTACAACGCTTGTCCTCCAAACCCAATTCCTTCTTGGTAATTATCCTTTGGTCAAATTTGAAAACTGAACGTGATGTATGGAGAGCATTATTTCCTTCATTCTGACATTTCTGGAGAAGAAGTGTAGTCGATGGAGCCAAATGGAGGGTGCTGTGGCAGTTTTGAAGGACTGGAGAGATAAGATTTGATCATGAGGCTTTTCTTTTTTTAAGGAAGAAAGACTTCCCTGACCGGGAATCAAACTGGGGCTGCAGCAGTGACAGCGCCAAATCCTAACCACTAGGCCACCAGAGAGGACCATCCCCTAGACTGTGAGGCTTCTATCACCCATTAGCAGATACGCGGGACAAAGACGCAAGAGTAGCTATGGTGACTGAGGCTGCGAGGTCCCAGAGGACACTGAGAACAGAGGCCCCATTGCAGAAGAAGTCGGGCCTGAGCCGCCATGCAGCGCAGCCGGCTGGACTTCTGCTCTGAGCTCTGTCCTTAGCCTCATGAGCACGGGATTGCGCAGGATGAGGGGAGCTGCACCTGCAGGCCCAGACCTGTGGAGGGCTGGGCATTGCGTCAACACTCTATGCCAGTCAGCAAGGGACGTGCACGTGGATTTGTTCAGCTTCCCTCTCCAGCAGGCCCTTCACACCTCAGTCCATTGGATCTCCCAACTCTCCCAACCAGTTGCTGAACCATTTCACGGAGGAGGAACCTGAGGCTCCTATGAGGGAATAGTTCACCCAGGGTCGCAGTTGAGAGATCACAGGTCGTGGAGACTTGCCTTGGGATGAGTGTGTAGATTGACTTGAAATTGCTAAGGAGGGAAATTGAGATCTGTACTCCCAAAACTTACCATCACCATCTGGAAGTTTGGGTTACCACCTGACTGGGAAATATCCAGGTGACCTCATGCCAGAGCTCCTGTGATATCCACTTGTGATGAGGTGGCTGTGTGCTCAGGGTGCGCATGTATCTCTGAGTAGGTATGAGGCACATGCCAGATGGGCACAGAGACATCCACCTGGAATCCTGGCACGGTTGGAGCTCCCCTACACATAGCCCCTTCCTTGGTGCTGAGAAGTGAGTTGTCCTCCCCTGACCTTTGAGAGAAACCCAGAATGTTTCAGATGTTTTAGGTATCAGTGACCTTTGAGGACATTACTGTGGACATCATCCAGGAACAGTGGGCCCTGTGAGGCCCAGCCCAGAGTTGCCAGCCTATAGAAAAATGATCCTGTGCTCACAGTGGGTGAGTCTGTCAGTACTGATTGATCTATTCATTTATCTTTAATAATTTCAACTTTTCTTTCAGATTCAGGGGTCCATGTGCAGGTTTGTTACATGGGTAGATTGCGTGATGCTGAGGTTTGGGGTATGATTGATATTGTCACCCACGTAACAGGTGAGCGTGGTACTCAATGGTTAGTTGTTCAACCCTTGTCCCCTCCCTCTCTTCCTTCCCCCTCTCGAATTCCCCAGTGTCTACTGTTCCTATCTTTATGCTCATGTGTTCTCAGCATTTACCTCCCACTTGTGAGAACATGTGGTATTTGGTATTAACATTCCTGTGTTAACTCATTTAGGTTAATGGCCTCCGGCTGTATCCATGTTGCTGCAAAGTGGGTGAGCTCATTCTTTTTATGACTGTATGGTATTCCATGGTGTATATGGACATATTTTCCTTGTCCAGTCCGCCGCTGAAGGGCAGCCACGTGGGCTCCCTGCCTTGTTATTGTGAATAATTCTGATTTATTTGTTGAACAGGTGTCTAGGACAGCCTGGCCACACCCCTCCTCTCTCAGCCCTCAGTCACATTGGTTCTTTCACAGCACAAAGGACTACCTGAAGGAAACCTGTTAATGTCTCTACATTGTCACCCCACCAGAACATCATCGTCACATTGCAGTGTCAGGCCTCTCTGGCTGCTAGATCTCCAACACCCAGAACACTGCTGGGAACTCAATGGCTATCTTAAAAAGTTAATCACAGCCAGGCTCAGTGGCTCATGCCTGTAATCCCAGCCCTTTGGGAGGCCAAAGCGGGCGGATTGCCTGAGGTCAGGAGTTTGAGACCAGCCTGGCCTACATGGTAAAACCCTGGCTCTACTAAAAATACAAAAAAAAAAAAAAAAAAAAAAAAAAATAGCCAGGTATGGTGGTGGGTGCCTGTAATCCCAGCTACTTGGGAGGCTGAGGCAGGAGAATTGCTTGAACCCAGGAGGCAGAAGTTGCTGTGAGCCAAGATTGCGCCATTGCACTCCAGCCTGGGTAACAAGAGTGAGACTCTGTCTCAAAAAAAAAAATTAATTAATTGAATGAATCACTAGATTAAATTATTACCAAGCAACAACTCTGTTCTGAGCATGAAGCTAGCATTTGAGAGCATGGCAGGAAAAATAACTGGCTCTTGCCTTTTCCATGCAAAACTGAGATTGTGCTGGTGGAGATTTTATTAATTGGATATTACGAAAATAAAGGTTAGCCTGCTGTGGAATCTCTCTCCACTCTGCTCTGAGCCTGGCCACGCAAACCAGCAACAGGAGCTCCCACTGCCTGGGGATCCGAGGCAGGGCTCCGTCGTGCCCTGTGAGGAATGCTGGCCTCCTCGGGGTGGGGTGCTCTTCTCCGGCTGCCTTTGAAGGCCCACTTCATTCTTCCTCGGAGCCTGCCCTGAACCTGAGGCCCATGGTTAGTTCTCAGCACAGGATTCAAACCCCTGCAGTTTCACTGCAGACCAGGAGCTCTGCCAGTCAGGGATGATTTCCCCGCTGGAGCAAGGGCAGGGAAGGGCCTCCCTGGGGCTTGAGTCCAGGCAAGCGGCCAGCCGACAGGTGTGCTCCTGGGAGGACCCAGCAAGGGAGGGAGCAGGGCCTGGGGGAGCCCGGTGTGGAGTTGTGGAAATGGTGTTTTCAGGTAGTATGGGGGCTGCTGGTGACCGGTTTCTTCGAGGTCATACTCCACACGGATCAATCTCCCTTCCGATATGTTCTTGTCCTCCTGGGTGACAGTTTCACGTTGCAGCCTCTGCCCTGACCCTCGCCCTCGGACCGTTTCCCTCCCGTTTCCTGCCGGATATCCCAGATCTATTCTATTTTTCCTCTTCCATCAACCCGGAAAGTGTTTTCTGTCAGTTTCCTAAGTCGTGTTTCCACTCGCTGTTGTACCGAGGCTCGGGTTCGACCCCGTGCGGGGGTTGGGGGGGAGGCCTTCCTGCTCATTCCTGCTCCTGGAGGTTTCATCCCCCACCTCCCCCCATAGGGGCTTTTAGCTGCCTGGGGTGCGGGGGAAGCGGCTGGAATCCCCAGCCGTCCGCTTGCCCTGGGGGCGAGTGGGGGATGGCCCTCTCCCCAAGCGGAGCCCTGGAGCGGGAGGAGGCAGTGGGAGCTGGAACAAGCCGCCCGGCGGGAAGTTTCAGGGTGACTGGAATTTAAGAAGAAGCTCTCCTGGGCTCAAAACCTCCCGCTAAACGGACCACTGCTAAGGCGCGCAGAGGGTTCTGTTTCCCACCCGCAGGCCCCGCGTGCTTCAGCCCGGCAGGCGGGGAGGCGGGGCGCGGTCGGAGAAGCAGTGGAAGGCTGGGCTTGCGGGGCGCAGGGGGTGCTGAGCCACGAAGACGTGGGGCAGCGAGGCCGAGCGACTGCAGAGCCCGCGGGAGCGCGGGGACTTCGGAGCAGGGTCCCTGGGGGACGCTGGGCGCAGGGCTAGGGAGGCGTCCAGGGGGCGATGAAAGAGGGGGCTGGGAAGACAAAGGGCCCTGGGGAGTCTGGGTGAAGAGCAGGGGGTCCAGTCCCCAGAAATGAGTCCGACGTTTTGGGGGAAGAAGGGCAAAGAGAGGGGCTGGGGGCCACGGGCCACTGTTCGAGGGACAAACCCAGCTCAGAGGAAATAAGGCACGGGGGAGAGGTGAAAAGGGACACGGGAGCGACGGGGCCAAGAGATGAGGGGTGTCAAGGTCGGGCCAGGAGAAGATCAACTAAACAGCCAGGGGAAGTAGGGGCGGGAAGCCGGACTTGGAGGCAGGAGGGAGAAAAAGGAGAGGAGGAGCTCAGCATATCAGTCACTGCCGGCGCTGCAAGGCGCCTCTAGGAGCCTGGTTTTGTGGCACCTAAGTGCTGTTTTCAGAGAAGAGGTTCAGGATCTAGAGGATCACATGGCCAATGCAGGCAGGAAGTGGGGTGAAGAGCTGGGGTGCCCCATCTGGGCACCCTTCCTTGCGAGGTTCCCGCAGGCCCTGTGAGCACACAGCCCTGCCCTGCCCTGAACTCACGTCTTACCTGGGTCCTGTCTCTTTCCTCCTATCCCTCCTGTGCTTTCTCAGCTGAGCTGTTCTTGCCTGCACCTTAGCACCTCAGACTGCGTGGGAGAGAGAATCCTAAACTGGCCCTCAAGATTCTGCCCACTGGGGAATGGCCCTGTACATGTAGAATCTCCTTCCTCAGGGTGGTCTGGATCTGATACTTTGGGATCTCACTCCCCTAATTACATGACTTTATATTGCAAAGTTAGGGGGTTTTGAAGATGTCATTACATCCCCTAATAGGTAATTACAGTAATTACTGTAAGGTCATCAAACAGGAGATTTTCCTGGGCCCTTTCAAAGAAGGGCTGGAGGCTGGGCGCGGTGGCTCATGCCTGTAATCCCAGCACTTTCAGAGGCCAAAGCAGGAGGGGTTGACTTGAGTCCAGATCACTTGACCCTATCTCTCCAAAAAATACAAAAATCAAACAGGAGTGGTGGTGCATGCCTATCGTCCCAGCTACGTGGGAGGTTGATGTGGGAGAATCACCTGCACTCAAGGAGGTTGAGGCTGCAATGAGCTGTGACTGCACCACTGCATTCCAGCCTGGGCAACACAGCAAGACCCTGTCTCAAAAAAAAAAATAAAAGAAGAAAAAAAAAGTGGGCTGGATTTCAGAAGCAGAGGGGTTCAGTGCAGTGCAAGGTAGACCGTCTCCAGCAGGCCCTGAAGAGGCCCCTCCTTGTGCCACTGTGCTGCTATGTGGCTGTGTAGAGGGCCTCCAGGCAGGTTTCTGAAGCTGCTGCGTGTGTGGCAATTGGTTATGAAGCAGCAGAAAACAAATGCAGACACCTAGTCCTCCTTCTCCTACCCCAGCCCTGGATCTAACTGGTTCCTGATCTTCTCTAACCAAGGACTACCCTGCACAGGCCCTGACAGCCCTGACATGAACCCTCACTCACCCTGGGTAGCTGAAGATGGTTTGGGATGATAATGATAATCGTGGCTCCTAATATCTGAGGGGCACTAACTAAATGCCAGTTACTATGTAAGTCTTTCATGCCCATGAAACAATCCCATCTTCACTACAGCTGCATAAGGGAGGCATAGCTAGGAGAGGATCTAGCAGCTTTCTGGTTCAATTTAATTTCGATGTCGGGATCTCAGGCCCTGAGGCGAGCTCATGGTTTCCGAGCCCCACGGGGCTCTGGTTTCAACTGTGAGGGCAATCCAGAACACCTGGAAGGCACCCCGATGTGCTATGGGCACAGCCAAAACATCCTTCACTCAGACTCTCCCCAGGCTGAGCCTGCTGACCCCCTCTTGTGATAGGGTCAGAATTCCAACAGTTTAGTGTGTAGATACTATTATCGACGATCTTCGGGAGCGGAAATGTTCTTGGACTCCAGGCATAGTTAAGTAACATTTTTTTAGGTTCATTGATTTGAAGCATTATGAAAGGAAAATAAACATTACAACTCAAAAGGAGTTTATAGATTCTCTGTAGTTATAACTAAAGTATAGTCACATGACTATTTTCTAAATTTTTTTTTTTTTTTTTTTTTTGAGACGGAGTTTC
>NW_016107756.1:591406-602210 GCF_001604975.1 Cebus imitator | reverse complement strand
TGTTGACCAGGATGGTCTCGATCTCTTGACCTCGTGATCCACCCGCCTCGGCCTCCCAAAGTGCTGGGATTACAGGCGTGAGCCACCGCGCCCGGTCCTATTTTCTAAATTTTAAGCTGAATATTCAGTGTGATAAAATACTCCTTTTTGTACATGTTACATGTGGACCTCTCCACCCTCCGCTGCTTCCAGCCAGGCCCGGCTCCTCCCTCCCGGCTCAGCTCCACCGCCCGTCCCTGCCCTGCTGGCGAAACCACTGGGACCTTCTGCCCACCTTGCCAGGCTTTTCAGAGGCCCCGGGTCTGGGGTCAGGCAGGCAAGTGGCTTGTGCGGCAAGCCAGGGTTTACAGATCCAGAGCCTGGGGCGGTCAGGGGCAGGGAGGGGGTCTAGTCTCCTGTGACCACTTCTGTGACCTTACCACTGAGCCCTCCAGGGCCTGTGTACTCACCTCCAACGTGGAGATCAGGCTGGGCCATTACTGCAGAGATGTGCTGAGCGTTGACGAAGGTGCGTGCCACGCGTTTCCTAAGTGTTTGGAAACGACGCTCTGTAACATGCTTTGAACTAACTGCAGAGCTGAGCACAGCATGTTTCATGATCTCATTTTATCCTGACCTGTTTCGTCATCGTGCTGTGAAGTGTTCTCAAGCCTGTTCGTAGTTTGACCTGCATAGGAGGGCAGTCACCCCCCCTCCTGCTGAGCTGATTTCCCGGTAGCCGCTGGGCCAGACCGCCCCCCACGCCCCCTGCTGACTAACCCGGTAACTGCCCTCCGCCTGCCGGAGCCTCCGGATGTAGTCTGCGCCGGGCCGGGGCGGGGCCAGGTGCCTGCGGGAGGGGCGGAGCCAGGAGCCTGCGGAAGGGGCGGGGCCTGCGGGAGGGGCGGGGCCTGCGGGAGGGGCGGGGCCAGGAGCCTGGGGGAGGAAAACCGCCCAGGTTGGAGGGGGCGCTCGGTTCAGGAAGGGGGCCAGAACTCACATCCCTCGCATGACCTACATGTAAATTAACCGGTGTGTGTCAGGCGTAGATACAAGCCAAGAAGAAATGACAAAGTAGACCTGGGCGGTTTCAGGATAGCTGTGACCTGGGTCGCTTCGTTCTGCACCTGGGGAAGGACCAAAGCCACTTGGAGATTAACGCCACGACAAAAACAAGAGATTAAGTTTTTTTCCACGACTTTCCACGACTCTAGAGGACTTGCCCACCTGTTCATACATAAACCAGTGCCTAGGGTCCCGCTGCCCCGTGGGGGCTCCGTCTCCCCCACCCCCTGCTTAGATCCTGGCCTGCCCCAACCAACCCTTAGTTGATGAGTTGGTGAAGCTGCCCCACTTTCCCTGCCTATACCCCCATTCTCTCCCCCAGGTCCTGCTGGGCCTCAATCTTCCGTCCCTCTGCCCCACCTGCCCAAGCACCACTGCCCCAGTCTCTTGGGTCCTCACCTGCATGCTCCCGAGCTCACCTCCAAGCCCAGTCTGCCCTTTACAAGGCTGGACCCTGCAGCCCACCCCCTTACTTGGAGCACCAGGACCGTCCACTTCCTCCACTCTCCTCACACCCCGAAAGTGACCCAGGGCTCCTCTGGGCAGCTGGGCTGGTGTCCTCCAACCAGCTCCCTCAGTTATACCTGCTCCCCTCCCCTCAGACCCAGCCCCCCAGGTCTCCAGCCTCATTCATGGACATGGCCTCCCAGGCCCCTCAACACCCACCTCTCAGCAACCCCTCAGCCCTGCCCTCCCCAGGCACCAACTTGGGACTCCCAGAAGCAGAGACACCGATTTCCACTTGGGGATGCTGAGCCTGTGAGCCCAATCTTGCTCCATCCCTCCAGTTCCTTTCGCCAATCCAAGTCCGTTCAGACCTGTGGTGTAAGCCCCAGATGCCATCTGGACACCCAAGGCACTACCTAACGGAGCTGGCCATTCTCTTCCCTGTGGGGGTGGACAGGGGGCACCCACTGTGTGCAGGTTACAGTCTGAAACTTCGGAATAGTGTGGCCGTCTGTGCACTGCCAGGGCCCGCACCAGGGCCCCTGAATGGCTGTTCCCCATCACAGTCACAAGGAAGACACCAGATGATCATCCCCGCTGCCTCTGAGATGGGCCAGGAAAGACATGAGCATCTCAAGAACCTGGGCTGCCATCTGGGAAATGGCAGTCGTGATCAAGTCAATCCCTTGTGCCCCAGAGACACTGTAACTCCCCAGAAGAATCCCAGAGGGATTGAGGCCGCCCTGGACAACATAGCAAGGTCCCATCTCTACAAAAAATAAAAACATAGCCAGGTGTGGTGGCACACACCTGTAGTCCCAGCTATTTGGGAGGCTGAGATGAGTGGATCACTTGAGGCCAGGAGTTCGAGGCTGCAGTGAGCTATGATTGAGCCACTGCATTCTAGTCTGGGTGACAGAAGGTCGGGGAGGGGGGAGGGGAGGGAGACAGAGAGAGAAGGGGAGAGGAGAGACAGAAGAGGAGGAAGAAGAGGAAGAAAGAAGAAGGAAGAAGAATTCCAGAGGGGAAAGAGCTACCAAGGGGAACCCCACTCTGTGCAAGCGTCTCTCTGCCTGAAACATACACATGTGAAACTCACTGTAGGCAGCACAGCCAAGACAGCAAATTAGACCTGAGAGTGTTGTAACCAAGTGAGTCAAAAGGAATGCACCATGCTCTGAGTTCCAAATTAAGAGTCCTTTATTAGCCGGTGACCAAGAGACAGCTAACGCTCCAAATTCTTTCGGCCCTGAGGAAGGGGCTTGATTTCTTTTTATACCTTGATTTAGCTAGGGGAGGGGGAGCCTAGCTGAACCGGAATTTTATAGAAGCGGAATGAGCAGGCTAGAGGGACGTGGTTGCAGACCATGGTATTTTCCAGTCACCAAGGGGGGTCCAAGGAGCGTTAAACACAGTAGCAGGTGTGTTTGCCATGCAAGAAGTAGTTACAATGGTTACAGGTGCTAAGAACAGCATGCTTCAAACCTCAACGCTTCACGGCTCTGAGTACAGCATGACCCAGTTATGAACCTGAGGGGCTGCGGCAGGGAGGGAGAGGCCAGAGAGAGCTTGTCGGGGGGCAGCTAAGATGGAGTCAGTTAGGCTAGTGCAAGTTAGTTTATTACAAGAGCAGCCTCTGTGGTCTTTGAGAGGGATTCAGGTGGTGACCAGAGACAGAGCGGCTCCATAGGAGGGAGAAACACAAGTAGACGGCCTTCTCTGTGGCTTCCAGCCTGGGACAAAGGGGTGGTCAGTCTCCAGATGCCCACTAGGGAAAGGCTCCTGTGGGAAAAGGGAAATCAAAAATCCTGCCACCTGCACAGCATGGGGAAATCACCCGAGACCCCAAAGTGTCATGACCATGATGTCTGTAGCATAACATCCACGTCACTGTAACATCCACAGGGGTCTCCCTAACACCATCAGGCTCTGGAGTCAGGCAGCAGAAGCTGCACACCTGGAGCTAAGTGGGTTTGAGTACAGCCTAATCTCTATCATGCGGCTTACTATTCTTTCTCCTTCAGGAACGTGGTCATTTTAAAATATTTTATTTTGAAATAATGATAGAACTTATAGAAAATGGCAACAGCAGCATAATGGATGCCTGGTCCCTTCGCCCAACTCCCCCAGGGCTTCTAGTTTTGCCATGTGTCCCCACCACCATGATGAACTCAGCCTCGATGATCATCCCCAGTGGACGGCACCAAGGGCAGGCAGGATCACACACTCCTATTGGCCTGAAACACTCAGGGCTGCATCCGGCCATGCCAAGTTCTCTTCCTGTCTCACACATCCTCTCTGTGTGCCCACATTCTCTGCCCCAAGGGTGTCCTGGCCCCCAGGCCCAGTCCATCTGCTGCACGTGGGTCCTTCCGCTCAGGCTGTGGATCACATGTATTGCAAATGTGGCTTCAACTTTGAGAACAGCAATTCTGGTTTGTAGGAAAAAGTGAGATCAGTGCCTTTGCAGTCACACACATGCTTGTATTTTAAATACGGGCCAATGAGCTGCTGCCTAGTGTGCCTACCAGAGCCACAGCCGTCGTTGAACTGCAACTGGTTTTACAGTTCCATTCTGCAAGAATGTGCTATGGCGCTGTGGAGGGTGCAGTGAGAGGCTTGGAAGAGCCTTGCTACAGGCTCTGTGTGTGCGTGTGTGTGTATGCGTGTGTGTGTATATGTGTGTGTGTGCGCGCATGTGCGCGCACGTGCCAGCTGGCCTGGGATGGACTAAGGGGAGAGGGGGCTGGCTCTGAGTTGAGCACTGTCAGGAAACAGAAGCAGGTAGGTATACAGTGGAATCTTCATAAACCTTATCCCCCGGGAGGCCTGACAAGAGCAAGACGGGCTGTCACCAAGGCCAAAGCAGCAGTCGCCATGTGAGCCGGGAGAGGACATGGCTGGCACTCCTGGCCTGAGAGCTGCTCCCGTCTGTCTGTATTCAGACAGGATTCTGGAGTGCCTTGTCTTTGTCATGATGGGACCATCTGGGGTCCTGCCTGCTGCTGATGTCGGATGGGATGGCTTGTATTCTCCAGGGGAGCCCCACATCCTCACTGAGGGTGCCAGCCCGGCTCCTGGGACACGGCCACCCTCCTCCTCCTCACGCTTTAATGAGAAGTGGGCAGGAGGTGACGGAGAACCACAGCCCATCTTTGGGGTGTTAGGCGTGTCTGCTAACAGTTCTGGTCTAGGGCAAAAAGAGAAGGGAAAGGAAAATCTGTCAGCAAATACCGGAACCACAGTGGGGTTGCCGAGGAGATGAGCAAACTGGGCTGGTGGCATCCAGGGCTTTAGCAAAGAAAAAAGCAGCAGTGTCCCGGCAGCCAGGAAGCCCAGCCCGGCCCACTCTCTTAAAGCCACCCCTTTCCAGCCCCTCGCAAGGTCGCCCCTGCCCCACCCTGCCCAGGAGCACACGCCGCGCCCCTCCCCCAGCCCTTTCCCCGCTGCTGCCCCCTCCCGAGGCTGCGTCCCTGCTCAGTCCCTGAGACCGCGCAGAGGTCAGCCCCCTGGGCCCCCCGGCCTCAGGCTGGCAGTGCTGGGCCGCCCTCCTCGCCAGATGCCGCCCTGGAGAGGGCGAGGGCGCAGAAAGGGCTGAGCGCCCCAAGTCCCTGCATGGCCGGATGGCACGTGAGCGCATTCTGGGAATTAGGAAAGGAGAGGAGTAGGCGTTTCTACCGTCTGAGGCACTTTGCATGAAATACGCTTCTCATTGGAAAAGTAGTTGAAACAAAAACAAAGCAACGCTGGCTTTTACGCTGCAGATAAGCGGATGAGAGAGCGGGAGCGTTCCGTGCATGCCGGGTGCAGCAGAGCTGGGATTTGCCGCCGCGTCCGAGCGCGCAGGGCAGTGGCCGAGGCCAGGGAAGCGTCCTGGGCTCCCGCTGCAAACTCAGGCAGCCTCGGCTCCTGCCTTGCGGCTCTGAGGGCACTTGCTCCCCCCGGGAGGCACAGCTCCCTCCTATTTCCCGGACTTCCTCAGGCGGCCCTTAATCCACTAAGACTAACAGGGAACGATGTTCATTACCAAAGTAGGTGCTCCCTCTAGCGTAGCACAGAACGCGGCACTGTTCTATTTAATTGGAATGATCGTATTTTCAATATCAAAAATTAATAATAGAAATCTACCTAGAGTACAAGAGCAGCGAAAATAATATAGGGTTTTTTTTCTTAATTTCCTTATGACGCACGTTACTGGTTCCTGTGATAACGTGTGGATTCTCACCTGGAAGACGCACGAGGAATAAAATCACCCATAGTTTAAACTCTATCTCATAAAGTCTCTCAACATTTCAGACTGTGCTCATTCACACACTGCAGAATGATGAATGTTCAGAGGAAAATTCTGCAGAACAATTAAAATTGCAAAATCAGAGCTGGGCACCGTGGCTCATGCCTGTAATTCCAGCAGGCCGAGGTGGGAGTATCACTTGAGCCCAGGAATTCAAGATCAGCCTGGGCAATATAGTGAGACACCATCTCTAATAAATAAATAGATAAATAAATAAATGCAAAATTACTGAAAATGAAATTCATGCATTGAAATGCACACAATAATTATGAAAATTAATTGTAGGGTCTCGGCCCCACTGGGTCGTGGGGTGTCCGTTGTAGCTGTGCTGAGGCGCCGGATCGCAGAAGGGACACAGAAGAACTGGAGAAGAGCATCTGGGTTGGGGGGGCCACACCACCTATGAGCAGAGACAAGCGAGGCCCCCAGAAGCGTCTGTATTTATTAGGTTCAGGGCAGGGGGAAGGTTCTTGAGTGAGGTCATCTATAGGCTTAATAATAGGACATACATAATCACGTGAGTAGCAAGTGAGGGGGCCATCCCATTAGGTCACTTGGGCAGAGAGGTGAGCCATGCGCAGTAGGGAGCCGTGCTGTGCACAGCAGTAGAGGGTCATGTACAGAAAAGGGGTCCATCCCCATTAGGTCACCAAGGCAAGGAGGTGGGCTCTGTGCAACAGGTGTCGTGTGCAGCACTTCTTATCTGGGGGCTGGAGACTTCAAAGGCTTTCTAATAGAAGGATACCGTAAGCCAATGCAGTGGGAGCTGACAGACTTGTGTTCTTCTCTAAGATATTTATGGGAGGATGATTTGACTCTAGCACAGAAGTGTGAAAAGACTGACAGGGTGTACAGCCGCTGTGACTGGTCACACCAGAGGGGTTCTTCTCCCTCAGTTATTTGCGGGATCTCAGGCCTGAGGCCTACTTTCTACAGGAACTGGATGCAAGGTACTACAACTCCTTTAACAGGAGGAGAGCCTCCTGCTCCAACCTGCTATACAGCGTATGGCCTTTCAGGCAGGGACGCCACCGCCTGGGTCTCTGGTTCTTGTCCTGGTCTGGCTGTTTTCCCATGTACTGCTTCTGTTCTGTGACTGCTCTAGGCATTCCTCCTGCTACAAACTACTATATGGTTATGTAGAAGGATTCTATAAATCAGCACTAAATGTGTCAGTACAGCTCAGACCACAATACCTATATGATTATATAGAATATATATGATTATATAGATTACAGTATTTATATGACTATATAGAAAGATTATATGGAAATAAGTACTAAGTATGATTATATAAGCTGGATCTATGTAAGCAGTAAGTTATACTTCCGGCACTAATTGTTCTGACTGTAAACTCATACATGATCATGTATAAAGGACATATTTACAATATTTTTAAATTTTTTTTTTGGGACGGAGTTTTCGCTCTTGTTACCCAGGCTGGAGTGCAATGGCGCGATCTCGGCTCACCGCAACCTCCGCCTCCTGGGTTGAGGCAATTCTCCTGCCTCAGCCTCCTGAGTAGCTGGGATTACAGGCACGCGCCACCATGCCCAGCTAATCTTTTGTATTTTTAGCAGAGACGGGGTTTCACCGTGTTGACCAGGATGGTCTCGATCTCTTGATCTCGTGATCCACTCGCCTCGGCCTCCCAAAGTGCTGGGATTACAGGCTTGAGCCACCGCGCCCGGCATTTTTTTGTTTTTTTAATAGACTTACAAATATTCTATTTCACATTATATTCAAAATTAAACATCTTCCAAACCATATTCATGAAGCTGATGATGTGTGCTTTGGCAGTTTTCAAGAAATATCAGTCACACCGTAATTAAATTTCGATGCATCAGTTAAACATCCACTGAGCACCTCCTTGCAGCTAGCATTGGACTAAGTGCTTCAGGACAAGTAGTTTGATGCAATAAATTAAGAAACACAAATTTAAGACTTATAATATTATTTGCAGAATTCTTGGCATAGTTATTTAAGCTCATCCTGTTGTGAAACTTGAGGAAATAGCTCAGTAAATAACACTATAAACTAAGATATTCCTCAGGCGGGGTTTGCACGGCTCTCCTTCCTCGCTGCCCATATGGGGGATTGACCACAGTTAATGATATTAACAATAAATATGACAGGAGCCACAAGATCTACGTTAAAATTGACAGTAGTTGACAGTAACTTGAATATTTAAATAAAGTCCTCTTTATCTCTAAATAATATATTTACAGTCTGCCATTACGTGAGTCACTTAAAATTCAAATGAGGATATTTATCAATATTGACAATTTCTTCAGGAATATAAAGTGAATAATGATGATTTTACTTCCTTGTTTTGTTTTTGAGACAAGATCTTGTTCTGTTGTCCAGGCTGAGGTACAGCGGTGGGATCATGGTTCACTACAGCCTCTGTCTCCTGGGCTCAAGCCTCCTGCGTAACTGGGACCACAGACGTGCACCATCAAGCCCGGGTAATTTTTTATTTTTAATTTTGTGGTTGAGACGGGGTCTCTTTACGTTGCCTAAACTAGTCTTGAACTTCTGGGCTCAAGTGATCCTCTCGCCTCGGCCCCCCAAAGTGCTGGGATTACAGGCATGAGTCACCATGCCCAGCATAAAGATTTTATTATGTGGAAATGAAAGAACATCAAAATATAACTTAAAATAACCCATTTTCTTGCAAATGTTTTATTTTTTCACCAGTTAGTCAAACAATGCCAGCACTAAAGACTGACACATTCTTTGTTGAACAAACAATACCTCAAATAACTTCATATCAGGCCAGGTGCGGTGGCTCAAGCCTGTAATCCCAGCACTTTGGGAGGCCGAGGCGGGTGGATCACGAGGTCAAGAGATCGAGACCATCCTGGTCAACATGGTGAAACCCCGTCTCTACTAAAAATACAAAACATTAGCTGGGCATGGTGGCGCGTGCCTGTAATCCCAGCTACTCAGGAGGCTGAGGCAGGAGAATTGCCTGAACCCAGGAGGCGGAGGTTGCGGTGAGCCGAGGTCGCACCATTGCACTCCAGCCTGGGTAACAAGAGCGAAACTCCATCTCAAAAAAAAAACTTCATATCAATATTACTGGAAAACTTAGCATTTTATTAAAATGTTGCTTAAATTTCATATTTTATCCAAATCTAACATATTAGCAATAATATTCTTTTTTATTCAAATTTAAAGTTCTATTCAACAATAGAAATTTACAATTTTATATTAATATGATGTCATTGATATCGTTTAATAATTATTTTATAACTTAGCATTAATGAAACCAGCACAGACATTATAATGTTCATGATATTTTAATCATAGGTTTAGCATACACATATATAATTCAACATTAACGGCTTCCTTAATTATTCTATCATTAATATTGTAATATTGTGATTCTATATTACCATTTAGAGTTGTGCTCCTATTTTAATATTAGACATTTTAGTATTCGTCAGTTCTATCCAGCTCTTCCAACTGGTTCTTCTTTGAACTCCAGACATTGCTGCAATCCTCGCTAAAATCTGAGGGCTTTCGCTGGCTAGGTACTGCTGGAAGAACTGTAACTTGGTTGTTACCTCAACCGTATTTTATTTTAAATGTTTTTATTTTTTCTTTATTTATTTGTACTTTGAGTTCTGGGGTACATGTGCAGATAGTGCAGGATTGTTACATAGGTGTACACCTGCCACAGTGGTTTGCAGCATAAATGTTTTAATTAAAAGAAGTTTTTAAAAATGTGGAAATCCCTGAGAATATTCACTTCTTTAAATACGATGGAAATAGGTAAGATGAAGTCTGTTTCTGCTCATTTGATCCAGGGGTGCTTCTCAGAACTTTTCCAAGTGACAGATCCTGGGTTACTGGCAGCCTGGCCCCAACAGCAGTTCAGTTACCCCATCATGGCTGGGGCGCCAGGGGAGCCCCACAGGTGGGCGAAAATTACCGTAGACTAAAATCTAGGCAGTTTAACACAAACAGCCAGCACCAGCATCGTGGTACCTGATCTTCCAACTTCCTGCACTACCAATTCGATGTCTCATCACATTCTCCTCTGGCCTCTGGGCCCCCAGCATGCATGCTGCAGCCTCTGTTTCTGCTGAAGCCCTTTCTCATATACCCTGGAATATAGAACACAGGACAGACACAGAGTTTAATAGGAATACCGACATTACTTGTCATATCTCTTGTCAGAGATATGAAAAATCAACTACATAAAATATGGCGATGTATTAAGGTTTTGTGAATAAAAGCGCAATAGAGCGTGGGTGTATAAAGCTATTTTCCAATTATCCTCCCAAACCAAGCCTTTAGAGGGAATAGGTTCTCCCAGCAGGTGGCAGGATGGGTCCAGCAGTGTCTCAGCCCAATGCTGTCACGAGTTAGGAAAGGCTGAATTCTACTTTGCATGCAAAAGAAGACATTTATTTAATTAAAGATTCAAGCTACAATACGGTTATTCCTACAACACTAAAACATTTTGATGATCGATATTTTTCTGTTGTTTTGTCTCACAAAAACACGATTCGCCTTTGGGAAACCTGAAGTTTCCTATTCTATCCATGAGAAGGTATGGCAAATGGATAGGCCGTCCAACGTAGCCAACGTCAACTACAAAATGTCTCCCTTTTTCCTAATTTGGTCTATTTTTTCTGTTTGTCACTCTTGAGCCTCTGTTATGCACTGAGGAAGGGCAGACGTGTACTTAAAGAGATGCCAACATCTGTTGAAGCTCAGGTTCCACATTTTGTATTTTAGTTGATAGAATGATGACTTTAGTTATAATGACTTTAGTTGATGTAATGATTCTCATGAACGGGAAAGATCCGGCTTCCTATTTAAAAAGATACCATTAAATCATGCTAATATTTTTCAATTGACTATGGATGTATATTCAAGGCGTTGTCATTTTACCTGCTTCAGTCTTCCCTCTCAACCCATCCTAAGACAGACATAAGCTGAATTCATATCACGTGAAAACTCATATCATGTCCTACTAAGTCAAAAAGTATAAAAACTGGGCCGGGC
>NW_016107756.1:587271-591146 GCF_001604975.1 Cebus imitator | reverse complement strand
AAAAAAAAAAAAAAAAAAAAAAAGTATAAAAACTGACGTCATGGAGAAAGACTTAATTGCAAGCAGGACAGAAAGACATCAAGGCACACAGTGCTCAGAGCGGCATGCTGACAAGATCTCTGGTGGGAGGCCATTGCATGGACACCTGCTGGGCTTTGTCCTGGACACCATTCATTCCCTCAGGTAGGTTTGGTTCCAGGGCTCCTTCAGGTACATTAGTATTCAGTGACGTGCCCAGAAGTACATGACTCTCATATCGGGGGTGCAGAGTCAGACTCAACTTGCTTTGGGAAGTCCGCTTGGGTGCAGGCTGTGTCAGGAAGCTTCCTGACAGGGAAAGATCTACAGCATCATCTAGGATGGAAGTACATCAACTGATGATGACCCTGCACATGCGGCTTCATTAGCGATGCATCTGCCAGTCTCCAAAACAATGCAGATTCAATGCAACCTAGGAGGAAATCCACTCATGTGACCAGGAAAAATGTAACAATTCACAGTGCTTTTTCGTTGTGGAAACCTTTCTCTGGGCTACTGTTTCCCAAAGGAAAGCTGTGTCTTCAGAAACAAATCAACTGATCAAGCGATACTTTCAAATGTTTCATGCAGAATCATTTCTAATCTTCTAGCTACAGGATACTTTGTTACCCAGAAAATGCCCCACTCTCCTGGCGGTGCGTGGGCTCATCTGCTCCCAAGCCTTCCAGGGTCTCTGGGTGCTGTAATTCAGAGGGTCTCTGAGCGAGATGAGGGAGACTCTTGACATGAATGGTTTTCTTTGTTGGCTACACTAGAACCTGTCTTAGAGGGAGTTCTATGTGTCATTCAATACCTTTACATATTAAACTTCAGGACATCCCAGGTCTCACGCAAATCTCGCAGAGGAAATTTTCCAAGGGTTTTAGGCCCTCCTCTCCCATTTGGGAGGTTTTGTTGATGTCTAACTGCAGAATGAGGTGTTGGAGCATGCCAGGTTCTGGTTCCCATGGCCGTAACAAAGCTGGATGACTGCAGAGGCACAGTCCTGAACGCATCGCACGACGAGAATGCAGCGTATCTACTCGGGGTAGAGGATGGCTACAGAAACATGCTCAATTTGTCAAGATGGGCACAGTGGGCATGGAAAGGGGGCACAGGAAGCTCAGCTGGTGTCTTCAGGGGCACCCCCAAACTCCACCATGATACCAAAGGAAGATGTAACTGACCACTGAGAGGAGGCCCCATGTGATCCTGCTCTGTGCTCTTCAATCTGCTTGGTGCTTTTGCTGTTGCAGAGCTCCTGTGAGGCAGGGTGCCATGTGACAGCAGCACTGAGGACTGCGTCCATGGTGACAGGCTCTCAGACGTGTGTGAGGCACCTTGTGCAAGGTCAATGACAGGCCCAGTGCTATTACATGAGCAACTACTTTTTACAATTATTTTAAAACAATATGTGGCAACATTGGGAAGCTGCTTTCCTTTAAAATGCTTCCATGTTTTTAGTTTGGACAAGATATGACTAAGTTAATTTTTCACATGATTGTGCTCAGGCACAAGCTCATATATGAGGTATGACCAAAAATAGTTCTGGAAAGCTAAGGCCAGTCCACAAGCCAAGGGCACACACATGATGGAGGACACCAATCGACGGTGGGGACACAGGAGGAGCATGCTGAGAAACCCTGTGAACCGAACTTCCTGCCACCAAGGTCGCAGCCTCCACCACCACAGCTCTGACTCACAGCATGGCTCAAAAATCATGGTTGACATTGCTGACATCAAATAAAATATAGAGATGAATCTCTAAACTTAACACTTTTTTATTTACGAGGCAAGAATGGCAATGTGGGGCATACTCGCAGATCAGGTGATCCTCAGTATGTCCCAAGAACAAAGTTGAGCATTTTTATTTTTAAAATTCATATGGAACAAAAAAGAACCCAAATAGCCCAGGGGCAATCCTAAGCAGAAAGAGCAAAGCTGGAGGCAGCATGCTACCTGACTTCCAACTGTATTACAGAGCTACGGTAATCAAAACAGCATGGTACTGGCACAAAAACAAGCACAGAGACCAATGCAATAGAATAGAGAACCCAGAAATACGGCCACATACCTACAAGTATCTGATCTTTGACAAACCTGCCAAAAACAAGCATTGGGGAGAGGATTCTCTGTTCAATAAATGGTGTTGGGATAACCAGCTGGCCATATGCAGAAGATTGAAACTGGACCCCTTTGACCATATACAAAAATTAATGCAAGATGAATTAAAGCGGAGGTCCCCAACCCATGGGTAATGGACTGGTACCAGTCTGTGGCTTGGAACCAGGCCGCATGGCATGAGGTGAGTGTCTGGTAAGCATTGCCACCTGAGCTCCACCACCTGTCAGATCAGCGGCATATTAGATTCTCATAAGGGCACGAACCCTATTGTGAACTGCACCTGTGAGGGAGCTGGGCTGTGCACCCCTTTTGAGAACCTAACTAATACCAGATGATCCGCAGTGGAACAGTTTCATCCTGAAATCATCCCCCGCCTACTGCTCTCTGTGGGAACATTGTCTTCCGCAGAATCAGCCCCTGGTGCCAAAAATGGTTGGGGACTGCTGGATTCAAGACCTAATTGTAAAATCCAAGACTATAAAAACCCTGTAAGACAACCTAGGCAATACCATCCTGGACACAGAAACGGGCAAAGATTTCATGCCAAAGACACCGAAAGCAATTGCAACAAAAGCAAAAAAATGACAGATGGAATCTAATTAAATTTAAGAGCTTCTGCATAGCAAAAGAAACTGTCAACAAAGTAAACAGACATCCTACAGAATGGGAGAAAATATTTGCAAACTATGCATCTGTCAGCATCTCTAAGGAACTTAAATGAATTTACAGAAGAAAAACAACCCTATTACCCTATTAAAAAGTAGGCAAAGGACATGAAGAGACACTTTTCAAAAGAAGACATATATGCACATGCTTGGCCAACAAGCATATGAAAAAAAAGCTCAACATCACTGATTATTAGAGAAACGCAAGTCAAAACCACGATGAAATGCCTTCTCACACGTGTCAGAATGGCTATCATTAAAAAGTCAAATAATAACAGATGCTGGAGAAAATGGAATGCTTGTACACTGTTGGTGGGAGTGTAAGTTAGTTCAACCATTGTGGAAAGCAGTGTGGCAATTCTTCAAAGAACTAAAAACAGAACTACCATTTGACTCAGCAATCCCATTTGGGATTTATATACCCAGGGGAATATAAATCATTGTACTGTAAAAACACATGCCCACAAATGTTCATTGCAGCACTATTCACAATAGCAAAGACATGGAATCAACCTAAATGCCCATCATTGACAGATTGAATAAAGAACATGTGGTACCTATACACCATGGAATACTATGCAGCCATAAAAAATGAGATCGTGTCTTTTTCACAAACAGAGATGGAGTGGGAGGCCATGATCCTTAGCAAATTAAGGCAGAAACAGAAAACCAGATACTGCACGCTGTCACTTTTAAGTGGGAGCTAAATGATGAGAACACATGAACACACAGACGGGAACAACAGACACTGGGCTTACTTGAGGGTGAAGGGTGGGAGGCGGGAGAGGGGCAGAAAAGATTACCAATGGGTACTGGGTTTAATACCTGGGTGATGAAATAATCTGCACAACAAACGCCCAGGACACGAATTTACCTATGTAAACTGATAAACCTGCACATACACCTTGAAACCTAAAGTAAAAGTTTTTTTAAAAAACTTAAAGTGAGGCCAGGCGCGGTGGCTCACGCCTGTAATCCCAGCACTGTGGGAGGCCGAGGCGGGTGGATCACGAAGTCAAGAGATCGAGACCATCCTGGTCAACATGGTGAAACCCCGTCTCTACTAAA
>NW_016107756.1:568740-586461 GCF_001604975.1 Cebus imitator | reverse complement strand
ACGTCTGAAATGCCATGCCGTGCCATGCCATGCCATGCCACCTCGCCCACCTCCAGCCCTGCTGCCAGGGTCATCACAAGTCAGTGAAACCACCCAGCTGGCCTCTGCTCCACTGAAACATCTCCACCTTTATCCACGCCTTGCAGTCAAAGAAGCTGCCTAGGCGGGGTAGCCGCAACCCCTCAGAGCAGGCTCAGCCTCCCAGTGGTCTCTCATTGACACAGAACCTGAAGTTCACAAGACGCTTCCAGAGAAACAGGAGTTACCCATATATTGTGCTTTTTACACACAGTGAAGGTTTGTGGTAATCATGCGTCATGCGAATCTATCATTTTTCCAACAGGCTGTGCTCACTTCCTGCCTCTGTGTTACACTTTGGTAATTTTCACAATATTTAAAACTTTTTCATTATTGTTATTTCTGTTTTGGTGATCTGTGATCAGTGACCTTGCATGTTCCTATTGTAACTGTTTTGAGGCATGAACCTTGTCCATAGAAGATGGCAAATTTAACCAGTAAATGTGTGTTGACTGCGCCATCAACCGCAATGGTGTGATCTCAGCTCACTGCAACCCCCATCTCCCGGTTCCAGCGATTCTCCTGTCTCAGCCTTCTGAGTAGCTGGGATTACAGGCTCCCACCACACCCAACTAATTTTTGGATTTTTAATAGAGATGAGGTTTCACCATGTTAGCCACGCTGGTCTTGAACTTCTGACCTTGTGATCCACCCACCTCGGCCTCCCAAAGTGCTGGGATTACAGGTGTGAGCCACAGTGCCCAGCTAGTGTAAACATAATTTTTATATGCACTGGGAGACCAAAAAAAATTTGTGTGACTCTTTATTGTGGTGGCCTGGAACCAAACCTGCAATATCTCCAAGGTATGCCTGTGGTGTTTGTTTGTTCGTTTGTTTTACCTTTCTTATGGTACTGAGTGTGTCTGTATTTAAACAGCCCCTTGTCTCATTCCCAGGAGCCAGCTGAGGAGGTGTGTCATGCTCCCTCCCATCCCAGCCCTCCCCTGCTCTGTCTCCCTGCCACAGTCTCTGAGAAAAGCCCTTTCATCTTTCAAGAACTACAAAAGTCATTCTTTAAGAGAAGAAAATGTGAGGAAGCGATCCAGATAGGAAGTTAGAAATAAGTATATGAATCAATTCAGATAAGAAAAATGTACAAAATGTCCTTTCGTAATGAAAATCTCCTACATTTGCTACCACAAAAGAGAGAATTGTATCTTTTTAAAATGTGGGTGAAAATGAAAGTATACATTAGTGAATATTTTATCCCGGTGAAACACATGCTCCTAGATATAGATTACAACTGAGGAAGAAGACAGGGCAAAGTCAAAAACAATTAAGAAAACCAAAACCAAGAAAACAAATGTCTCAACGGTTAGGGCAAATGAAGGAAGGGAGTTTGTCTTGGTCTGTTTCGTGTAGCTATAAAAGAACACCTGAGAGTGGGTAGTTTATAAAGAAAATAATAGGTCTGTTTGGCTCATGGTCTGTAGGCTGTACTGGAAGCACGGTGCTGGCATCTGCTCCACTTCTGGTGAGACCTCAAGAGGCTTCCGCTTGTGGCGGAAGGGGAAGGGGAGCTGGCCTGTGCAGTGGTTACATGCTGAGACAGGAGGCAACAGAGAGGGGAGCAGTGCCAGGCTCTTTTTAACAACCAGCTCTCCTGGGGATTCATAGAACTCAAGAGCTCACTCACTCCTGAGGGAAGGCATTAAAGCCATTCATGAAGGATCTGCCCCCATTGGGCCCCACCTCCAACACTGAGGGTACATTTCAACATGAGATTTGGAGAAAACAAACCTCCAAACTATAACAGAGCTACCCAGGAATGGACCTGAGCAGGAACAAGAATAAAGATTCCCCATCCTGGAAATATCTGCACAAGGTGGCCAGAAGTGAAAAAAATTGAGAAAGTCCACATCTCCAGGGAAATGGAGTGAGGCGTTAAAGACATTCACATAAAGAGCAGGATAGGGGCTTTTCTAGTGAGGAGGCTGCCAGACAGATGCCCGCAAGCACGTTTGTAGTTGTAAGCGCGGCTTTGCTGTGTAAACCATTCTTGGACAACGTCCTAACTTGACCTCACTCCCACCTGCCTTACCTATGGAAAGCCCTTTTCTCCTTCAAGACTCAAAAAGCTGCTTTCATTGAAATGGTATTTGTAATCAATAAAGGGTGAAAACTAAATACTGCATAACCAGATTCATGAAAGCAGAATTCAATACAAGCAAAGCACCTGTTCACAGATTTGCTACTGTGATTGCAGAAAAATGGAATATAATTTTTTGAATTGGCAGGTAAATCAGAAGTTTATCATAATTAGTACTAGTACCAAAAAAATTCTCAACCTGTGATTCTCAGAGGGAGCTTAGAGAAATAGAAAACAAATAGTAAGGGTTCATCTTTGGTGTCAAAGAGACAGCCCCAGAAAATCAAACTACTTGGGGAGTGAACACTTTTCCCTCCCAAAATGCCACCTTCCTCCCGACCCACCTTCGCCTACACTGGCTGCCCCGGAAGAGCCCAGTGAGGATCAATTGCTCTTCTGCGTTTGTACCAGCAGTGCTGAATAAGCAATGAAACGGACACGAAGTTAAAGTTACCTGATCCAAAATGGAGTGAAGCCTAGACTCCAGCCCACTGACTTGGTCTCTCAGGCCGCTGGCTCCAATCTTCAGTCAACAGTGGACATCACTGTGAGCACTTCTGATCCCAGACGATCATACTCCGCCCTTTAACTCCTTGATATGTTTAATTACGTAAGCAAATTTAATATAAACGTCATTGCATTAGATAGTCCATTGTTTTCATACAAGATCCAATGAGAGATCAATGTTATGTTTCCAATTTGTCACTCTTATAGAGAAATGAGAAGAATCACATTATTTAGAAATCTTAGCAAATGTGCATAATTCCTTTAGATAAATTTAAAGTGACAGGATTGGGTCACATGTGATGCAATTCCCTGGGTCTCTTTTGTTTTTAGAGGTATTTTTCTCTCATATTGTGAATCTCATATTTCTGTGAATTGTCAGATTTTATTTTTATTGTGAGTATTTAGCGTAAAATGATCATATAGTAAAGACTGTGTAAAATCAAAACAAAACGCCATCCATCGCCTCTTGCTCTCATTTCAAGAGATAGTCATTGGCCGTTTCTCATACAAATTTCCTGACGAGTTCTAAGTAAATAGAAGATCGATGTACACACACATAACATATACAAGACTTTGGTCCTCAGTCTTTGCGTGTATCTTTTAATGAGATTTATAATTAGTCCCATTGTTTCCATGAAACAAACTCAACCATGACAATACCTGCGTGTCTTTCTATGGACTTGTATGACTGTCATACCAAGACTACTTCTAGGAATCCCAAGTCCTTCCTGTAAGATTCTTCTGCTCCATGTGGTCTCCACCGGGGACGCATGACAGTTTTCAGTGGTGTCTGGGCAGGTTTCAGAGCTGGATGGCTGCACTCGTGCCTTGGAAGGGCTGCCCCCCCAGCGCCTCACCTGGCCTCCAGCCTGCAGGTCGCAGGTGGTCAGACTTCTTCCCTGGAGGCTCAGGGATCATGAAGAGAAAGCTCCAAGAGACAGTCAGGGAAAGGTGTCAGTGTCTTGAGTCCCGGGCCAGAAACAAGCAGGTGAATCTTTCCCCGCCATTTAGTGGGTGCAGCTGTCTCAGAGCCCGCCCTGTTTCCAGCTGAGGGACGTGATCCGACCCACCAGCAAGAGGATTGGACGCTTGACTCATTCAGTCTTGACTCATCCTGGATCGCACTGAGTCAGCCAAGGCCCCCGTTTGCCCAGCCAGGGCTCTAATTTGCCACCTGCTGTTCCCTGACCAAGGCGAGGCCTCCCTGGCCTTGTTTTAATCACAGCGGGCAATCATTTGCATCCTCAGACACAGCCCAGGCAGAGTCATCCAAACACCCACCGTGGTTTCCGCGGCCACCAAGTGCCTAGGATCCCAGCCCTCAGGGTGGGCCACGTCTGGCGGACTTGAACGTTCTGTGGGCCCTCACTGTCCCCTCCCACCCTCTCCAGGCTTCTTCCATACACCTGGAGTGTGGGCTGGGTTTGATTCGGAACAGCACATGTCCAGAGAGGACTGTAGGGGTCACCTCACAGTACTGAGTGGTCGAATTTTTGTTTCCTCCTGAAGGTGGCTGACAGCAGTATTCCCGAGGGTCTCCACAACTGAGCTGCAAATATTCAAAGATGCTGTAAGGACCATTTGTATTCACATTTTTCTCTTTTTTTTCTGTCAATTTCAAGACATTTTATATATTAGCTATATTAACCCTCTATCTGCTGCAAACATTGTCTTCCATTTTTTTACTTGTATTTTGCTATCTTTTATGGCGTTTTGGGCCATGTAAGGTTTTGTTTAATATTTATGTATTAACTTGCCAGTTTATTCTGTGAGTGCGTCAGATTCTTTGAAACATAGTGATGAAAGCCTTCTCTGCCCCCAGGTTTTCACAGAATTACTCAGGTTTGCTTCTAGTTCTTCCATGGTTTCAGTTTCCACATTTAAATTTCCAATCAACTGGAAATCGTGTGTGACATGGGAGATATGTACCCAATCTCATTGTTTTCAGGATGGCCATCTAGATTGCCCAGCACCGTTTATTTAAAAGTCTATCTTTTCCTCGGTGATTTGACATGCACCTGATTTTATCATGCACCGGATTCCCACACTTAGCTGGGATAGTTTCCAGGGTTTGTAGTCTTCATGGGTCACTTGGTCATTTGCTGTGCTGTATATTATGGCTTTAGTAAAGACACTTTCCAGTCTATTTTAGATCTGGCAAAATACCTGTGTGTGTGTGTGTGTGTGTGTGTGTGTGTGTGTGTGTAGATATAGATACATATAATGGAGTTAGCTGCCTTCAACTTCAGTCGTTCCTTTTTTTCAAGGTGTTCCTAGCTCCAGTGGAAGGGAGCAACTTACCTTTTTTGTATGTACTCATTTGCTCTGGGGACCCTCACAGCCCGGTTGCTTTGTGACAGCTTTATGTCTAGCAATAGAAAGGCTTTCTTTGCACCCTCTGGAACCTTTGTCAATGCTTTGCACTTCTTTTCTTTGAATATTTGGCAAAAGAATCATTCCAATGACTGCTTTGTAGTCAGTGTGACGTCTGAAAGGTTTCTGTGCTGTAGATCCAGGAAACCCGGATAGCGAGGCTGTTGCAGAGTGTACTTAATTTGCATTCAACTTTCTTTTCATTGCATTCCTTTGTGAGAAAGGGTCTAAAATGGATGTGTGATACCAAAGCCCGTGGGTGGGCCATCGGGTGCGCCCAGAGGAAATGTTTCCTAGGAACTAGCACTGTATTCCCTGTTCCCTGCTCTAATGATATGCTAAACTGTGTGCCTCTGGGCAGCGGGAACCCTTGGGAGATCAAGCGCCCTCTCCTGGGCAGCAGCGTCTCTGCCTGAAACCCACAGGCAGAACCTGAGGGCAAAGGCGGCAGCAGGAGTGGTGTTGAGGCTGAGGCTGCTCACCTAACCCCATCGTGAGAGTATGAAGAAAACAACCTAGGAATCTCTCAAACCCACTATTCATCATGCCCCTCCCTCCCTCCCACACCTGCAATGGCTCCCTACTGCCTGCAGAGACAGGTTATTCAGGCCCCACCAGGAACTGACTTAGAACCCCTGGGGTCCTGCTGAGCCAGGCCATTTAAACCACATGCATTGAAACTTCCTGCTTTTCATCCTCTGCTCTCGGCTCCTCTCCATGACCCCACTTGTCCAGAGCCTCTCTCCATGCGCCAGAGACTGGTTTACTTCTATGAGTTCTCTTAGAATATCTTTGTGTAAACAAGGTTTCGGTAACGAAATCCTGCTTCCAACTCCTTGCATTAGTGTTCTCCGGCCGCAGGCTGGGTGGGCAGTGCTCCTGTGGCTCAGTTCTGCTGATGTCCTTGTAAAGGCCTCAGCCCGTGGAGTCAAAGCCTGGCGCCAGTGGCGGCGGGATTCTAAACCCTGTGGGCGCTCAGTTGCGAGTGTGGGACTCTGTGATGGAAAAAGCATCCAGAGATGGACGTGGCCAGGGATGGGAGGAGCCATCGGAGAGGTGGGCAGGACAGCCACCGAGATCCCCTGGAAAGGCGTGTCTTAGGAATTCAGGAACTCAGCCCCCACCACTGTGGTGAGTGAGGAGGAAGAATGCGGAATGGAGAGATGGCAGATGAGGAAGGCATTGGCCCTAGCCCTGGAAAGCTATCCCTCCTCCTCTTCTGAAAGCCCCCTTCTCCTCCAGGCTGGACGTGCCCGCCATCTGCCCAGGAGACCCCGGAGGAGCGTGGCTGCCCTCTGGACCGCACCCTGCCCCATGTAGCACATCCCACTTGTCCTTCCCGCAGTCTCTGTGCTGTTGAGCAGTGGCGTGTGGTGTGTCTCACGCAGTAGATGCCCACTCCATTAGCACGAGGACAGCATCTGTACATTCCTGCCTGGGTCCCCCTTCCTGTCATGCATGCAGAAAGGAGAGTCCAGGGACCCCGTAGGATTTTCTAATTCTGAGGGGGCCCGCAGGAGCCTGGGAACTTCTAGGCAGGGAGGGGAGGCCAGGAGGCTGATCATGGCCCAGTCAAGTTACTGAAGCGTTTTGAGGGTTCTTTGTATGTTCTGGATACGAGTCCTTGGTCAGATCCGTGATGAGTGAATATTTTCTCCAGGTCTGTGATCAGTCATCTCGTCCTCTTAAGAGGATCTTTCATGGAGCGTGAGTTTTTATTTTGATGACTTCCAATGCATCCGTGTCTCTTTACAGCTCATGCTTTTGCGGTCAAGTCTTCAAAGATCTTTACCTAGCCCCAGATACCTAACTTTTCCTTTAGAATCCTTTTCCCTAAAGTTTTTCAGCTTTATGTTTCACACTGAAGTGCGTGACCCACCTCGAGTGAATGTTTGTACAAGGTGAGTCTCCAGAGTCTAGGTCAAGGGTTCTCTCTTTGCTTGCCTGCTCGCTGTGCCTGTGGTGTGCAATTTTCCTACCTCCATGTGACAGAGAGGCCACCTTTCCTCCCATGAATTGCTTTTGCACATTTGTCAAAAATCAGCTGGGCGCTTGTATCGGGGTCTCCATTCCATCTTGTTGATCAAGGGGTCTATCCCTCTGCCTACGTGCACACAGTCTATTCGCTGTATAGTAAGTGCTGAAACAGGGACAACTGTATTCTTTTTATCTCTCTCTCTCTTTTTTTTTTTATTTTTTATTTTTTGAGAAAAGTTATGCTCTGTTGCCCAGGCTGGAGCACAGTGTCGCGATCTTGGTCGCTACAACCTCCACCTCTTGGGTTCAAGCAATTCAGCCTCCCAAGCAGCTGGGGTTACAGGTGCGCACCACCACACCCAGCTAATTTTTGTTTTTTGTTTTGTATTTTTTTTGAGATGGAGTTTCACTCTTGTTACCCAGGCTGGAGTGCAACGGTGCAATCTCGGCTCACCGCAACCTCCGCCTCCTGGGTTCAGGCAATTCTCCTGCCTCAGCCTCCCAAGTAGCTGGGACTACAGGCATGCGCCACCACGCCCAGCTAATTTTTTGTATTGTTAGTAGAGACAGGGTTTCCCCATGTTGACCAGGCCAGTCTCCAATTCCGGGCCTCAAGTGATCTGCCCTCCTCAGCCTTCCAAAGTGCTGGGATTACAGACGTGAGCCATCTCCTCTGGCCTTGTTTTTCAAAATGACATTAGCTTTGCCAGCTCCTTTGCCTGTGTATATAAGCTTTGTGTTAAGGTAAGTATGTCTGCTTTCAGATGGGGCTGTCTTGTGGTGTGGGGACGGTGGTGGGCTATGGGTTAATTTCCACATCCCTAGCAGGGCATCAGCTCCGTCCAGTGGCTGGAGAGCAAGCCAGTGCTACTGGAAGACCTGTGGGGCTCCCTGTGCTCTTTGCCCCACCTGGTAACAGCTTCTTCCACTGCAAGGTTTACCGGGGCCCTGCCCTCCCTGCCTGCCCCTCGGCCTCCCTCCCTGCTGCCAAGACACAGGCTGCTCCAGGAGTGCTGGGTTCCCCCACAGGGAGGGACAGGGGAAGCTCGGGGTGAGCTGAGGCGAAGCTAAGAGTCGGGGAGCAGTGCTGGTGTCCCCAGCCTCCAGCTGGGGTGGTTGGGGGTCTCAGGGAACACAAAAACAATTCTCCTCCCAAATATTCAGTCATGGCCATTGCTCCTCACCCTTCTGAACTTAGAGCCTCAAGACTCCCAAATCTGAGTTCCATGTTTGGGATATGTAAAGGTTCTGGTCTCTTTTTGCCCTGGAGACTGAACAATAGAAGTGTGACCGTCTGATTCCCGAGCAGCCCCCGCACCCTGGCGGCTGTGCAGCTCGGTTGAACGAGGACACGGAAGGACTGACAAGACCAGGTCCTGACGCTTGTCCTTTGATGAGTCTTCTCACTTTCGAAGTCCCTGAGTGCTTAGGGGTTTTTGCTGTTGTTTTGTATTTGTTTTCTAAAGGCAGTGTTCACAGAGACGAGTGAAGATACCTGGGATGACCACGGTGTGCCACGCTGCTTCAAACCGCCTGCCGGGTGGGTGCTGGTCAGTTTCCAGAAGTCCAAGCCGGCTCTCTGCAAGAGCTGAAGCCAAACTTTTCCTTCAGCTCCAGTTTCTGGGATAGTCTAAGCTTCCCCAAACTCAGCAGAGAGAGGAAAACACAGCGTCCTTCCTTGGTGAGGAAATGCATCTACTCAGGAAGACTCGGAGTGGCTGGCAGTGAGAAGTAAGGCCATCATTTCGCTGGGAGTCGGGGTGAAGAACTTTCTGGGTGACTCAAGAGAACTGCTAAGCACGGCCCATGGCCCTGCTGCTCTGGTCCAGGCTGTCAGAGTCTGGCGGGGAACCGTTCCCTGGAAGCCTGGGAGTGGGGGCTGCAGGGCTGCTTGGTTTCTCGCTCTCTGCCTGTGACCTTCCTGTTGCACGGAGCTCTGTGACACTCAGGCGCACAGAGGCGCAGCTCCCCGCCCTTTGCTGTGCTCAGGGAGGTGGGCGCCGTAATCACAGGGCAGCTCTGCCTGGGCCTGGAGTACCCCCTTGGGTGGACTTCCTTTCCTTGTGTTGGCTCCAGGTGAGAGCCTGCTGTCTTCTAGAGGTTCCAGGCAACGGCTCACTTGTCTCCAGGGGTCCATATGCCCTTTGCTCCAGGGACCCATATGCCCTTTGCTCCAGGAACAGCTCTGATGCCCAGTGGGCCAGGGCTCTGCCCAAGGCTTCATGCCATGGGTAGGTTTACCTCTCCCTGTCTTCAGCAGAGGAAAGCACTGACACTAAGGTCCTCTTTGGTGGACCCCATGGCGGGAACTGGGGGGCAGGACCTGCTCATCGTCCCGGGCGAGGGTTCTTGAGTGCTGCATGCCTACGTCTCCCTCCACGGCCAAGGGTCTCTTTGGCTGCTCTTGAGCCGATGACAGATTCTTGACCTGTTCGCTGCCCTCTGCAGCCTGCTGAACCTCTGCCAGCCTGTGAGTAGAACCAGAAGGGACATTCTCACGGCCTGTTCGCCACGGAATCCAGGAGGCAGGTCCGTTTTGGTGAGCTTGAGATCCTGAGAGAGTGTGATTAAGAATCATGTGATTAATAATCCTACGTGGGTTTCATTAACATGTGTCTCATTTCCATGTTATTCATTTTTAAAATTGATTGATCCTGTGTGTAGTGTAGGTGGAAAACTAAATCAAAAATAAACATAGACATACATACATAAAAATCGATTTTAAAAATACGGTCTTCTGATCCTTCTCCACCAATCTCAAATAAAGTGTTCTTTTCTACATGGGTTTCTGAATTGCGGGGCACAGAATCTCAGCTATTCAGGCACATGCAGACTATATTCTGCAGGGTCCAGGCCCTGAGGACAGCTCCTGTGAGTCCTACCAGCCTGCCGGAGGCCAGCAGCACTATCCTGCCCAGCCCACCAACAGGGAATGGCATGACCCAGAGATTCCGGCAGTGGGCAGGTGGTGGGAGGCAGGGGGCAGGGGAGCTTGTCCTCAGCCTGCACCGCGGTGTGGGGCTTCACACTGGAAGCCTGTCCCATGCCTAGCAGGTGGTCCCTGCTCAACCTATTCTAAACTACTGACGTTTGAATCTCCCAAGAGTTTCCATCTCCAGATCTTTCATCCCAATAATAGGTTTAGAAAGATGGGGATTGGGAAAGGAAGATGAAAGCCCGCTGTTTTAGGTGGGCAACCCTTCGGTTTCATTACCTGATCTGTGTACACGTTTTTTCCAAAGTAGCAAAGGTGGACAGCACGGAATGCAGGGACATGGCAGAAAGACGATCCCAAGTCCGTACAAATGAAAAAATGGAACCAAAACTCCAGGGATCTCTAAAATGGAGAGAAAACCAAACGTCTTCATCATCTGAAGCTCACAGCTGCCTCCAGCGACTGAGCAGAGAATGTGTTCTTCTGACTGGAGCTCAGGCCCACATCACAGAGCTATGGAATGGTCACAAAACATCCTGAGCTCGAGGAGGGGAAGAAGGAGGCAGAGGAACCCTCCCCGCCATCCAGCCCAGCGGATACCGCAGCCCGCCGGGCCACCAGATCCTCACATCTTTTGTCACTGGGGAAATGAAAATAAAAACCGTAATGAGGTAGCAGTTCACACCTACTAGGATGCCTATAATGTTTTTAGTGGAAAATAACAAGTGTTGGCCAGGATGTGGAGAAATGGGGACTCTTGTATATTGCTGGTGAGAATGTAAAACGATGATGCCGCTGTGGCAAACGGTACGGAGTTTCCTCAAAAAGTTAAACATAGAATTACCATATGGCCCTGCATTTCCGCGCCTAGGTATAATCCCAAAAGAACTGAAAATAGAGACTAGCCGGGCGCGGTGGCTCACGCCTGTAATCCCAGCACTGTGGGAGGCCGAGGCGGGTGGATCACGAGGTCAAGAGATCGAGACCATCCTGGTCAACATGGTGAAACCCCGTCTCTACTAAAAATACAAAAAATTAGCTGGGCATGGTGGCGCGTGCCTGTAATCCCAGCTACTCAGGAGGCTGAGGCAGGAGAATTGCCTGAACCCAGGAGGCGGAGGTTGCGGTGAGCCGAGATCGCGCCATTGCACTCCAGCCTGGGTAACAAGAGCGAAACTCCGTCTAAAAAAAAAAAAAAAGAAAGAAAATAGGGACTAAACAGATACTTGCATGCCAATGTTGATCGCAGTATTATTCATAACAGCCAAAAGGGGTAAACAACCCAAGCGGCCAGCAACAGACGAAGGAGCGCTTCAAATGCGGTTAAACTCGCAATGGATTGTTATTCAGCCAGGAAAAGGAGCCCTGATGCACACTGCCGCATGATGGATGTTGGAAACATGACGCTGAGTGAGGCAAGCCAATCACAAAAGGCCACGGCTTGTGCGATTTCACTTATCTAACATGCCGACTGTCTTAGTCTCTTACGTGGTGCTGTAAAGGAATACCTGAGGCTAGGTAATTTATAAAGAAAAGACATTTGCTTGGCTCCCAGTTCTGCAGCCTGTGTAGGAAGCATGGCACCAACATCTGCTTCCGGTGAGGCCTCAAGGAGCTTCCACTCGTGGCAGAAGGGGAAGGGGAGCCAGTGTGCGCAGAGGTCACATGGCGAGACAGGAGGCAAAAGAGAGGGGGATGAGGTGCCGGGCTCTTTTTAACAACCAGCTTTCCCAGGGGCTAGTAAAACAAGAGCGCACTCACCCTGAGGGAAAGCACTAATCTATTCATGAGGAATCCACCTCCAGTGACCCAAATACCTCCCCATTGCCCCATCACCAACACTGGGATAAATTTCAACGTGAGAGTTGAAGGGGTCAAACACGCAAACTACAGCACCTAGAATAGGCGGAATCTTCCCTGCTGAATGCTGCCAAACATTTAAAGAAGAGTTAAAGCCTGCCCTTTCCCCACCACGTGGCTGTCCCCACAACATGGCTTTTTCCCCTTCAAGGCCATCAGGAGAAAAGCCTCTATCTCCGCATCGGCAGAAATCATCTTTGCCGTGAAATGTGCCATAACCAGGGGAGTGACATCGCATCACATCCCAGGGTCACCAGGAAGGAGAAGGGTGGGGGCCTTGATGCTCATCTTAGAATTCTGCCCTGCCTGCCTTCCCCTTGTCCGCTTCTAAATCCATCTCAGCTCACTACTCTTGTGCCTGTTTTTACCGCCTAAATTTTGGCAATAAAGGGAGGAATAGAAACACATCTTTTTTTTTCTTTTTTTGAATTCTCATTACATCCACACACAAGAAATGTGTCACATGAAGGAAGTGTATTTAGAATACCAGTTTTCGTATTTGGTTCATGATATTTTTCCAGGGTAGAATTGCCAACAGGATTTGGAAGCCCAACCAGAGCATGGTATAAATTAATGCTGGTGATCTGTAAATTCTATTTTATATTTTATTTCATAAAATGGTAAAGTTTCCCCTTTAGTCTGGTCAATTCTGTGCAATTTGGCATCACATTTTATAAACGTTGTACCCTTTTTAACATTTACTGAACTGAATGCACAAAGGGAAGTATAAAGAAAATCGGAAGCACTTGTTGGCTTTATTTTAAGGTTGGAAAAGAATGTGAAATGGAATCCATGTATTAATTTTGGCATGGGTATGTTCATTTCCTGTGGTTGCTCTCACAAATTACCACAAACTTGGTGGCTGAAAACAACAGATATTTATTCTCTCACAGTTGGGAGGCCGGGAGTCCTAAACCTGCCTCCCTGGGCTAGAATCAAGGTGTCAGCAGGGCGGTGCTCCCTCCGCAGGCTCCAGGAGACCCTGATCCTCGCCTCCTCCAGCTTCTGGTGGCTGCTGGCCACCTCCGCCCTCTGCCTCCAGGGTCACATGCTCACCTCCTCTTCTGTCTGTAGAAAAATCTCCCTCTGCCTCCCTCTGATAAGGACACTTGTGACTGCATTTAGGACCGCCTGGGTAATCTGTCCTAATCCCCCGCTTCTCAAGACTTTAACTCAATCACATCTGCAAAGACCTTTCATCTGTGTGAGGGAACATTCCCAGGTGTCAGGGGCGAGGGCCTGGATAATTCAAGGACCAGATTCCACCCACTGCAGTGTGCTTTCTCTGACCCTGCTTGAGTGTGCTGGCAAGGACCGCTGCCTTGTCATCCATTCGTAGAGTGTCTGCAGCATTTGGCAATATAATGTTTCTACTGAGACAAAGTCATAATCAAGTGAAGTTATCTTCTTTTTCCTTTGCCTCAAAGAGAAAAATCTCCATTCCACCATTCTCCCAGATCAGCTGCTTTTGGAAGGCAGGGAACATGGCAGCTCCGGTGAATTCCGCAAACCCTAACCCAGTGCCACATTCCTTTGATAAAAAGTGGCTTCCTGAGTCAGAGCAATTCTGAGTGGGACACCATGATGGTGAAAAGGTCTGTGGTTAACAGATCGTACTGCCAGGGACGTAGTACAGGTTTAGAAGATAAGCCTGTATTCACAGTAAGCGCTTTCTTCCAGGGAAATTTCTCTTCCAGGGAAAGCAGCTTGCTGCCCTCTGCATCCCAGAAGTGATCAAATGCAATCACTCTGCCACGGGGATCCTGGGAAACGGTGTCATCTCAGGCTTTTCCTGGCTTGTAGACGGCCGTCTTCTCCCTGTGTCCTCGTGCGTATCTTCATCCTAATCTCTTCTTATAAGGACATCAGTCAGATTGAATTAGGGCCACCCTCATGACCTCACTCCACTTTACCTCTTTAAAGATGCCATCTTCAAATGCAGTCACATTCCGAGGCGCTGGGGTTAGGGCTTCGGCGTATCAATGGTGGACACAGCCATAGCATGAAGCACACAGCTCCCTTGTATTTGGTGGGCTAGCACAAGAGGATGGGGATGGAAAAGTCCTTTGATACGTGGAGGATGATTTGGATGAAAGGGACAGAAAATGCAATTTAGAAAGTGGAGTTTGGGTGTAGCCTCATCACAGGAACTGCTCTGCGTTCTCTCGCGTGCAGGCTGGCATCTAATGCCAACTTTCTCCTGTCCATCAGCGCCTGTAGCCTCCACGTCCTCCTCACCTGTGAAGGCCTCCACAGACCCCACCCAGCCCCTCCCATCAGCACCACCTGCACCCCATCTATCATTTCTTCCTAGGAGGGCCCCGCTCTTGATCTCTTCAAAGCCTGCTTCATGGTAAGAGGCTGAAATCTACGGGATAAGCTCCCATGAGGTTGTAGATTCTGCTGCCATAAATGTATGGTCTGACCATTGTTCAGTTCCAACACTGTGTGGGAACTGTCCATCCATCCATCCCTCCACCCATCTGTCTATCCGCTCATCCATTACAAATTCAATACATGCCTTCCTTATGAGCTAAAATGCCTGTGCACAAAACAGACAAAGTTGGCTGCTTCTTGGAGCTGACATCAGAGCTCTCCAAACTTTTTCTATAAATGGTGAGATATTAAATATTTTAGGCTTTGCAGGCCATATGGTCTCTGTCACAACTACTCAATTCTGCCACGGTTTTGTAAAAGCAGGCCATCGACAGCTCATGAACGAACGAGTGTGGTTCTGTGCCAAAGGACACTGGGATTTCATTTCGCGTTCACACATCATGAATACTATGCTTCCTGAAAAGAGCACAAAGAAAGCCTTCCTTTGACCCCAAAGAACCGTGTTCTCTGCACATTACAATAGCTTTGATTCCTCCTGTTTGTCTTCATGCTGCCATTGTGGGTACCTAGCGCACTGTCAAGTAAGGCTTTCTTACCTCTCAGCTCACGTAACAAAAATCCTTCTGTTTTGTAAGACCCCTTGTTTAAAGTGAAACATGCTTCAACTGATTTATATGTATTGGTCTATTCCAACTTAATTTGGAGTCTTAAAAATTAAGGATGGTCAGGCGTGGTGGCTCACGCCTGTCATTCCAGCACTTTGGGAGGGTCAGGGGGGAGGATTGCTTGAGACCAGGAGTTCAAGACCAGCCTGGGCAACACAGCGAGACCGTGTCTCTAAAAAAAAAATTAAGGATGCATTTTTGAACATACGCCTTATTATTTCAGAGATGACAGTTTCATTCTTGCATCTGAGATACTGATGAATAGATGTCGAATTGTTGCCAGCGTTGAATGAAAAGCCCATGTTACTAGTGGCGTTATCAGTTGTTAGAACTAGTTTAGACACTATTTGATCACTTATCTTCCAAATGTCATTCTCTTTGCTTAGCAAATGTATTTCTGTGAATGTACAATGAGTAAATAATGGAACACAAAGGGGAAAAGACAGGCTTAAAATTGAAATCTTGGCGAAGTATTCATTCTGTCCTGTTATTTACTACCCAACCCGACTCCACTGGACCTTCCATAAACATGATTTTAAGGAAAATTTTGTTATTGTTTTACCCTGATTTGAGTAACTTTACTGTGTCTTCTGCTGTCTCATTGCCAGAAAAGATATTTGGTCAACTGAGTGCTGGTAAAAACAACAGCCTTCACTGTATTCATCAAGGATGTATGGGCCTGCTGAAGATCCTGGAGTCATGTCAATTTACCAAAGGCGCAAAAGCCAGACACCAGGGGCCTGGAGTTGATTCCCTTACGGTGTCCCCAGATGAAGCAACACATCCTAATGACTAGCGTTTTCCTGGCCTTCATGGGTTCCACTTGGAATCCCTTGCCTAGATACATTGCAGGAAAATGGCTTCATTTATCATGAATGTACAATTATCATGAAAGTTTCCCCCTAAACCCAAAACAGGCAAAAATAAAATAAATAAAAATATGGAAAGCCTGATGTATGTGCTCAGTCAAACAGTCGAAGAGCAGGAAGTATTCTGTCTCCACATTCGTTTTGAGGTTCACATGGTTTGGCCCTTGGACATCATGAAAACGGCAATATGGAGTCCAGAATCTAAGACGTACAATTAATAGTGGGGTTCACTAAAGGCTCCTTTTGGGGGCATGACTTTCCACTGCCATTTTCTAAGCAGAGTGCCTTCATTGCAAGCCCTCACAGAAAAACCCTTTTCAAAGACAGACAGTGCCACATGTGCCACATCCCAATGTAGGTCAGCTGACAATGTCTTAGTGCTCGAGGGATAGATTAAAAGTAGTTCCGGCTTCCTTTTCTCTAGCCACCAGCCTCATGTTCTCCAATGCAGAACCTGTTCCTCCCTTAGCAAGAATGTTCCAGAAACAGATGTGGCTCCATGCCCCTGCTCACCCGCACACGCCCACACCTTCATTTCCCAGGCATGACCACCAGAGAAAGTGCAGGTCACAGCCAGTTCAGAGCAAGGGGGACGGAACGCTGATGGGAGCTGGCCAGGCCTGGGACTGGGCTGATGTCTGTCCATGTTAAACGTGCATTCCTGCTTCTTGTCTATAAGCTCTTCACTGGTCAGTCTCCCCAACACCCATTAGCAGAAAGGTAGGGGCTTTTAATTTGGGTCATTTCAGCCAAGGGCCAGCCAGTGGCTTCCAGAGTCACTAGAAGGGCCTGGAAAGCGGAATCACTATGGACACACCTGCTATGTAACTCAGGGTAAAGTGCAACTTGGAAATCAAAATATTCTGTAAGTCAGGCGTTACTTCCAGTCGGTAAAAGACAATTTCAATAATGAACTTTGCACATTTTAATGAAAATCCAGTCAATAGGAGCCGTCCTTCATAACCCTGCGGATGGTCTTCCTCAGGCAAGCTCTGTTTCCTGTTGTCTCTGTCTTCCCCTCTCCCCAGCACACACCCTGCTCCAGATGCTGTGCGCTGAAACCCTTCCCTGCCTTTGCACGGCCCACACCACCTGGAGAGCACCCTTTTCGCAATCTGGAAATGACCCCGGGCGCACAGCAGCCCAGCCTGCCTTCCTGGGTCCTTGCCAGGAGGGGTTTCTGCAGCCGCTTGGGCAGCAGAAGGCCCAGCTGAAGGGAAGCGTGGGGCAGGGCACTGAGCTACAGGAGTCGTCTCTGGCTCCAAAGAGGACGTAAGTCAGTGCCTTCGCCATAGATCCAAGCTGTAGAAGACTGCCTGGAAACCTTAGGACAGGCTGCTCGTGCACTCGTGCAAAGCCGAGACAGCCGTCCGCACTTCTACCCGTGCCCACCTGAGAGCTACCTTGAGCTCCACCCATCCACTTACCCACCTTTCTATCTTTACGGCGTCTGTCTTTCTGTCTACCTGCTGCTCAATTAATGGATATTTGTCTCTGTCTCCTGCACTTTCTGCCTGCCTATTAGTCCACGTCTGGCTCTCTGCCTGTCCTTCTGCTCATCTGTCTTTTTTTATCTCTGTGTCAATCTTCCTGTCAATTTGCCTCTGTCATTCCCAGCGCCTCCTGACCCTGTGCCCTCCCCCAACCTCACCCCGCCGCATCCTTAGCGTCGGGTGTCTGGTGTCTTTAACCTCTCGGCTCCGTCCACAGCTGGTGACTCCCCAGTCTCAGCCTGCAGACCGGACCTCTCCTCCAATGTGTCTGAAATCCAGACAGGTTGGTGGCTCTACATACAAGTATTTTGTGGCAACTTCTTTTTCTTCTCCCCCGCCACCCCCCTCTTTATTTTGAGATGGAGTTTCACTCTTGTTGCCCAGGCTGGAGTGCAATGGCGAGATCTTGGCTCACCGCAACCTCCACCTCCCAGGTTTAAGCAATTCTCCTGCCTCAGCCTCCCAAGTAGCTGGGATTACAGGCATGTGCCAAGACGCCCACCTAATTTGGTATTTTTAGTAGAGATGGGATGTCTCC
>NW_016107756.1:556830-567885 GCF_001604975.1 Cebus imitator | reverse complement strand
TCAAGCGATTCTCCTGCCTCAGCCTCCCAAGTAGCTGGGACTACAGATGCATGCCACCATGCCTGGCTAATTTTTGTATTTTTAGTAGAGACGGGGTTTCACCATGTTGGCCAGAATGATCTCGATCTCCTGACCATGTGATCCGCCTGCCTCAGCCTCCCAAAGTGCTGGGATTACAGGTGTGAGCCACTGCACCCAGCCTAAAAAACATATATACTGTATTAAGGTGTAATTTACCAATACTCATCCTTTGCACTGTCCTGTGAGTTTTGACAAAGTGCACATATTCGTGTAGCCATCATCATGACGCCAAGCCCCAAAACAGCCTCCTGTCCCTCGTGGTAACCACACCTTCACCCCCAGCCCCTGGCAGCTGTGGATGTGCTTCCATCCCCCAACCAAGTTCACAGCTTCCACGCGCATGCGTGGGACCCACAGCAGGAAGCAGCGGGGCCTGGCTCCTTCCACTCAGCCACTTCCTTCGGGACACGCCTGTGGTGCCGGGTGTCAATATCTGCCCTTCTCCCTGCTTGGGACGCTTCCATCTTGTGGGGGGCGGGGGGGGGGCACGGCTTGCTTGCCCCCTCACCAGGTGAAGCATATGAGGGCCACTTCCTTGTTTGGGCGATTTCTAGTAAAACTGCTGTAAATATCCACTTACAAGTTTTTGTGTGAACATGAGTCTTATTTCTCTTGAGTAGCACCTAGTTGACAAGTGGCTGGATCGTCTGACAAGAGCACATTTATCAAGAAACTGCAAGCCAACCTCCAAAGTGGCTGTGCCTTTGTTTGCATTTTAAAGCATCCAGAGAGGCCATCACTCCACCCAAACCTCTCCTCTCTAGTCCTCCGCTTCCACCTGGCTGCTGCAGCCCAAGTTTACAGGCCGGTCTGGATGCCGTGATGCTCCCTCCGCCCCTTCTTGGGCTGCACTTTTAGCCTCCTACCCTGGCCCCAGGGCCCTCCTCCCCGGCCCACCTACACCGTAACAGGAATGATCCTGGAAAGTGAAACATGTCAAGGCTTTCTTGCTCCCATCACACCTGGAGTCAGCAGATCCCAGTCCAGCCCCAAAGAGTTCCTCCTCCCTGGCTCTAACTGGCCCAGCCCCACTGGTTCTCCCTTTCACCTCCAGCCACAGAGCACCAGTCCAGCAATGCCCCGCCTGGGATGCTTGTCCCCGAGATCGTGGCAGCAAGAGAGGAAAGCTGGTGCTCAGGCAGCCTCCACGTGCCGAGCACTGCCACAGACAGTTCCCTACTTCTTACCCGTGACTTTATCATCCCCATTTTACAGAGGAGAAAACTGAGGCACAGAGAAGTTCGTGCAGCCAACATCTTCAGAGTCCTCAAAGGACTGGCATAGGGTCATGGCCAAGAGGACCCCCAGCTTTCATTCCCTGCTATTCGCTTGTCCGTGGCATTCAGAGTGTTTATGGCTTCTGGGCCCAGCGCAGAGGGAGTGCCCAGTAGGAGCCATGGAGAAAAACCCACGACCCACTGTTGCAGCCTCCAAACAAGTGCAGGGCGAAGACCTTTGACTGTCCTGGTGCTCCGTGGAGAGCACCCCATCCTTCCTCAGGCTGAGCAGAAGAGGGGGACGTGCCGGGAGGCAGGAGGACTCTGAGATTTGAGGTTCAGCATCTGGTACAAGACATTACTCTGGCCCAGCCCCACCCCTGTGGCCTGAACTCCCTCAGGGTCTGGGGCTAAGACTTGGGCCCGTGCACTGGGAAAGGAGAAGGATTCCAACCCAACTGCACCTCACTCTCAGAGACGTTTTGCAATTTCTTCCTTTACGGACAAAGGTGAGCACTGCCCAGTGCCTGCCTTCCTGTCCACCACAGATCGGAAGCATTCCCACACCTTATGACATTGCCGGCCCCCTTGGGAGAGGCTGTGCTCACCAGCCAGGGAGGCAGGGGTGGCCAGCAGGTCCGTGAGGAAGTAGGGCCATTGGTGTATCACCGATGTATTTGTTCATATTTTGGTAACTGTCTTTCAATAAAGCGGATTTCCATTGAAACCTTACATGTTTTATTTTTTCCCTTTCGAAATGTTATTCTGACAGCACAGTGGATCCCGGTCAGTGGGTCCCTGACCCGAGGCTGGACTTGCTCGTGTGGCCCACTCCCCAGCACCTCTGGCATCAGCTGTGCAGAGGAGCCCCTGGGACCCCCTGTGGGCCCCGTCCCTCCCTGTTCCCTGTCACTGGTGGTTCCCACCCTACCCCGCCCTGCGGCAGGGTCCCAGGCCCCCAGGGATGAGCTCGCACTGCACTGACTCTGGATCAGAGGTCCTTTCACGCCTTGGAGCAGCTAAGGATTTGCTGAGCGCCCACAGGGTGCTGGCACTTGCAGTTCTGGGGCTGGGACCCAGCCATGAACAAAGTGGAACAAAAAGTCCTGCTCCCAAGGGCTAACGTTCCCGGGTGGCGTATGATGGAGGCCGGCGAGGGGCTCGGAACGGGACTGAGGCTAGGCCCTGCACAGGGTCCTCAGGCTCTCGGTGACCCGCCCACCCCAGCCAAGCACGCTGCTCTGTAGCCCCTTGCTGCAGCAGACATGGTTGGGGCCACCCAGATCCCCGTTCCAGGGAGGAGTGCCCGTCTCGCCACTACCCTTCCCTGATCGTCCTGGATCCATAGGAGCCACCTCCCCTCCGGGTGGCTGCAGGCAAGGACTGACTGGTGACTGCAACAGCCGCTGCCTCCGCCTCCCCCCACACTCCTAAGAAGAACAACCCCTTGCCCCTCTTCACGCTTCTTGGAGTGCCCCAGCGCTGGGCTCCTGTGGCACCCACGTCTCTCCTCGGCTCCTTCCTGCCAGGGCTGCTATCCTTTCCCCCATCCATCCCCTGCTCCACAACCCCCACTTCTAGAGGACATGGGCCCAGACCCTTGTTCAGCTTCTGCTGGGCCAGGCTTCCTCCCCACCCAGCCCCTGATGCCCATGGTGGCGGCTCATAAATACTTGTTGAAGGAATGAATGGAACTCATGTTTCATTGAGGGAAACTGAGGCCCAGAGTTGTCCAGTGATAAACAGTGAAGGGCAGAGTCCAGAAGCCAGGCCATCCAGGTCCCAGTCCAGCTGTGGGTGAGGGGGATCGCCTTCTGTTTTCTTGGCAGCACCGAGGAGGAAAGCGAGTGGCGTACCCAGACCCTTCATGGGCTCAAATTGCCTCTAGCACAAAGCCCTCACCTGCTCCATTCCTGGCTCCCGGTTCCAGCTGCCCCAGGCTGGGCTGCTCTCCCCTGGGCGCGGCCAGTGGCTGGGCCTCAGCCAGGCTGGGTGAGTGGGAAGGGGGCCTCAGGTTGTAAGACCTGGAGCTCTCTGTGTGGGAGAGATGCCCATGGGGCCCACACCCCTCATCCAAACACATGTGGAGCTCCTCCATGCCCTGTTCCTGGCACTGGGCACCAGCGGGGAACAAGATGACAGTCCCTGCCCCACAGAGCTCACAGCCCTGTGAGAGCAGCAGAGAGCAAGCCTGGGGGTGACGGCTGCCTCCAGGGGGAGCATCTGCCACTCTCACACTGGGTCCGGGGAGGCCTAGACCCAAATATTGAGTGGCTGTGTCTGCTAAGACCCAGGGGGAACGTGTCAGGCAGAGGGAAGGCACGTGCTAAGGTCCTGGGGTGGAGGGACACGTGGAACACCAAGGAACTCAAGGGGCAGGGTGCCCGCAGCAGAGGGGCAGGAGCGGGAGGGAGAGCAGGGAGGGGTGCGCTGCACAGGACGGGCTTGCAGAGAAGGGCGCAGGGAGCAGCTGGGATTCTATTCCCAGTGCTGGGGAGAAGCCAGGGAGGGTTTCAGGCAGGGGGCTGCAAGGCCTAATTCTGGTTCTAAGAAGACCACTCTGGTGCTGGGTGGACAGTGGGGTGAAGGGGATGGGGTGTGTCCTTGGGGGCCCCCACTGCTGTTGGGGAGCACACGGGCAGCTCTGATCTCCGCTATGATTCCTCCCGAGTTGTGGGGGTCCTCCCTGCAGGCTGGTTTTAGGAAGGGCAAAGTGGAGATGAGTCTGGAGCAGGCCGCAGCTGGGCCATCCCTCCGCTGGCCGAGACCACAGCCCAGCCCTGGGACCAGCAGGCGGAGGCCCTGAGGGGTCCAGTGCCCAGCAGGGTGGCAGCATCTGGGTCAGCTGATCCAAGGGCCCAGGGCCTGGCTTAGATTCCAGCTTGAGGAACTACCCCATGGGGCCCTCGAGCAAGTCCCTCAGCCTCCCTCCACCAACCTCCTCTAAAACAGGTTAGCAGCGCCTCTGAGATCTGCTGGCAGGGGCCCGTCAAAGATCAAGGGTGGGGCCTGAACAGACCTCAAACTTCAAGTTCACAGGCACCCAATGAACACTCACAAGCTCTCCACCCCCACACCAGCTCTACCTGTTTTAAAGCAGATTCTGGGTTGAGCTCACGTCACCCCTGGAAAGGCAGGGAAGTGTGTGGAAGTCACACAGACCTGGGGTCAAGTCTGTGTGATTCTTGCTGTGACCTTGAGCCAGCATGGTGCCTCTGTGTGCCCCTCTGGAGGGTGGGCAGTGCCAGCACAATACGTCTTAGTGGAGGGCAGCCGCCGAGGACCACTCACTACATCGGAGTTCTTTCTCCTCCTTCTTTCTCCTGCCAGCTGGCCATTCTTAGGAACACCCTCTTTTTGCAGATGGGGAGATCGAGGCTGGATGGGGAAAGGAATTCACTGGAGGTCCCTCCGCAGATGAGTGGCCTGCGTTCTGACCCAGGGCCCGTTGCAGGGTTAGCACAGCCAGGACAGTGCACCTAGAGACTCTACAATAAATATTTGCTGAGCACCAACTGGAGCAAGGGCCTCATGCCCCTGGGGCCCGTGCCTATCAGTCAGCGCCGTGTGAATGGCCCAGAGGCCTTGAGTGGAGTGGAGACAGATGGCATCGTGTTTTGGTCCCAGTTAGCTTAGATGCTGCTACTGGGGTCCCAGGAGGGCTCCAGAGTCAGAGGCGAGGTCCCCACCAAACCAAGCCAGCCCCAGGGTCCCCCGTCACCACAGGTCCAACCCAAGGGAGCTCCCACTGGGAAGCCTTGGTGATGTTTGGGGCCCTAGCCCCCAAGCCCCTGCTCCACACCTGCCATGCATGGCACCATCACCCGGGAATGAGTCGGGCGGGGGCTTCTCATCCGGGGTTGTCTGGAATCATCATCTAAATCCTGCAGAAAGAGGGTCCCCTGAGTCCTTTGCTGATGCGGAGGAGTGGCGAACTCTCCACTCACGGAAGTAGTTTGGGAAGGGAAGGAATTCTCTCCCCACAAGCCCCTGCTGAAGACCTTGGAGATGAGGCTGAGCATCAAGGTACAGATGAAAGTTGGTTTCTCAGAAATGGGCCATGTGTGTTCCCCAACCCCACCCCAGGCTCCTCTCGTCACCTCAGTGGAGACGCCGGCATGCTCTGACACTCCTCAGCCCCTAAAGGGGTTGTCGGTCCAGTCTGGGGAGGGCGTCGCTGCCACAGCAAGGAAGCCAGGAGGCTGGGCCCCGCCGCACCGGGAGGGATGACGTCATGGGAAGAAGCCCCGTGTGCTTGCTGGAGACCACTGGAAGCTGCGAGGAGGCTGCATTCTGTTTCTCCCAACAGCTGCCACTGTGCCCCACCCTTACCCATGAGGAAGCCCCAGGAACCCCCACCAAGGGAGAGGCTGAGGAAGATGGCGGATGCCCAGCACGCTGCGGAGCCATGCAGGGGAACTTCAGACAACACATCTCGACACAGGGGACCTCAAAGAGATCAAAATGCATTTAATGTGGTCTAGTCTCATCGCCTACGTCTTTAGATACTGCTATGTATTGAAAATAACATGAAATTCTCCGGTTTCACCATTTAAAATAATTTGACATTCTATGACCTCACGCAGGGCAGACACCCTGCACAGGGGCCTCCCAATGGTGGCTCCTCCTTGCCCCCAGGACCCTCTGGGCGGGGACCGGGCAGCACAGCACCAGTAGAGGCTCAGGGGGCAGCCACCGTGCTCTGAGCAGCACGCACGGGCTGCACACACACACTCAGGTACACGGGCTCACATGGGCACACACACAGCCACCTACACACGAGCCAGATGCACGCACTCACCTCCAGGTACCTCATCCAGGAAAACGAGCTCTACTCAGGCACAGATGTGCGTAATCAGGACAGAGGGTCAGGGACCAGGGGGTTCAACTGTGCCAGCGTCTATGGCCGGTGCCCAACCTGACAGGTGGGTGCCCAGCCTCACAGTCCCCCTTGTAGGAAACTTGCACAGACACACCGGTGGGTAGACAGACACATAACCACGTGCACGCACACACACACGAAGAGATCACGCACCCGTATGACTGACCCAGTCATACGCATGAAGAGCTGAGTGTGCATGTGTGTGCCACCCATGTATGCCTGCAGGCTCACACGGGCACACGCCTTCACACACACACACTCCCCAGGGGCCAAGTCTCCCTCGCTCCTGGCTCGTTCCATCCGCCCTCCCACTTCAAGTGCACTAAAGAGGGAGACTATTTTGGTCTTTAGCACAAGCCATAAATAAGTAAATAAATAAATACAGGGGAAGGAAGAAAGAGGACAGGAGAATCAAGCATCTGCCTGCCTGTGGGAGATGAGGCGCTAGGCTGCTCTCCGGCTGGATGGGGGCCGGGCAGCGAGGGCACAGACCTCGGAGAGGGCCAGGGGGTGGGCCTGGGGCCACCGGACTCAGCTCTGGGTTGGGAGAGTAGAAGGCTGGCTCACCGGCCCTGGAAGGGCACAGGCCCCTACACCAGTACCAAGTGGCCAGTCACCACTGTCCCTCAGCATGGCCATCAGGGAGGCGGAAGTGAGAGCCAAGCTCTCCCCTGCCGACTTCACCCCAGTACCCAGGGCTAAGGCTGAGAAGGCCCCTCGGGCTTTGGGGCCAGGCCTGGGAGCAGGAACCAGCTGAGGCACCTACGGCAGACCCCGAGAGGAAAGAGCTGCCTCAGCTGCATCTTCTATGTCAGAGATGAGGGTGGGGCTGAAGCCGGGCAGGAGGCTGAGTCAGGCCCACCCAGGGTTTGGGGATCGGGTGTCTTGACTTCCATGGCCCGAGTCCTCAGGGTTGAGTCTTCAGCTGCCAGGAAGGAGGGGAGGAGGTGGAGGGAAGAGGCAGGCACCCCCACCCCAGGTACCCTGGCCCTTCTCTGCCTCCCACACCCCACTGCTCACTGCATGACCCCTTTGCTGTTCTCTGCCTCAACTTCCCCACTTGGGCCAGAGAGTCCCTGGTGCCTTCTGGCTCTGAGCTGTCTCAGGGGCAGAGTTGGAGCAGGAGACACGGGCTGTCTGCTCATCGGCCTCTGGAGAGGCCCGGCTAGTGGAGAGCAGGTTTCCCCACAGCCCTGGGAAGGGCCTGGGTCCATCCCGGACCCGCCCCGACCAGCTGCCGAGAACAAGATCAGGTGGCAGAGCCAGCGGCCAGTGACAACAAGGGAACCCCAAACCTCTTCCTGACGAGTGTGCCACAGTGCCTCGACCTGGGGGAGGGCGGTGGAGGAGTGGCCCCAGAAGCCTCAGCCGGAATTCTGTTCCTCGGCCGGTTTCTGATGCAGCTTTGAATGAGCATGGTACTTCCCAGTCATCTCAGTTGGCAGGAGGTGGTGACGATTCCTCTCCTTTCCTAAGATCTTTTCTCTGCCATTCAACGCTGACCAGGGTCTGGCTATGCCCCACCTGGACTCTGCTGTGCTGTCCCAGGTGAGGGAGGGACAGAATGTGGTCCTATGTCAGGCAGGTCTGGCCCCTGCCACCTTCACAAGGCAGACAGAGGGGCTGGAGGGAACGGCAGCAGTGGAGGTATGGGGGTGGGGGGCAGAGTGGGACAGGGTGGGGGGTAGACAAGCGAGCCCAGTAAGAACAGGACAACCCGGAGTCTCTAAGGCACGACTCACTGTGGGCCCAGTGGGGACGGGGCTGCCGGCTTCCTCCTAGCCTGGGATCCCAACTTCCCTTCCCTATGGCTCCTAGCGGCCCCTCGCTGTGGAAGGGGCGGAGGCCTGGGCAGAAATGGAGAGAGAAGCGAAACAGGAAAATCGGGGGTGGGGGGAGGAACCCTCGATGGCAGGTCCCATGCTGGCCCTGAGACACATCTCTAAGGTACAAAGTCAAACTCTAAAAGCTCAAACCAGTTTCTTCCCAGCCCCACCCACCACCCCAATGAGAGTAGAAAGCTTTTATTACGATCATTAACATGGTCTTGATTTTTCTATCACAAACAGAGCCTAGCAGGCTGGAGAGCTCGACGAAGTGCGGTCCCCGAGCACCCTGCATGCCCGGGAGCTGCAGTGCCCACACACGGGGAGAGGCCGGTCCCACCTTGGGGAACCCTCTGGAGCCTCCAGCCAGCTGCATCCTGGCCGACCCATGGAATTCTAAGTGTCCTTTTTACCCCCTATGAATTAAAAAAATTTTTTTCAATTGCATGGTAATTTTTTTTTTTGTAAACAGTCTCACCCAAGCTAAGGTCAAGAAAACTGAAACCCAGTGTTTCTCCCCAAGTTAAAAACCAGCAAGGAGCACCGCAGCCAGCCAGCCTCGGACAGCAGAGGCTGGGCCCACCATCGAGCTGAGCTGTCTCCCCGCAGGTGGCAGCTCCATCTTCAGGCAGAAACCCTGGCCCCCGAGGCCTGGCCCCCCAGGCCTGGCCCCCTAGGAGGCCACTTCTTTGCCCTGAGCCTGCGATAGCCTCTGAGGCCGGGGACTGCCGCTCTGGCTGCCCCTCTCCGGCCAACCTCCTGAGGCTGTTGCAAAGAAACAAAAAACGACTAAAACGCTACTGAGTCCGCAACCCAGGGCACTGGCCCGTTCTGCTCAAACCCAGGGCCCCTGAGGGACAGCGGGGCCTCTCCCCGGCGGGGGGTGGATGCTGCACGTCGGCCAAGACTGGCTCAGATCTCTGACTCCCGTCTGTAGGGCCGCTGCTCCAGGGCCCCGCCGCCAGCCTGGAGTCTGTCGAAGTCATGCCTGGCCTGGGGGCTGAGGCCGTCCCGGCTTCGGCCAGCCTGGTCTCCGTCCGCCTCCTCCTCCTCGTCGCGGCTCAGGAAGGCCAGCTCGTTCTCATAGCAGAAGGAGTTGGCACTGGGCAGCAGGAACTTGTTCTCCACCAGATCCTTAGCACTGCAGCGGGGCGTCGAGGGCACCTCATAGGTCTTGTGGAAGTGCGAGTAGTCGATCTTGTACTGGTTCTTTTCCTCGAAGAGCACAGGCTCAAAGCGGTGGCCCCACAGGATCTCATTGGCCAGATAGGAGCTGCGGGCCTGGGTGGTCATGGCTGTGGCCTCCACCATGCCCTCCAGGATGACCACGATCTCAAAGTCGTCCGTCTCCAGGTCCTGCCGGCTGATGCCGAACAGCGGGCTGGCCTCGTCAATCTCGTGCAGGATGGTGATGGGTGACACCAGAAAGATGCGGTCCAGGCCCTTGTCAAAGCCCACGTCAATATCGATCTGGTCCAGCGGGATGTACTCGCCCTCCTCGGTCACCCGCGGTTTGATGAGCTGCGCGCGCACGTGGGCCTCCACGATGTGGCTCTTGCGCAGGTTGCCCACGCGCCACATGAGGCAGAGCTTGCCGTCGCGCAGGGCCACCACGGCATTGTGGCTGAACAGCAGCGTCTGCGCCCGCTTCTTGGGCCTCGCCATCTTGGCCATGATGGCGCCGATCATGAAGGAGTCGATGATGCAGCCCACGATGGACTGGGCCACCACCATGAAGACGGCCACCGGGCACTCCTCCGTCACACAGCGCAGCCCGTAGCCGATGGTGGTCTGCGTCTCGATGGAGAAGAGGAAGGCCGCCATGAAGCCGTGCACCTGCATCACACAGGGAGTGCGGCCACGGCCCTCGGCGGGCTCCAGGTCACCGTGGGCCACGGCGATGACCCAGAAGATGATGCCAAACAGCAGCCAGGAGGCGAGGAAGGCCAGAGAGAAGATGAGCAGCATGTAGCGCCAGCGGATGTCCACGCAGGTGGTGAACATGTCGGCCAGGTAGCGCTGTGACTTCTCGTCCATGTTGGCGAACTCAATGTTGCACTGGCCGTTCTTCTTGACAAAGCGGTTCCGGCACCTCCGCCGCGTGTGCACCTTGCCGTTGCCGAAGCCATTGGCGCCCGACATGGTGACCAGGTGCAGCCCGTCCTCCTCCGATGACACAATGCTGTAGGGGTTGGCCCGGCTGGCCGCGGTCATCCCGGGGGCTCGGGGGCCCTGGCTTGCCCCCAGGCTGGCTCCAGGCAGGACGGCTCCTGCAACAGAGAGGAGACCATGTCTGGCTGGTGGCTCTGGGCTGCTCCACCCCCATCCCAAGGCCCCCAGACGCGACGGGAGAATTCTTCTACCCTGATTGACCCACAATCATGCTCTGGTCTTGCCTAAGCTAACTCCCCACTCTGCCTTCTCAGCACAAGGGGCCACTCCCTGTCCCCACAGCAGCTCCAGCCAAAGCCCTCAGCTCCACACCTTACTCCCACACAGAGGGCTCTACCTTCAGAATCTGCTTAGAATCCACCCCTTCTCCCACCCTCAAGGCCTGAATCTTACCAGTGCCTCCGCAGCCAGTTTGGGTGACACCTTGTCAGCCTCTCTGCCTCTGCCTGTGGCCCCCCAGTCTCCATGGCAGCCTCGGAGAGCCTGTGGAAGCTGAGTCGGTGCCTGTCCCTCCCCTGCTCAATGCCAGAGTCTCACCAGGACACGCAGGACCTGCACAGGGAAGCCCCTGACCACTTGAACCTCACCTCCCAGCCTCCTCCAACAGACTCCCCTTTCAGCCCCAGCCCCTGGCCCTAGACTGCCCCTCAAACCCACCCTGGACACCCTCCCCCTAGACATCCTGCCCTTGCCTCACCACCTTGGGACCAGAGGCTTCCCTGTGCCCCAGGAAGACCCCCCTCCTGCTGTATCCGCAGCACTGTCCTTTCCCATCCACCCTGTATCCACAGCACTGCCCCTTCCCGCCCCCCTGTATCCACAGCACTGCCCCTTCCCGTCCCCCCTGTATCCACAGCACTGCCCTTTCCCGTCCCCC
>NW_016107756.1:481386-555941 GCF_001604975.1 Cebus imitator | reverse complement strand
AGCACTGCCCTTCCCGTCCCCCCTGTATCCACAGCACTGCCCCTTCCCGTCCCCCCTGTATCCACAGTACTGCCCCTTCCCGTCCCCCCTGTATCCACAGCACTGCCCTTTCTGAGGGCACAATGGTGCCAGCAATAACAATAACGTAGTGGGGGCTCCCCCACCATCCCACCTTGAGACCCCACTCCTCAACAGCAGCACGTTTTCTATTTTGCTTCCTGTTGTCCCTCCCAGGGCCTAGAACAGGGCCGGCCACCCCTGTCGCCACCCACTTTGAACACCTCAAACTGGGTTCCACCACCCCCCGGACACCCACACGCCCCACCCCGCAATGTCCACCCACATGCCATGCTTGCAGCCTCTTGGTCACTGGCAGTGCCAAGGAGGGCAAGACCTGGCACCCAAATGTGGGTGTCTCCCTGGCTGACCTCAGCCAAGGGCCCTCCATAGCCCCTGCCTCTCGTGTCTCTAAGGAAGATTTCAAGGCCATCACCGGGCACCTGGACAGCGCTCAGGGGTGTCACCTGTTCCCAGCACTGTCCTCAGCTCACTGCAGGCAGCACCTGGCTCAGGGCCAGCCTACCACACACTCATGCACACAGGGCCACCCCAAGGCAGGCCCCACAGCAGGGCGCCCATGCCAGCCAGAACAAAGCCGGCTCTCAGCCGCCAACGTGCCCACCCCGAGGACACACAGACTGCGCTGCCCCCACTACAGGCCCCACGCTGGCCTGTCGGTGCCAGGCCAAGGCATCTGCAAGCGTGTGGTATGGCACTGCCTGGCCCGCAGCCGTATCTGGATGGCAGCCTGCCTCGGCTGGGCTAGGCTGGAAGCAGGGAGACCTGGGCCTTCCAGCATCAGCGCCGCACTGAGGAGCTGGACAGGCCCACCCCTCCCCACCCACGGGGACCCTGCACCCCAAGTCCCAGTCCTGTCACACTGTGACCTCAGAGCTACACAGAGCTTTGTCCCTGGCACACCTGCAACCACGTTACTCAGTTACGAAGACACTGAGGCCCCAAGAGAAGGTCCTGGGGGGCTGAGACCACCGCGGGCCGGGCGGCACACACAGCCGTCTGCAGCCCTCAGGCCCTCCAGGGAGGGGTGGGCTACCCTGCTTTACAAACAAGGACCTGGAGGCTCAGAAGCCAGAGTGGACGTGCCCCAGTCCCCTGGGCAGGAGGCAGTAGTGCCGGGATTCGGCCCCTGTCTGCGTGGCCGGGTTTCTGGCCACGTCCACGGCCACGGCCACACTATTCTGGGCTGCAGAGTGGGTGCAGCCTCTGACCTCTACTCCAAACACCCGAGCGACGGTGAAGGTGGAGCCACCTGCCCAGCCAGGCTATGGAACACTCCCAGGCGCTGCCCCGGTCACTGGGCCCCGCGCCGGCGGTCCAAGCAGCACTCAGCAACTGCCGCCTAAGAGAGACCCAGGGAGAGCAGGCAGGGTCCCAGGCGCCTCGTGGGGCAGACCCATTAGCAGCTGCTCCCAGTTCATTCTCTCAACAACCCAGGGGTGCACCCACCATCTAGGTTCAGAGAGGTAAAGTGACTCCCCCCAGGCCACACAGCCACAAAGCAGGAGAGCTGAGATTTAAACCACCTCCAGCACAGTCTCCCACCATGGGCCCCCAGGCTCTGCAGGGGACGCCTTTCCTCACCCTGCGGTCCTGCCCCAACGCCGCTGCGGCCGACCGCCTCACCATGATTCTGAGGAGCTGGGACCCAGGGCTGGAATGGCGGGCACTGCTTCTGCCTGGGCCAGGAAGTAGGGAGCCGGCGGCAGGGAGCACCCGTGAGGCTGTGCTGGGAAGGGGGCTCAGCCCCAGATTCCTGGACCCTCCAGAGGGAGGCAGCCAGGGCCGGGGCACTCAGACGCCGGCGTGAGGCCACCAGCTGGCAGGGGCTGGATTTGTGTGGCCCCAGGGCCTTGAGGGATGTCCAGCGGGTCATGGCCGCTCCAGCCCGTGCTCTGAGCAGCTCGAGGCCTGCAAGGAACAGAATCACAAGAATCAAAGGCCGGAGAGCTCGGTCCGCACATGTTCCAAGCAGCAGGCGGCCTCGAAACTGGCCAGCTACCAGGCTGGTGAGGGTGCTGCCACGACTCCTGGCATCTATACCAGGGCTGGGCACCCAGGACCTGCCCAGACGGTGTCATACAGGCTTGGAAACCCCACTTCTGTTGACACTCATCAACAAGGTCAAGTTCACGCCCCACTCCTTAATTTCTCAAAGCCCAAAATTGACTTGGATCAAAGTCACCTGTCCCAGGAAGAGACAGAGTTGGAGCCTAGAGTGTCAGTCCTGAGCCTCTCACGGCTCTGCTCTGCTGTGTGTGCCCGTGTGTGTGAGGGAGAGCCCCTCCCCGGGACGCTGGGAGCCCCCTCACTGGGCACTTGGTGAATACAGCACCACAAAGACAGACCCAGAAGGGGACCCTGGCATAGAAACCCCAGCACCACAAGCAAAACAATGTCCCAAGAACACTCCCGCATAAACACAGGTGTGGCAAGAAATTACGCAACCATGCGGCCTTTAAGGATGCAATTTAAGAAACATGGGACAATATCCTCCACCAGGGACACACAGGCCCTTCTGGCTCTTGCTCAGTGGGGTGCATACAGTGAAATCGGACAAGACACGACATCTCAGAGAATTTGTTTTGCTGGAAGAGGCCTTAGCAGAGGCCAGCTCCCCATTTCACAGATGGGAGAACCAAGTCCAAAAGAGAAAAGGAGACTTGTCCTGGGCCACAAAGCAATTCAAGGGCCAGAACGAGGTGCTCACTACTAAAATTAGGACAGTCTTCCGCAGACGCCCAGGTTGGCCCACCAGGGGCCCAGGGTCGCCGGGAGGGGAATGAGAGAGGGGCGCTGGGGTACACTACCTGAGCTAGACAAGGCGGTTTCAACACCAAGGGGCGGCGAATCAAGCCCAGCAGGCAGAGAGCAGGCAGTGGGGAGACAGCGCAGACCCGGCAGACCCCGGAGATGGCAAAGCTGGTCCCAGCCCGGCCGCCTTGCTAGCCTGCCTTCCTGCTGGCCACAGTGCCTACAGACACAGCCTCCCGGCGACCAGGCCACTTGAAGAACAGACCAGGGCCTGGGCTGGGAGCTTTTAGAGAGGATGCCAGATGGCAGCTGCCACATGTCCTAAGGGTGGGGTCCAGGAGTCACTGGGAGGTGCTTCCGGATAAAGCTGGACGCCCCATGCCCACTGCCCTGAGGCCCTGGGCTTCTCGGGTTTCTGTGACATCCGGGAGGAGTCCAGGGCAAGGCCTGGACCCACATTCCCAGACACCAAGAAAGCACCAACAGGAAGGGAGAGTGCAGGGGCCTGCACCACCCAGGCTGACACAGGGACTCAGAGTAGGAGGTGCCAACGCCCCCAGCCGCCACGCAGAGACCGTCCAGCTGGGCACCTCCCGAGACACCAGCACAGCGCTCAGTATCTGCCAAGTGCTAACTACCTGCCAGGTGCTCTTCTAAGAGCTTTAATAAACGGACTCATTTCATCCCTGCCATCACACTGTGACTATCATCCCCATTTTCCAGATGAGCAAACGGAAGCTCAGAAAGATTGAGTCACTGTGAGGGTCACACAGCCTTTCAGGAGTGAAGCTTCCAGGCTGGGCTTTGAGGGCAAAACCAGTGCCCCGCAACCCCAAGACTCGAGGCCTGACTGTGTGCGTGGCACTGCAATCCTTTTGGTTGCAAGCCTCTGCAATCCAGGCGGGGATGAGACGGAGGCTGCCGCAAACCAGCGCTCCGAAGCACAGGTTCAAGGGCCCTCACTGCCACTCCAGCCCACAGCCATTCAGCCTCATTTGGAGACAGGGCACTCTACCTCGTGATCAAGCTGCGCCATTGGAAGACCCCTCCACGATCACTCAGTGCAGGGAAGACTGGTGCACGTCACGCCCCCAGCACCCTGCCCCCCACTCCTGCCGCCCAAGGCACCTGCTCCAGCCTCACCCAGCCAAGCACCACTCCTCAGCCACAGGGCTTCACCCACTGCGTCCAGGACAGCTTGGACTCTTCCCTAATCCAGTCAGCATTCAACAGATGCAGCACAGGGGCCAGGAAAGCCCAGCCCTTCCTTTGCAGATGGGGAGACTGAGGCTCTGGGCCAATGCCTTTGCTCCAACACATAGGGCATGAGAGGCAGGGCCAGGCCCTGCCCAGGGTGTAGGACCACATCAAGGCCAGGCTGGGCATGGGCAACCAGGAGGGGCACTCCCGGGGGGCAATGCCAGAGCCAAGAGTGGGAGGCAAGGATGTGCTGGGCACCCTGGTGGCAGTGAGGGAGCTTGGCTGGACTAGGGAGAGCCCAGGCTGATGTGGAGGGGGAGAGTGGGGGGCAGCATTCCTAGGTCTCATAATCTGAAAAGATGATGACCTTTTGTGCCCATCCCCTTTCCAGGCCAAACTTCCCCACCAGAGGCTCAGCTGGCCTCTGCCCACCAAGCTCATCCATGGCCCGCAAACATCTCGGTCCAATGCCATGCCAACTGCCTATGCCAAATTTAGGCTAGGCCCAAGGAGAGACGCAGCAGCAACGTGTCCTTGTGTGCCGGGCATGGGATGGTGGGTGCCCCACTCGTATCCCAGGCCCTTACCGCCTCAGGCCCACCTGTCTCAATTCCTACACCAACCACAGTGTCTTTCTGCCCAGAAGCTCTCTCTAGCCATGGGCACGCTCTGCCACTCAGAGGGCAGGGGGGCTGATGCTGCCAGGACAGTTTTCGATCAGTGACAGACGGGAGCAGGTGACTGGGCCCCAGAAAGCTGCCCCTGGGAGGGGTGGCCAAGCGTGGGTGCCACCTCCCTGGCCTCCCCAGCCGGAGTGGGTGCCAGCGCCCCAGCAGTAACTGTATCTATGGCACGCCATTTATTACCTCCTTCTCTTTCTCACCTCATTTCCTGACTTCCTGGGATCTCTTCCCAGGAAACCACTCGCACCGGAAGCTTTGTCTCCTGGGTCTTCCTCACAGGGTTTCCGGTGGCCTCCCCACATCAAAGGCTCCTGAACCCTGGCCCCCATTCCCGGATGCCCACAACACCAAGTCTCCTCCTCCCCCTTCTCCTCCTCTCTTCCGTCCCTTCCCCTCCCCGCTTCTCCTCCCCCTCCTCCCCTTCCCTCTCCTCCCCCTGCACCTCCTCCCCCTTCTCCTCCCTCCCTTCCTCCTTCTCCTTCTTCCCCTCCTCCTCCTCCCCTTCCTCCTCCATGAAACCCTTTATGATCCCATATCACTGGGCTTTTCCTGTTCAGGCCAGAAGCTACTTCCCATGTTGTGTGAGAGTTGATCTTGCCCAGGTGCCACCTCTGACTAAGCTCAGAGGTCCAGAGAGGCTGATGCAGGTCCTAGTAAAGAGGGGCACCCAGCAAATGCCCCCTAGCCAGATGAAGGGTGAAGGACTAAGCAGCTGAATGGGATGGATGAGGAGATGGGTGGAAGGGTGACTGAATCAACAGGTGGGTGGCCCGGCAGGTGGGTGGATAAATCGGGTTGACAGATGGGTGGGTGGACAACAGGGGTGGCCAGATAGAGGGACTGGCTTGGCGGGTGGAAGGGTGGGTGGGTGGAGGGCTGAGCAGATGAATGGGTGGGGAATGGGTGATGAACAGATGGCATGGTGGCTGGAGGGGTGGAGGGTGTGCAGGTGAGTCTGGTGGGAGGAACGCCTAGATGCACAGGAGCACCTCAGTGACTTCTCTCTTACCTCTTGAGTTCTGCCTTCTACGTAATGGTGCTGAGTGGGCAAAGTACTGTCTTCAAGGCTGAGTTAGCAGTGGCTGCCATTTTCCAGGCACCAGCTGGAGAGGATCCAGTCACTAGAACACCCTAAAGTTAACAGAGTAAAGCCAAGTTACTGCAGGCGGTGCTGCTCTTCTCAGAGGAGCTCACAAGTAAGATGTAACCACATGAACACACATTTCTGCTCACTTCCCCAGGGCCCCACAAGGTGGAGGGGCCTCTGGCCTGCACCTTTGAGACCCCACACCTTCACAGCATAGCAACCATCCAGAACCAGAGAAGGGCAGAACAAGATGGGGTGTCAGGGAAAAATAACAGCTGACAATTAGTGAGTGCCTACAGTATGCCAGACACTATAGCAGGCATTTTACATACATCATCTCACATAATCCTCACAATCCCACAAGGTTGGGACTCTTCCAGAGAAGTGGGTAATGTGGTAATTCTCCTACAATCACGAGGGAATTCAAGCCTTCAGCCTGTACTCCTAGCCACCACCTGCAGAGGCTTCCCAACACCAACCCTGGAGTCAGTTGTGAATAACTGGGTGGGTGGATGAATGAATGGGTGGGTGGATGGAAGGATGAATGATGGATGGGTGGGTGGATAAATGGATGCAGGGATGAATGGGTAGGTGGATGAATACATGGATGAACGAATGAATACATGGGTGGGTGGGTGGATGGATGTGTGAATGAGTGGTTGGGTGTGAGGGTGGATGTCTGGTTGGATGAGAGAATGGATGAGTGGGTGAATGGGTGAATGGATGAGTGGATGAATGGATAGAAGAATGGATGGATTAAGGGAGGGAGGGATGAATGGAGGAACAGACGGATGGATAACTGTGAAGGTAGATAGCTGGATGGATAGATGGATCAATGAATGAAGGGTAGATGGGTGGGTGACTGAGTGGATAGCTAGATGAAGGAATGGAGGGATGGATGGATGGATGGATGGACAGATGGGTAATCTGTGAGTAGATGGGTGGATGAATGGTAATGGTGGGTGGATGGATGGGTAGATGAATGGGATGGATGGATGGATGGATGGATGGATGGATGGATGGATGGATGATTGAGTGGATGGATGGGTGAGTGAATGAGTGGATGGGTGGGTGGAGAAATGAATGGATAGAGGGATGGATGGCTGGGTAGATGGGTAAGTGGGTGGATGTATGGATTAATGCATGAATGGGGAATGGGTGGATGGATGGATGGATTGTTGGGTGATGGATGGGTGAGTGACTAAGTGGATGAGTGGATGGGTGGATGGACAGGTGGATGTGTGTATGGGTGGGTAGAGAAATGAATGGATAGAGGGAAGGATGGGTGGATGGAAAGATAGATGGGTGAATGGATGGGTGTGTGGATGGATAAATGGGTGAATGGATGGGTGAGTGGATGGGTGGGTGGATGGGTGAGTAGATGGATAGATGGATGGATGGATGGATAGATGAGTGTATGGGTGAGTGGAGAAATGAATGGAGAGATAGATGAGTGGGTGGGTAGGTGGGTGGATGGATGGATGGTTGGGTGGATGGATGGATGGGTGGGTGGATGGGTGGGTGGGTATACGTATAGATAGATGGGTGAATGGATGGATGGACGGATGGATGGATGGGTGATGGGTGGGTAGATGGATGGATGGTTGGGTGGATGGATGGATGGTTGGATAGGTAGATGGGTGAATGAATGAGTGGATGGGTGGATGGATAAATGAATGAATAGAGGGATGGATGAATGGGTAGACAGGTGGGTGGATGGGTGTGAGGATGGGTGATGAGTGGGCAGATGGGTGGATACGGTGTTTGGGCGAGTGGGATAGATGACTTGATGGATGAGCGGGTGGGCGCATGGCTAACTACATGGATGGGCACACATCAGTAATTTGCCAGAGACTTGCCTTGGGCACACACACATCCTACCTGGTCCCTGCAATTCCCAAGATGCAATTTCCGCACCTGTCGAAGGGGACCCCTGCCTTCCTGTCCAGTGTGCCATGAGAATCAGAGGAGTGTGGGGTGGGCAGGGGCTCTGGGGATACCCAGAGGTGAGTCTCCTGACCTGCTTCTGGCCTCCCCACCTCCCAGCTAGGGAGTTCATGGGGCCTGCCCTTTCCAAGGTTACAGCCAAGGCAGGATTGTCACACTGGTTTTTCTGGCTGGGATTAAGGAAACTGTTGGTGAGTCACCTGCACCTCATGGGCTCCTGGGACAGGTGACAGAGGTTTAAAGGCACACAGACTTGGATTCAAATCCCAGCTCTGCCCCTCATAAGCTGCGTGACCTTGGGTGAGTCACTTCCCCTCTCTCAGCTTGCTCTGAAAGGGGATGACCTGGTCTCTAGTAGCCCTTCAGTCCCTCTTCACCTCCAAGTCCCCTGGTCCCCAGCCCCTTCTTCCCTATCCCTCATGCTGAAAGTAGATGCCACAGGCCCGCACTTTGCTTCTCGCCATTCCACTCTAAAAACTGATGGGGACATAGAGGTTCAGAGATGTTCCGTCACAAGCCAATGTCACACAGCTGGGAACCTCCACGGCAGGGACTTGGGTCCGTGCCCTTCCCCGAGTGGGCCCACACTGTGCCGGACCCTGCACACTCAGCAGCTGGCTAGTCATCCCGACGCTCACAGCCCTGCCTTGGAAGAGGGACGATTCTCCCCTCTAGACAGACAGGGAAACTGAAGCTGAGAGAAACTAAGTCACCTGCCCCAGTCACCTGGAGCTAGAACTCTGAGCAGTGGAGGTGGGATATTGCCACAGGGTCATGGGGAGCCAAGCAGGGATGGGGGCCAGAAGCGTGGGCGGCAGCGTCTCCCCACCTCCTGCTGGTCACCTGGCCTGCCCTAGGCTCTCCCAACCTCGTCCCTCACTCCCTACTACCTGGAAGGGGCATTCCCAGACCACAAATCCAGCTGGATGTGTTCTTATCTAGGAAGAAGGCAAAATTAGCTCCACTTGACACACGGGGTACTGAGACGTGGAGCAGAGAAGCGACTTGCCGAAGTCACAGGGTGAATGAGGACTCTGCAAACAGGAGCCAGCCTTCCGGATGCCCTGGCCAGCGCTCCCGCCACCTGCAGGGGCCACGGCAGCCACCATGTGAGCTCACCCTGCCAAGTCCCACAAATGTTTTCCGGGGTCACGGTCACAGTCCTGGGTGGGGAGGTGGGATGTGGGAGCGGTGCTTCCCCACAACCAGGACTGAGGGCCAACAGGCCAGGCTGGCCCACAGCCTCCCGCAGGGGAGGGCAGGGCCTAGGCTGGGGCTGGGGCCGAAACCACCCACGGGACAGGGCAGGCACTTCCCCTTCCTGAGGCTCAGCTTCCCCTGAAACATGAGGCTGGCAACACCTGCCAGGCCTCCCAGACGATGAGACAGAAGCTGGTGATGAAGGTGCAGGCCGGGCACTGGGCCTGGCACCAGCAGGTCTCTGAGAGGTGGCAGCTGTCACCCTCCCTGGAGGGGCCTGGCAGCCGCCCAGTCCACTGAGACCTGAGACTCCCCATCTGCAAAACGAGGAGACCCCACGCACCTCAGGAGACTGTCGTGAGGGTGAGGCCCGCCCTGGCCTCGGTGTCTGCCCACGGAGGCGGCGCAGCAGTGCGGGTCCTGCTGGCACTCACTGAGACCGGCGTTCCCGACGCCACTCAGGCACGAGAGCAGAAACAGCCTTCCCAACAGGACGGAAAGCTGGCTGTGCCCGAGGCTCCCTGTGGCTGCCGTATGTCCTCAGAAGCCCCCTGGCCCGCGAGGAACCACAAGACACATCAGCCCCCGGAGCAGGGCCAGCCTCGCTGCTCCAGCCCGGCCCACAGAGGGTGCTCAGAAAGCGGTGGCCGCAGGAACCTGGAGTGACCCTGACCCCATGGGCCCCTCACATTCTGTGGCGTGGAAATGGGGGCCGGACATGTCAACTCCAAGAAGAGGCTGCACCAGGTGGCCAGAAAAGGCCGACGTCCACCCTCGAGCCCGAGGTGAGGCCAGGTCAGAAGGTTCCGGCCCCGCAGGGTGGACAGCGCTCACACCGACGGCAGCGGATGTTTCTGACGGTATTTTTATCTTGAGGACACCCTTCACAGAGGGCGGGAGCAGGCGGGAGAGGGTGTCCTTGGCCCCAGGCCCCTGGGAGAAGCAGAGAACAGAGGCCCTCCAGCAGCGCCCTCTGCTGGGGTGACCGTCGCAGACACTGCCCCTTCCCTGGGCTCCATGAAGTCCCAGGAAGGGGTGACCTGGAGGGTCTTGGGGCCCTCCTGGGGCTCCTGGTTCTTCCCCACCTTGCTGTGTGACCTGGGGCAGGGCTCCGCCCCTCTCTGGGTCTCCCTCTTTAAGTCCTTGCTGGGCACCAAGGACTCGAGGGGGAAGCACTGGGCGCCTTCCTTCATGGGGAACCCTGCCTTTCGGGGGCAGACGGTGAGAAGTCAGCAGTCACAACTCACCGGGCCCTGGGGAGCCCAGGGCAGGCGTGTAACCCAGTGGCGGGAGGCGTGCTTCCTAGAGGGGTATCTGCCAGCAGGAGGCAGCGAGCCAGAGGGGAGAGAATCCTCCCTGCGACCAGCCGACCGACCGTAGCACAGTGACACAGCCAAGAGCAGCTCGGGTCACCCCGGGGCGTCGTGGGGAGCACCAGAGTCCCGCAGTCTGGGTGCAGATTCCAGCTCCACTCCCCAGGCACTGGGCCTTGGGCAAGGCCCACCCTGACTGCAAACCAGGGGCGGACCCGGCTGCTCCACAGAAGCCCTGCCAGCCCTCCCTTGCAGGATCTAAACCATTTGGGGTTTGCGGGGAGGCTGTGAAGAGAGGGGCACAGCCTTGGCACCATCATATCAGGGCAGGGGAGCATGTGCACGTCCAGAGCCCAAGGCGGCGCCTTGGCAGATGAAGAAACAGTGGCCCCAGTAGGCCTCAGATGTCACGTTAACAAGCCTGGACTTGATCCCAAAGGCAATGGGGAGCCCAAGGGCCATAAGAGAGCTTGAAACTGGAAGAGTTCTGGGGCAACAAGGCCTGAATTCAAATCCTGTCTCCATCGCTTCCTGTGTGGCCTTGGGCAAGCCACATAACCTCTCTGAACTGCAGTCTTCTCACCTGTAAAATGGAACTAATCATAGCACCTGTCTCATGGGGTTGCGATGGGGTTTCCATGAGTGAATACATGGAGACTGGCCAGCCAGCTGGGAACTCCCTGTCCCCACCCTCCCCCTCAACACAGCTATGAGCCCCTGCCTCACCCTGCAGAGTCACAGGCCCCTTTAGGGCCTCAGCTGGACACCACTCCAGGCAAAAAGGAATGATGGGCAGGAACCCCCCAGGGAGGCACAAGTCAGCAAAGGCACATCGCTTCTGGTTTTTACACAGCTGTAAATTTTCCAGCTTCCACTTAATGTGGGTCTCATACATGTCCTGAGCAGCCGGCTTATGCACAGGAGAGCAAGGACCCAAGGTAAGGACACAAGAGGCAGCCTGGGACCAGAAAGACCACCAAAGGAAAGGCTGGAACATTTGCCAACATAAAAATACGTATGATGTTGTCAAAACCCATAAGGAAAACAAAAGATAAATAAGTGTTTGTTATTAAAAAGGATCCATGTGCTTAATATATAAAGAGTTCTTATAAATCAATAAGAAAAAAGGACACAGTTGGAGTGAGCAGAGAACTAAGGTTGGGCTCCCAATGTCTCTGGAATGCCCCACACCTCAGAGCCTCAGCCTGAGCTGGTCCCTCACCATGGAATGCCTTTGTCTGCCTCTCGGAACACAATGCCTCCTTCAGGCTCAAAGGATGCCTCCTCCATGAAGCCTTCCAAGATTTCTCCAAGTCCCTTGCTCCTCTGTGAGTGCTCCTAGCATGTTTCTTGAGCTCCTAGGACCCAGTACCTGGTTTCTGCTCCCTGCATCAGAGAAGTCCCAGGTGGAGTGGCCCAAGCTTCTTTGAGAGGAAGAAATGAGTTACAGAGAGGAGCCATGCCCAAGGTCACCAGTCTGACCGAGAGCAGGACCTGGCATCCAGGTGCCCTGCCTCAGTCCCTCTGTACTCCAGCCACCAGCCCTCCAGTGAGCCCTCCAGGGCTGTCTTGGTCCTAGCAAGGAAGGCCCCAGCTTGGGGGCTGCATTTATTTCTTCACAAAGGGCCAGCCAGGATTAGGGCCTCAGCGCCCCCCCTCCCCGTAACCGACTGCTCTCTGTCGGAGAGCACGTGACGGTTGTGTTCTTAGCTTCCTTTTTTCTGGTTCCCTATTTTGTCAATCTGGCCTTATTTCAGGTATAGAAGGTTCCCTGGGAGGGCCTGACAGACTCTAAGGGCTCTGGGGTTCACCTTAGCATGGGCAGGAGGCTGACCTCGGAGACGTGGAGTCCGGGAAAAGAGGGTAGGTTCTTTCCAGAAGGCCGATCACTCTGCCCCAGGCCCCATTTACAGCTCAGATCCGTGAGCGTGCTGTGGCCTGGCCCTGCTGCCAGAGTCATGCTCGGCATCGACTCACTCCATCAGCGGCGTCTGCCCAGCCTCTGTTATGCGCTGACATCGTGCTTGGGGGCCACGGGGTGCTGGGCAAGACAGACCAAAAAAAAACATGCCAGGAAAAAAAAACAAAAAAAACTTGAGTTAATCCAGAGACGGGTGCAGGCCATTCCAGAGGTCAGGGAAGACGCTGAGGAGGCGGCATCTCCTCAAGAGCTGGGGAGGAGACTGAGGGAAGAGGGTAGTCCATGAAGGGGGAGTGCAGCCGTGAAGGCCTTGAGGCTGGGCCAGGGGAGAGCGGTGGGGATGGAGCTCCAGGACGCACAGCAGCCTCCTCTTCATCACTGGCAGTCAGAGGAAAGGCTTCCCACCCCTTGCCTTGCCATATGACAGACACTACCCAAGGCTCTCCCTTCCCCATTCTCCCTCAAACTCCTATGCATCCTTCAACACCCATTTCCAAGCCCCATCTCTTATGCTTCCCTCTGTCCTGGACCAGGCCACACTGCGTGCAGTCCGTCTATCTGAGTCCGTCCACCAGGCCAGGGGTCCCCTGAGGGTAAAACACGGGTCTGACTGCGTTGAGCGGCCTCAGCACAGGACCAGGTTCCTGGCGAAAGCTAAGGGACTGGGGAGTAGGATTCTGTCCCTTGTGGCCCAGGGCTCCAGAGCCCTTAAAGTCTGCATCACAAGACGGCAGGCAGCACTGTAGCCCACCCAAGACCACTCCAGCTTCAGCTCACCATGAGACTGCCACTGTCTCTGTCTCCTCTGGGCCTCAGTTTCCCCATGTGTCAAATGAGAGGCCCCATGGCTTGGGAACAGGGTGGCTCCACCTTACTCCCTTATTGACTGCTCACAGCAGGGCGGCCCCTTCAGGGAGGAAGCATGGCTGTCACTCTCTGACCCCTGCTGAGCTCTGAGCTCGGCCCACGGGGCAGGAAATGCCAGCTTTCTGCCAGGCCAGCAGGAGGCTTCCAGCTGAGCCTGGGGGTGATGGGGGAGCCTCCCTGCTCTATGACCTCGCTAGGGGACTCACAATGACTGGCTAGGGCATTTCACCCACAATTTCGCGGTCAGGATGCCTGCCTTCGTCCCCAGACCCCCAGGAAGGCTGCCCCAGGAGACTGGGGGCGAGGCAAGGGGGCGGGCAAAGCAGGGGCAGGCTTTGCAGTCCCCGAGACAATGGAGCAGGGTCCGGGAGGTCCTGCCGCAGGGCCCAAGGACAGATGCCAGGGCTCTGTGAACCTGATGCGGGGAAAATCATCAACTTCCCCGTCTTCAACCTCTCTGCGAAATGTATGCCAGAGCTCCCGAGCTCCCCCAGGCCCTAGAGCAAGGCAGACGCCTGGAGCTGCCCGGCTCTCCTCTCTGCTCCCAAGAAGTCGGCAGGACGGCTGCCACCAGGTGTCCCTAGTTAAGGCGCCCACAGGCCCACAGGCAACAGCATGCTAATTACTAGATCAAACGTTTTAAAATAACGCTCTGATAAGTATTGCAACACTTACTTCTGGTTTTCCCTGTAGCCCCATACGGGTTCTCTCTTGCATTCATACGTGTTATTCTGAGAAAGAGGATGTCAAAGGCATCCCCAGCACACGAACGGCTCAGCACGCTGGGTCAGAGGAGGCAGAAGGGCTGGGCATCTGGCCAGGAAAGGGCAGAGCAGCCTGGCCCCTCGCCCACCCATCCAGCCACCTGTTCATTCCCCGTTCATTACGCAAACAAGTCTTCCCTGAGCACCAAACCAGTTCCAGGCTCTGTGTGGGGTACAGCGCAAACAGGGTGGTCAGCCCTGCGCCCGGCTCCTCACACATGGCGGGAGACAGGCATTCCAGGGGAAACCGGGGAAATGCAGGAGATGCCGGCTGCAGGCGTGGCTGTGTGACCACCGGGAGGAGGGACTCGAGGCCAGCCGGGGGGCCGCAGGGCTGGAAGAGGAGCAGGACCCTGGGCCCCGGACACAAGGCACGGTGTGAGGAGAGAGGAGGGAGGGGCAGGGAAATGAGCTCTGAGAGGGGACAGGGCGGCAGCAGGCCGCTCGGAGGGCAGGAGCTTGCTGCCCACCCCCAGGTCGCCTCCGCCCGTGCAGCCCACCCAGTAGGGTGGGGAGCCCTTCACGTCCACAGACAGGAAAGGGTCTGGACAGCAATAGCTGCACATTTTCCTGCACGCCCTTTGTCCCGGGTGGCAGGTGGCTCTACATGGCCTGATTTCACAGCGAGGAGACTCAGGCATCCCACAGCTAGATGGTGGCGAGCGGGGCCCCGCGGAGGCCGTTCTGACCCCGCACTGCCTTGCACGGCCCTCTTACTGCCACACATGCTTTCCAACCCCAGTAAACTGGGACTGCGCAACTGCTATGCGTCAGGAACACCCGTCACTGTGACACATGCCACTTCCATTCACACTGGTTTCTTTTGATAGAGGCGAGAAACTGGGGCTCGGAGAGGGTGAGTGCCGTATCCAGGGACACGCAGCCAGTCCATGGCAGGGCCAGGATAGAAATTCAGGGCTTCCAGGCTGTGGAAACGGAGACCTGGGACTTGACCTCACACGCTGGCTCTGGTGTCTCTAGGAGACACCACAGCGTCTCCAGGCCTGGCTTGGACCACCTCCTCCAGGAAGCCTTCCCTCACTATGTGGCTCTTGCCTGCCTCTCTCCCATACCTCTGGTGGCAGCTAATTGGTGCTGTGAGGAGGCGGGGGCTGTGGGGCCCTGGTGTCTGGCTCCTGTTTGACCCCTGCTGTGTTGAGTCCACCTGGACCTACGGTCTTTCTGAGCGGGGATCTAGCGGGACATTTGTCCCAGAGCAAAGGTGTGACCAGCAATGTCTGCTCAGAAAGCAGGTGGGTGGCCACTGAGATGGCCAGGAAACGCTTTCTCATGCCTGGAGCAGGAAGAAGCAAGCAGGAAGAAAGGACCTAGTTTGTGCATCTCTTGACAACCCCAAGAGACATGGCTGGGGACTCTCCTTGCCCGAAGAGGAAGCAATAGGCTAAGAGAGGGAACCCAGAGCCCCAGGGCCACACGGTCGTGCAGCATATGGAGGCCAGGTGTCCTGGAAAGGGCTCATACACCCAGGCTCTGGGGTGCAAGGCTAGAAGCAGGTGGGGGGGGCTACCAGCTGTGCTCTGTGGGGGCTGAAGATGAATGTGTCCCCCTGCCACCTCCAGCCTCCTGTGGGGCGGCACAAATTCTTGCTTCTTAGGGTGGATCTCAGCTCCTGCCCCTCCTCCACCCCTAAGGCACAACTTTATGGATTCATCCTGGCCTCAGTTTCCACATCTTTGGAATGGGCCTAATCATACTGCCTCCCTGGCCCAGCAGACGTTCGTCTGTGCACAGGGCCCAGAACGGGTCCAGCACTCCACACAGTACACAATACGTGCAGCACACGCCCGCTTTCGCCACCACGGCGCTGCAGGCAACATGTCTCACGTGTACACGGATACACGGCCTGGGGCAAGGGCATGTGCTACTGTAGTCCTTTCCCCAGAAACAGATCTTCAGTCAAGGATTTGGGAGGAGGGAGCTTACTTGGGAGGTAACACCAGGAAGCACCGGGAAGGGAGGGCGGACATGAGATGGGGACAGGACAGCAGCCAAAAACAGTTGCACAGACGGGCAGGTCACTGCTGAGAATCCCTGGGCTCCGGCCTCCTGGGCATAGAATGTGCCCCAGAGTTATTCCCAGCAAGGAAGTCCCTTGGAGGGATGGCCCCTCATGCTGTGGACAGTGGGGGCCATAGAGGTCTGGCCTGGTGTCAGGACGTCACCAGCCACAGGGGCTGCCAGGCAGGGGAGGACACGCTCATTCCCTCAGTGGCACATGCAGGAGGCTCCAGTGGCCAGAGGAGGTGCTGGGCAGGGCCTCGGTGCCAGAGAAGTGTGGGATGCCACCGGGGAGCTCCTGCGTGGGCACGCATGGGTGTATACCGTCCACCTGCGGGTGCTCCCAGCATGCACACGCTCGGCCTGCGTCCTTCCCCAAACGATGAATCCATGCCCACATTCGCGTGGGGCTGTACACCCTGGGGTCCCCGTGAGTCTGCGTACACATATGTACACAGGCATGGACACACACACACATGTCCAGGGCTATGTGCCTCGCCCAGTCCTGGCAGTGGCCGCAGGGTGGCAGGAATGGACTGGTCACCTTGGCAACGGGGCAGGAGTGGCTAAGTCTGGGACAGCCTTGGTTCAAAGGCAAAAAACAAAACAAAACCACGGAGCACGAAGAGGCTGAAAGAAGAAAAGGGGAAGGGAGGGGTGGGGGAGGGGGCGAGTCTCAGCCCCAAGGCTCTGCTCCTGGTCCACCTGCTAATCCTTGCTGCGCGCTGTGTCAGCCCCAGCTGAGGGCTGCTGGGGGAGCTGGAGGGGGCGGTGCAGAGTGTGAGGCCCCACGTCAGGCCCAGCTGGCTGAGTCCTTGGGCTTGGGGTCCTTTCCCAGAGTCATGGAGCTTCCAAGGCAGGCACCCCAGACATCAGGCACTCTGCAAACCGGTGGACTCGGCCACACCCTCGCAAAGTCATCCTCTCTGAACAATTAACGCGCTAATTGCACACACTGCCCGTGGCCAGTGCATTAGCCCAGCTCGAACGATGATTTATTCAGGAGCTCCCATCTCCTTCCCGTCCCCAGGCCAGCTCATCAGCCTCTGCCGGGCGGGGAGGACGACCCACAGACGCTTCCCTAGCCTTGTTCGAAAACATCGCGTGCTATTTATATTTCATCAGACAAGAGTGCACGGGGATGAAGCCGCCGGTGATCCGCTCCCCGCAGGCAGCCGGGCGCTGGAGCCCCACTCGGCAGCGACCTCAGGGATGAGCAGCTGAGGCCTCCTGCGTTCTTTGGGGTGGCTCTTGCTCGACAGCCTGCGGCAGGCGCTGTGTTCGCAGCCACGGGGACGTTACCTTGACTGCCTCACTGCGCCCTGAGAAAGCTCTGCAGGGAAGAGTCTGCTCGTATCCCCATTGGGCAGATGAGGAGACTGAGCTCCCGAGAGCGAAGCTTCTTACCCAAGGCCAAACAGACTGTAAGAGGCAGAGCCGGGGAACAAGCCCATGACTTTACTGCCAGTCATCCGGCCTCCCAAATGCGGTCCCCGAGCATCCCTGTGAAAATCTGTTTTACAGATGTGGAAGCTGAGGCCCAGAGAGCTAAAGAGATTTACTCAGGGTCACACAGCTAGGATCTTGATGGACAGCGTGCTCCAATCTGTGCCCTGGGAGACCCCCTTGAATTATGACCCCGGCCAGACCCTCCCAAACACCTGCGTGCATCCAGGAAGCCTCCCTGGGAGGCTCTGCGAAGTCCATCCCAATGGCTCCCTGAGGCCACAGCCACGGTGCCCAGAACGTGATGCCCAGCCCCACCCCCAGATGCTGAGTGGACGCCCAGCTTGGCCGGCTCTGGTGACTCCAGGGGTCCAGGGGTTAGGACAGTGGCCACTGTGAAGAGCCTTCGAATCACATCCTCTTGTCATCCTCACGGAGGAGTGGCCCCTCAACACAACTGGGATGGCCCTCCTCATCCACACGAGGATGATGCCCACCCCCAGGCATCCCATAACCACTGGCTCCTGAGACCAGCGGGAACTGAGCTGGCTAGAACCCCGGCCAGGCACGGGCATGTCTCTCTGAGCCTCGGTGTCCTCATCTGTAAGATGGGCACTGACAGCCCCTTGGAGGACTGGGATGGGCATGCCAGGACTTGTCTCCCAGCACAGGTCTGTGCTCAGTAAGCACCAGGTAAGTAGAAGCTGTGATTGTCATCCATGCCACCTGCAAAGTGGGAGGCAGGGCTTTGCAGTCAGCTGGCTCTGTGACTCCCTGGCTGTGTCACCTCAGATTCCTGGCTGCCCCTCTCTGAGCCTCAGTTTCCCTACCTGTTAGCTGAGGATGTCTCAAGGTTGTAGGGGGAACAAGGAGTCCAGGTAAGTGTAGCACTCAGCTCTAGCCTCAGCAAGCTCTCGAGAGCCCAGCCTGCCCCTCACACCCACTCCAACCCCAAGGCCAGGGCAGCTGGCACCTTGGAGTGACCCCTGGCCCCTAACTGCTCCCAAGGGCCCAGGGCAGCCACCATAACAAGACTGGCAGAGACCCAGGTACAGCAGGGCTGTGACCTAGCCAAGAAGTCTGAGGACCTCCTGGGCTGGCTGCAGAGGCTCAGAGCCCAGGGAGGGCAGGCCATGCTGAGCCACACAGCCGGGCAGGCAGGGCAGGCAGGCCATGCTCTGGAAACGGCCCTGCCCACCAAGTGGGGGGCTCCAGCCACTCCTCTGCCTCAGCTGGACCCCAAATACTCTTCCCCTCTCCCCAGGCCAGTGCACAAGGTCTGCCTACCTCTGCCACCCAGTCGTGGTAAGACCTTGGGCAGGTCATTTCACCTCTGGCATCAGTTTCCCCATCTGTAACATGGGGGCAATATGATGTCATTGTCATGAGGATGAATGAGTTCCTAAAGAGCTCAGAGCCAGGCTTGGCATCGAGAAATATTCTATCTCTATCCCTGTTATCATGGCATCCTTTCTTTCTTTCTTTCTTTCTTTCCTTCTTTTCTTTAAGACAGTCTCACTGGAGTGCAGTGGTGCGATCTTGGCTCACTGCAAGCTCCGCATCCTAGGTTCAAGCGACACTCGTGCCTCAGCCTCCTATAGGCAGGTGCCACCATGCCGGCTAATTTTTGTATTTTTAGTAGAGATGAGGTTTTGCCATGTCAGCCAGGCTGGTCTCGATCCCCTGGCCTCAAGTGATCCTCCCGCTTTGGCCTCCCAAAGTGCTGGGATTACAGGATTGAGTCACTGTGCCCTGTGTTCTGGTTTTTTTCAAAAAAAAGACAAGATCTTGCCCTGTCACCCAGCCTGGAGTGCAGTGGCTCAATCAGAGCTCACCGTAGCCTTGAACTCCTGGGCTCAGGTGATCCTCCCTCCTCAGCCTCCTGGGTAGCTAGGACTACAGGTATGTTCCAGCACACCCAGCCAATGTTTCATTTGTGTAGAGATGGGGTCCCACTATATTGCCCAGGCTGGTCTTAAACTTCTGGCCTCAAGGAATCCTCCCAAAGTGCTGGGATTGCAGGTGTGAGCCACCTTGCCCAGACATCATCATCAACGTCTCTGTGCCAGGCACTGGGTTAAAGCAGGAAGCGGCCCACGGAGCCGACGTGGTCATGGTCTCTGTCCAGGCCTGCCAGCTTCGGGGGTCCCTTAGTACTTCCAGGGACTCCTCGGCTGTGGCCCCAGCAGGGCTTGGAAAGAATTTCTGGAAATAAAATGAACAATTTCTAATGGTTTACCCCTGGCAACACCGAACTCCCAGCAGTTCCCACCTCCAACATCTGAGGCCACACTGGTCACCTCCCAGGGTGCCCATGCCAGGGTTTCTCTCTGCCACAGCCCTGACCACACCAGCAGTCACTGTCTTCACCCTGCCCGCCCTCGGCCTCATGTTGAGCCTCCAGTCCTGATTCATCTCCAGAACCACTGCGTCACCCAGACAGGGCAGGCACAGAGCAGAGGCCCTGTGTCTGTTCCAGAACCTCAACAGTCATCTACAATGAGAGCTTGGGTTTATTGAGCACTTACTATGTGTCAGGCTTAGCCCCCGAGTACCATACAATCATGCCTCGATGAACGAGGGGAGCACCTGCTGAGAAATGTGCCATCAGGCAATGTCATCACTGAGCTAACATCACAGACAGACTTACACACAGGTAGACGGTACCACCTACTGCACACCCAGGCCATGTGACGGGGCCTGCTACTCCTCAGCTGCAGGCCTGTACAGCATGTACAGGCAACCAAAACACAATGGTGAGCATGCATGTGTCTAAACACAGTTAAACGTTGAAAAGGTACAGCAAAAATATAGTATGAAAGATTAAAAGTGGTACACCTGTATGGGGCAGCCCCTTCTGGACACACTCGCCATCCGTCATTGACTGAAATGTCATCAGTCCAATGTGATGAGACCCCCAAGATAGATATTATAATCTTACAGATGAGTGCACTGAGGCCCAGGGAGCTGGCCTTCACACACTGGAGGCTTCAGGTCGACCACTGCCTAGACCAAACCCTTGGTACTCCAAGCTGGGTGGGGTGTAAGGGGCCAGCGCTAGAGACCAGCAGCGCCCCGAGTGGCAGCCTTGGCCCCAAGCTTAGAGAGGCCATGAGCTCCACGGCCCTGGGAGGATGCTAAGCCTCAGGCCACCAGCCAGGTGTTTGCCCTACTGCTCAGGGTGGAGGCCTGGGGGCATGGGGCTGGTGTCAGACACACGGGATTGAATTGTGCCTTCCAGGTCCCTGTGGCTTCATCTATAAAATGGGCCATGAGGGGACAAAATGAGACAATCCCAGCACCTGGCACGGAACAGGTACTCAGCTCAGCAAGTGTGGAACCACAAGGTGGAGGTCCCAGGGCCCAGGGTCTGCGGGCGTGCTGCCCTCAGGCCTCCACCCTCTGCTGGCAGCTCTACACGAATGGGGGTCTGAGGCTCCCAGAGGGGCGTTACAGGGCTAGCCCGATAGATGGCCAGCAGGCAGCGCTAGCCTCGTGGGCAAGAGCAAAAACATTCCAGGGGCAGAGGGGAGGCCGCACGCAGAGGCCAGGGGCCGTAGAGGCTCTAACAGTGACACAGGGTGTGCAGGTCAGCCCAGGGGACAGCCGGCCTCCAGGGACAGACTCAGACTGTTTGAGGGCCTGAAGCGAGGCCTCCAAGGACTGCCCCATCAGCCAGACCCAGACCCCTCTACCGTGGCTTGAGAAAGCACCGTGGGCCCCAGAAGATTCCCTCCACCTCTCTGAGCCTTAGTGTCCCCATCTGCAAAACGGGGACAAGTACTGGCACTTTCCAGCACAGAAAGCGATGAGTCAGCCCCCGAAACTCCTCAGCAGCACAAGCTTCTGACAAACGTCCTTTCCAACAGGGGAGGGCAGGGGAGAGTCAGTACGGTGGTCGTGCAGGGAGGCACATGGAGGTACAATTCCAGTCCAGGCCTGGGAGCTGCCTCAGCCCCTCCCCAGAAAGTCGGGGGCTGGGCAAGAAGGGCAGAAGTTAAGGACTCCACCTGTGCCCAGACCCAGTGACACTGTCCACATCTTCCTGCCCTGGCCTCCCCGCCCCCCACCACCCCTGCATCTCCACACACACCCCACCTGCCGCCTATGAAATTCAGACACAGCTACATGGCCTGTGCCTGCAGTCACACCGTTAAGGTTGCCCCGACCGCGTCCCCAACACCCACCCTCAGGCCTTCCACTTATCTCCACCATCCACCTCCGTCTACACTGCCCAGTGCTATGGCCATCACCATGGACCGCAACCGTCTGACATTTAGACAACCCGTCTACACAGCCAGTCTCAGGCCTCATTCTCTGAACCCACTTCAGTGGGGGGCAGTCCATGAAGCCCCACTTCGGGGGGGGACAGTCCATGAAGCCCCCCTCCCTAAAGAACCAACACTCCCAGGCCAAGGGAGCCAGGTGGCTTGGCACCCCCACAAGGCCAGTGCTGGGTGCAGCCCTGGTGGGGCTCCTGCCGGTCCTAAGTGCCAACAAGATGATTAACAAGTGGGCACTAGCTGGGCTCCTGCCCCCCACCTTAAGCAGCTGCAGCCTGGTGGGGCCAGAGGCAGAGGGGCCCTGTGTCCCTGTCTGCCTTTGCTTGCTGCTGCGGCAGCCAAACCCATCCTTCCCTGGGGGCCCAGCCCATTGGACTGGGTTCTCTGAGCAAACACAGCCGGCTTCCATGACCTACAAGTGAGCACGTGCTGAGCGCCTGCGGTGTGCTAGGTACTCCGGGAAGCCTGCTCAGCTAGGCCCAGTGGTGCTGTGTGCAAGGGTAAGGCAGCCTCTTACTCCCACTGGCGCCTGGGGCACAAAGGCTCAGGAAGGCTCTGCCGGAGCCTGGACCTCCTCCCACGAAGTCATCGCAGCTTGGGAGAGAGGGAAGGAAGTTGTCCAGGAGCCCGCAGGTCCCGCCGCCACACTCAGCGTAAGTCACGCTGTTCCACCTCAACCACAGCCCTAGGAGGCAAGACAGGGATTCCTGCGGCCACTTTCAGATGAGGAGCCCCGGCCCGGAGCCTGCAGCCATGCAATGCCCCACAGCTGGGAGGCCACCTTGCCAGACATGACCCCATGCTTGGCCCTCCCACCCACTGGCCAAGGCAGGACTAGTGGCAGGGGAGGTCCTCAGCCTGTCCCCTTTCCAATGACAAGGAGACTGGAGTGGGGGGGCCACAGGCTCAGGGAAGGTGGGAGCCCCGTTCTGGCCATGTAGGATCCAGCTGCCCACAGACCCCAGGGTAGATGTCACCTGGGCAGGTAGGGGAAGGAAGCCCTGGGCTAGACCTGAACCTGGGGCTGGAGGAGGCCAGGTGTGCAGGGGAGGGAGTATGCTCCGGAGAAGAGGCGGAGGAGGAGGAGGAGCAGGGCTGGGCAGGGCGCCGAAAGGCAGGTGCCCCCAGAGGGCGCAGGTTCAGACAAACCAGGTGACTGGTGACCTGTTCTAAACATTGCTGAGGCATCGCAGGGGGCGGCCATGAGGAGAAGCTGGGGAGCAGCGGAACAGCCTTGTGGGGCGGTCTGTGGTCCTGGGGCACAGCAATAACTCGGGCTGGGGGGCTCCAGGGAGGGTGCACCAGAGTCAGAGGCTCCTCCAAAGGTAACAGCCCCTCCAGAGTTTGGCAGAGCTGCTGCAGGCCCAGCCACTCCATTGCTAGGAATATGGAGAGACCTGGAACCAGGCATCTAGGGGATCCTGTGTCCCATAGTCCATGGCAGCACCGTTCACAGGTGCCAAAGGCCGAGCAGCCCAGTGTCCACCACGGACAAATGGGCAGGCAGAATGGGTGTCCATCCACACCAGGTCTGCCTCAGCCATGACAAGGAAGGCAGTGCTGACACACAGCACACCAGGGCGGAGCCTGGAGATGGGGAAGCCAGCCACAGAAAGCTGCCGGTGCTAGGCCCCATGCACAGACGACGTCCAGATTAGGAAGATCCACAGCCGCGGTAAGTGGTTTAGTGGCTGCCAGGGGATGGGGCAGGGACAGGGCTTCCTTTCTGGGTAGGGGAAAGGTTTTGGAGCTAGACAGAGGTGGTGGGTACACAACATTATGAATGCACTGAATACCACTGAATTGTTCACTTTTAAGCGGTTAATTTCATCTTATGAATTTCACCTCCAAGAAGATAAAAAGTTGGGAAGTAGACATACAAAGGAGATTTGCAACCAACTTCGACCTGACGGAGCCAAGCCCAGCTCCTCCCCGCAGCTCAGCAGAGCCACAGCCAAACCCTGGACCAGGGAGCGGGAAGAAATGCTTATTGTTATAAGAAAGAAAGAAGGAGGGAAGGAAAGAAAGAAAACCAGACATGCTTCTGCAGCCTCCAGACCCTGCAATCGCTCCCCTCCCCGCCCCCATGCCCCTGCCCCTTGATCAGTCTCTGTCCACCTCGGGCCACGGGCCCCTCTTCCCTCGGATGTCCTCCCAGCTCCCGCACTGACTCCGTGCGGGTCTGGGCCCCTTCTCCGGAAGCGAGTCTCCTTCCCATGGAGTCTACGGGCAGTTGTCCACTGGCAAAGAAACTCCATGGGGCAGGACTTTGTTCAGTGCCCTGGAGTGTCCTGGGGCCTGGGAGCAGTGCCCGTCCCGGGGGGCCCTCTGTCATCACCTTCCAAAGAATTCATTCTCAACTAGGGTGTAGTGCAGGTCCAGCGGAGGGAGGGCACCTCTAGACAGCAATAGTCTTCGGTAGGCAAGAGGGGTGGGCCCTGTGGGTGAGGGGTGGCTGTCCACCACGGGGAGGGAGCTGTGATGGGCATGAGTGGAAATTCTCTTCTTTAATTTTCTCAGTGAAAAAGGTGGTTACCCTGCTGGTGGAGAGCCAGGGACCCTCAAGGGGAAAAGCCGGGCACCGGGCAGGAGTGGGGGCCTGGGGGCTGGGCCCAAGAAAGAGAAAGTGGGTTCTGGAAGGAAGCAGGAGGGGGGTCCGGGACCAACAACCCAGCTCAGAAGCAGGACCTCCAGTGGGGGGGGTGGCAAGGCTGACGGGCAGCCCTGAGGAGCAAGGCCATGGCTGGACTCGGGGGTTCGTGTCCTTTAAGTCTTGCTCCCCGCATGTCCCGGGCAGGGCTAGGAGGCAGGTGGCTGGGGACCTGCCTAGGGCCTGGGGATGGTTCTGAAAGGCTCTGTAAGGCCTCCCCTGGGCTGAACACTGGTCCTGGGGGACACAGGTGCCACAGCAGGCCCCAACCTGCCATGGGGCCAGAATCCAGGGCTTCTTCCCCAGGAGGCCGTCCCTGCCCCATGGCGCCCCCACCCTCTGCAGAGACCTCCACTCAGCCATGGGGATCTGAGGGCACAGCTGCTTCCCCTTCAGGACTGGGGGTCCCCAAAGTTAAGTGAGTGGGTAAGCAAGCCATCGACTCACTCCACAAGCAGTAAAGCCACCGCCACCACAACCTGCGGCGTCACACAGGGTCCACAGATCTGTGGGAAGCCTGAGCTCAGCCAGGGGACGAGGGCTCGGGACGTGGCACACACGGAGAGAGGCCATTTCACCTCTAGGGAACGGGCGAAGGGGCAGCCTCACCCTGAGAGTAGAGTCTCTGCCACCTGTGTCCCCAGCACATGGCAGTGCTCAGGCAGTGGCCACTCCTAGCTTGGTCTGGGAATAAGAAAGAGGCACCTGGACCAGCCAGGCTTTGTGGCTGAGGTCACAAGTGGGAGGCAAGACTCTGGGCAGTCCCTCCCCTTCTCCCGGCCTCTGTTTCTCCACCTGTGGATGGCAGGACTCAGACCCCGTCATCGAGAATTCTGGAACAGCCTAACGCCTGGCCAGGGAAGCTCCCTGCACAATTGCAGTTTCAATGGGGTAAATTTGGCTCCATTTCTCACAGTAGGGAAATAAGTCTCAGAGAGGTGACATGGCTTACGTCAAGTCACACAGCAGATGGGGGTGGGAGAGCAGCTCGCATCAATCCAGGTCCCCAGATCATGCCCAGCGCTGCCACTCCAAGCCAGAGACATCTCAGTGGCAAGACACCTCCCGGATCCCAGGTGCAGGATTTGCCTGCCTTCCCTCAAGGGGGAGCCCAGTGGGGCCTTCTAGAGAGAACCAAAGCTTCCCCACTGGGGTTCGAACCCGGCTTGCCCGCCGCCTCCCACTGTGGTCTCATCTCTCAAGCCCCGCTCCTTGCCTGGCTGGGACATTCTGAGAATTAAGTGAGATAACGTTCGGGAAAGCGCTGAGCACAGCGCCGGCCAAGCAGTCATTTTCGTTATTGTTTCTGGGTGCCAAGCCTCAGCACGACGTCACGCTGCTTCCTGAGAAATAAAGGCACCCGGTGACACCATGGGCTGCCGCATTCATCACCAGGCCCTCCGTATTGCTGGAGCTCCCACATTTCCGGGCAACAGTCGGGAGCCACAGGAAGGGGCCGAGGATACCCAGGCTCCCTTGGCCAAGGGGCATTACAGCAATCCCACCTACACCCACCTCCAGAGAGGCTAGGGTGCATCAAGGGGGTGGCAGGTGTGAGCCCACCCCACCCTCCCGGCGGTAGGGACTCCCACTCTCGAGCTCCATGGCCTGGAGCAGGCAGGAACGCTGGGACGGGATGGGCTGTGGCAGGTCAGCCCGATGCCCCACTAAGGCATCTGTGAAGTAAGGCCACTCCTCCCCATCCCTGGGTGAGCAGCAGAGACCCAGGAGGATGAGAAAGGGCTGGCATGTGGCCAGGACATGCCCCCCACTACCTGAGGGCTCCCCCACCAGGAAGGGTAAGGTCAGGAAAACACCCTCCCTGCAGGGGCCGGCAGCTGCCAGAAATGGAACTACAAGAGGTTTTAACTTGAAAAGCCACTGTACCTCTAAAACAAAGGAGACCCCAAGCAAAAGGATGGCAGCAGGGTTGCCATCTTCACGGCCAGGACTGGTGGCCTCAGCTGGAGGGGTGGAAGGTAAGGACCCAGCGCACACAAACTCTGCCAAGGCCACAACCCTCGGAGGGCACAACGGTGACAGCTCGAAACCACAAAGGCACAGCCCCTCAAGCAAACAGGCCATTTCCAGAACTTTCTCTTGGACAGCCAGGGCAGGAGGGCCTCAGTGTCCAGTATTACAGCAGCATTACGTCACTGACAGCTGAGGGCTGCAGGGAAACCTAAAAGTCAGTGCATCAGTGAGGCAGGTTCACTCAACAGACATCCAGCTTCCTGCGGAAATACCAGTTAGCTGTTCAAACCAGTTGCTAACAGATATAATAATAAAAGGTGTCATCTCCCATAGCCTCTGACAGGAAGGACCATTCATAGCTCCACTTCCCAGGTGAGGAAACTGAGACACAGGCAGCTGGGAAACCTCCTGAGGACGCACTGCTGGGAGCAGATCCCAAAACACCTCACCCCAGTGCTCCATGTCTCCAAAGAGTTTTCTAACACCGAACACATTCCTTTTTTTTTTTTTTTTTTGAGATGGAGTCTCGCCCTGTTACCCAGGCTGGAGTGCGGTGGCACTCCGCCTCCCGGGTTAAAGCCATTCTCCTGCCTCAGCCTCCCGAGTAGCTGGGATTACAGGCTCACACCACCACACCCGGCTAATGTTTTTGTATCTTTAGTAGAGACAGGGGGGCAGTTTCACCATGTTGACCAGATTCGTCTCGAACTCCTGACCTCGTGATCCGCCCACCTCGGCCTCCCAAAGTGCTAAGATTACAGGCAGGAACCACCGCGCACGTTTCTTAAATGAGAAGAAGGATGGTCCAGCGCAATGGCTCACGCCTGTAATCCCAGCACTTTGGGAGGCCAAGGCGGGCGGATCATGAGGTCGAGAAATCGAGACCAGCCTGGCCAACATGGTGAAACCCCCTCTCTACTAAAAATACAAAAATTAGCTGGGCGTGGTGGTGCGTGCCTGTAATCCCAGCTACCCGGGAGGCTGAGGCAGGAGAATTGCTTGAACCCGGGAGGCGGAGGTTGCAGTGAGCCGAAATAGCGCCACTGCACTCCAGCCTGGTGCCTGGTGACAGAGCGAGACTCTGTCTCAAAAAAACAAAAAGAGAAAAAGGATGCAGGGTGGTGTATGCGGGTTGGCCAGGAGTAGTGGTTGAATGGGGCCCTCTGCAAAGAGATGTCCACACAGAACCTGTGAATATGACCTTATTCGGATGAAAAGAGCCTTTGCAAGTATAATTAATAGAAGAGTTTGGATGTGAACCCGGGAGGCGGAGGTTGCAGTGAGCCGAGATCACGCCACTGCACTCCAGCCTGGCGACAGAGCGAAACTTTGTCTCAAAAAATAATAATAATTAAAAACGATTTTTTTAAATTGTAAAAACAAAAAATTTGCCAGGCATAGTGGTGCACTTCGGTAGTCCCAGCTACTCCTTGGGAGGCTAAGGCAGGAGGATCACCTGAGCCTGGGAGTTTCGGGCTGCAGTGAGCCATGAGCAACACTGTCTCAAAAGAGAAAGCACCAACGAAGAGAGCAAGAGGAAGCACAGGGAGAGGAGAACGTGGAAAGACAGAGGCAGAGACTGCAGTGAGGCCCGCAAGCTGAGGAACGCCAGGACTGCCAGGAGCCCCCAGAAGCTGGGGGAGAGCCCCAGAATGGCTTCTCTCTCTGAGGATCCACGAGGAACCAGCTCCACGAGGAAGAGCCCTGCAGACACTTCGGTGTCAGATGTCTGGCCTCCAGAACCAGGACACTGCATTTGCCTTGTTTTAGGGCACCCAGTCCGTGGGCATCCGTTACGGTGGCGGCAGCAGGAAACCGACACGGGTCCCACTGGCTTGCCGCCCTCCGATCCCTGCCTCTGCTTTCTTTCCTGGACCTGGTTGGTGGTGCCGCCAGACTCCTGCCCCAGTGCTCCGGCCACACCCCAGGTGAAATGGTAGGCATGTGGATTTGCCCAACCCACTTTCTCTGGTGTTCCCATTTCACGGGGGGGGGACACTGAGGCTCTCAGGGCTCCTGCTCCCCACCCACTGTCCTCCTAGTCTCCTCTCTATTATCTGCTTTTGAACTGGGGCATCCCCACCCAGCCGCAGCTGGTTCAGAGGCCACCAAGACCCTGATCATGAGCCCTGGAGCTGCGGGGTCAGGGCGTCCACTGTGGGATGGAGGCCAAGACCCCTGGGTGGCCCGGAGGCTGTGCCAGGGCCCAGGCCAGCCTCCACCCCGAAGAGGAGAAGAAGAGGGCAGCAGGGTCTCCTCTGTTACAAAACCACTCCCCCCGGAGGGCCTGCGCCACTCTATGGCTGCTCCTGGGGCACTGCTTCCAGCGGTCTTCAAGACTCCCAGGGCCTGGGGAGGGACCTGGCTGCTCTGGCTGGGCAGGTGCTGCTGACAGCTTGCAGCCCAGCAGGCCGAGGTAATGGCAGGGCTGAGCCTCCGGCCACACAGCAGAGTGGGGAGCAGGGAGGCCAGGAAGATGCCCTGTCCTGCCTGCAGGGTCCAAGCCCAGAGGGGAGAAGAGAACGGATGCCCAGACATGGGACTGGACTGTCTGCCCATTTCATAAACAGGGAAACTGAGGTTTATAAAAGAAGGGGACCAGGGATCAGTATGTGATCCCCACAGACACTGACACAGATGCTGAGAGTGACCACAGACTGGTCACTCTCCCAATTGGTGTATCAGATCCTTTCTAATAAGGGGACCTGGTGGAGCAAGGTGGGACCCTCCTGATGCGTCTCAGGCCAGGTTCCGAGGAATGACAAAGCGGGGACAAGCACTGATGTGGAAGCTTAGAGACAGGTCAAAGTGACATTCCCCACACAGAGGCCTGCTCAGCCTGAAGACAGTAAAGGAGCAGGTGACCCTGCTTCCAGGAAGTCAAGGCTAAGGGAACAGGAGAGGCAAGGATCCCAGCTGGAGCAGCAGTGAGAGCCCCTCGGAGCTCCGTGTCTAGTCTGCCCTGCATGGGAGCCAGGTTCGCCCAGAGGTCCCAAAGCCCTGTGGGACTTGACTGCAGCCGGGGCTGGGCTGTGACTCCCAAGTCCCCCAGACCCTCTGAGCTCTGGGGATGGAGGCAGGAGATCTGGATTATCCCAACTGCCAGAGGGATCCGAGGAAGGAGGCACCCAGGCAAGGACTCAGCGCCTCTCCTGGTTCCTAAAGCACCAATTCTGCAATTCCAGGATCTGTCTCAACGCAGCTAAGACGACAAGGAAAAGAACCCATGACTCACGGACTTCGGTGGCTCTGTGCATTCAGACACCACAAAGATCCTACGGTCCCAAGACTCAGCCCTCAATCCATGCCCAGGAAGACAGGCTGAGACCCCGGGTCCAGTCGGCATGGGCACCACACATCAGCACGCATGGTGCAGGGGACGCCATGACAGGTATGCAGCGATCCCACGTGAATGAAAAAGCAAAGGCAACTTCGATGTTAGCACGTTTCTATGCCTCCGTTTACATATTCACATCTGCATAAGCTCTGAGAAACCCAGAAGGCTCTCCAGTGATGGTCATGGCAAGGACATGAAGCTTGGGGGTGGGGGAGGCAGGGGGTGAGGAGGAGAGATTCACTTTTCCCCTTACAATTGTTTATCACTTTACTGTGAGTGCATAACACTCTCAGAATTAAAAACTGTCATAGTCAACAAAACATGACAACGTCTGTGATGCCTCATGTGTTTCTTGTCTATTTCATCCTGCCCCACCCACTGAGATGTCAGCACCCCAGGAAGGGGTCTGGTGCAGGCCACGTCCCCAGCCACCTGCTGAGCTCAGGAATGAGGCCAAAATCCTACATCCTCAGAGCCCACCACACAAATACCTGACAAGTCAGGACCTCTAGGATTCTCTAGGAAGGGAAGGGAGGGGATGGAAAGAAAGGGGCACCCAGGGGACAGGTTGGGGGTGGCTTGTGAATGGGGATCCCCAGGGCCAAACAGGTGGCTGTGACCCCTGAGTTTGCCCCCCCAGCCCCTATTTCCTCAAGACCCAAAACTGTCGGAAGCCCCACTTTTGAGCACCCCCAACCTGCCCCAGATCCCAGCACCCCTGCAGCCCCAGCTGTCCATCTGCCTCTGCCCTCCCTGTGATCATGCCAGGACCCGCCCCCTCTGGGCCACGCCCAGCTCCCCTGGGCCCTCCCTGGCCTCAGTGCCCCAGGCCTGAATGGAAGCCTGGCTTGGCCTGGAACCAGGAGCCCTGAGGCAGAGGGTCGGGGCGGGGGCGGCTCGGCTGCTGCCACACAGAACGCCAGCTGCTGGCAGCGATTTATTTTTGCTTTAAGTGCTGGAGAATTGCAGGCCTGGAGCCGCCAGCTCGGGCCGGCTGCAGCTGGAGCAATTGGGGCGGGCAGGGGCGAGGACACATCTCCGGCCACCAGGCTACTCCATCCCCTGTGACCTCTCCTGCCCCCAGCCTTTCAGCCTCTCTGTCATACACACCCCAGTCTTCACACGCTCCCTCCTTCCGGGCCCCTCCCCTGCCAAGTTCCCAAACAGCTGCCTGGAAGCTTCAGGGACAGAGGGTCTGTGGCCTCAAGGCTGCGCCCCAGGCTTCCACTGGGAACCGTGTGACCTCGGGCTGTGGGGACCCTCTCAGGCCTCAGGATGCCGGCTCCCATGATGAAGGTGTCCTGTTGCACCCTCCTGTACACCGTCTGGGGTGGGGGCAGGCAGGCAGGGCTGCGAAGGATCCCTGCTGCTGGTCCTCGTTACCTGGTGTCCTTTTCTGCCCCTACTCCCCAGGTGAGCCACAGGAGACAAGGCCCCGTCCCGGCACCCCTGGTCCTGGCACACCTGGTCTGGGTACACCTGGCCGACAGGGAACACCTGGCTGAGGCCCAGGTCCAGAACCTGTCTGCTCCCCACAAATGGAGCCACCAGCCCCGTCTTTTCTGAGGCAACATGGACTTCCAGGGGAGGAGGGCCAGGCCGTGCTCAGGCAAGCAGAGAGCATTCCAGTCTCTACAGTTCAGAGGTGATCGCCGCTGCTCACTAAAGCCACGGGAGTTGACCACTGCAAATTGTAAACATTTTTAAAAATTTTAAAACCTGAGTGTCATGTTCAAAAAAAAGACTGGAAAGGCGAGGTGAAATGCACTGACATGAAACTCAATGACCATTGGGAGTCTAGAATGTTTAACCGGGCAAGAAACAGAAACACTGTCCCCTCCCTGCCAGTCCCCCTCCACAGCCGCCCCCTCCAGAAGTGTGTACCCAAGGCAGGAGAAAGGCGTCAGCCACCAGCTGAGAGATGGCAGTCCCACGCCTCAGGCCTCAGTTTGCTGGGATCTACCACGGGAATGGCCTGTGATCCTGGGAAGGAATGGGATGCGGACACCCTGAGCTGCAGCAGGCCAAGTGCCAGGGGACACAGCAGGGCTTGGAGCTTGAAGCAGCAATGTTACAGACATCAAGCCCTCCACCCGGATCGGGGGCCTGAATGAAGCCCCAACTCCCTCCCGCTCACCCAGGCAGATGGCAGGCCAAAGGCTCAGAGACAAGCACCACGGTTCTAGGACGATGACGTGACCTTTCCAGGACTCAGTTTTCTCATCTGCAGAATCGGCTGACAATGCCAGCTAACATTGCTACCAAGCACTCACTACATGTCAGGCACCACGCATGGCTGAAGCAGCCCATTCACTCCCTGTGTGTACTGGGTGCCTGCCATCTCCTGCCTACCGCTTAGGTGCTGGGGACACAGCTGTGGTAGAGCAGGTCCAAAAATAGGAGCTCCTGTTCCAAGGGAGAGATGGACGATAAACGAGACAGGCAAATAAAGGACACTGTGGCAGAGGCGCAAAGTTCTACAGAGGAAAATAAAGCAGGAAAAGGACCATGGGGGAAAGGGAGGCTGCAGCGCCCTGCTGGGCAGTAAGGGGAGGCCTAATAAAGAGGGTGGCATCTGGGCAAGACATAAAGGTACTGAGGGAGGGGCCGTGCAGAGATCTGGGGAAGAGCATTCCAGGCAGAGACCGCAGCACGTGCAAAGGCCCTGAGGTAAGAGCGGGCCTGCTCTGTTGGAGGCACATCGAGGCAGGCAGCAGGGTGGCCCCAGGGAGGGAGCAAGAGTCCTGGGAGGGAGGCCAGACTGCACAGGGCCCTGAGGGCCCCGGGGAGGAGTTTGGTGGGAATCAACGGAGGGCCCTGACACCCAGAGTGCACCAGACACATAGTAGGTGCTCAAGGAACAACACCTGGAGTGGCTCTAGTGGAAGCCGCCACTCCATAATCTTTATTGCTTCTTCCCTGGCCCCTCTCCAAGCCTGAGTCCTTCAAAGAGGCCCGGCCTGCAGGTGAGGGCAGGAGAGGGAGGCTTTGGCTGCCCAAGCAGGAGGAAGGGCTCAGTCCAGGTGGGTGGGGAGTCGGGCAGGATCAGGAGGCTGTGCCCACTGACTCCAGGACAGCATTAATGCACAGCCCCAGAGGAACTACTCCCCGGGGCAGCTGAGAAGGGGGTTCCCACTCCTATTTGGCCAAGCAAATGGAGCCATGCCCAACGATGCATGGCTGAAGGCTAATTACAGGGCTGCGCGGGGGTCCCCAAGGTCCCCACAGTCTCATGCTGCCACTTCAGCAGCCGGGCAGGAAGGCGTGAGCTATGGAGCACCAGTGGTGGCAGGGGTTGGGGGACACGGAGGCTGCACCAGGAAACAGGAGGCCTGCATCGGGGCCCACTGCTGCAGCAAAGTGCTGCCCTCCCCTGGGCCTGTTTCCCACATGTCCAAGGGAAGCCTGGATGGAAATGAGTTCCCCAGGCTTCCGCTCCACAAACGCTCATACCTTCTCCTTCCCAGATCCCCCTCTCCACGTGTCCATTTCTGCTGAGACCAGCCCCTCCCCACGCCCACCTCCTAGAGGCATACTCCAAGTCTCACATTCCTGCTGCCCCATCCTGGGCACTCTCAGGAGCCTCCCGGCCCAGGCTTTCAATCCCACTTCACAGATGATGAACTGAGGCCAGGAAGAGTGACCCGATGTCGGTTGCAACCCCTGCCTCTCTTGCCCTGCCAGTCTGCCCAAGAGTCTCCTCTGAGATAGTGAGATCCCTGAGGGAAGGGGCTGGGTCTCCCCACATGCAATGTCCACTTATTAAGCACTTCTGTGTGTCTCCCCAGCGCAAAGTCACAGCTAGGAAACAGGGTCTGGGAACTCCAGCCCCAGAACTCACAGTCCCCACAGTTCTTACCAGCACAGCGAGGCCTCTGTGGCTGGAAGACAGTCCAGACATGGAATCGCGGAGCATTTACTGAGCTACTGTATGCCGGGGCTTCACGAGGTCCTAGGGATAGAACTCCCAGGAGCTGGGATGGCATGCAGGCCCCAGGCCCTGTGTGGGAGGGTGGTAAGGCAGGGAGAAAGCCAGCCTGGCAGTCAAGCGCCCCTGAGCGGCGTGTCTGTGGAATGAGGGAAGGTGCACTTCTGCCCCTGGGAAAGCATCAGGGCTCCAGGTCTGAGGCTGGCAGGCTGCTGCCTCCAGTACCTCCTGGGCCCCCAATCCCTGTCTGCACAATGGAGGTAATGCCACCCTCTACACTGGCAGGCCATTAGGAAATTAAGTCAGCTGGCTGAGGGATGGGTCCTTGGCCAGTGCCCAGTAGGGGCTCTGGTCCTGCCCTGAGCCCAGCACCTCGGAAAACCCACCTGCCTCTGCCCAGCCTCCCCACCCCACCCCTGTGGCGCCTCTGAAGCTCTGGCCAACCTGCACACGGCCCAGTTTCAGGCCAGCTCTCTTTCATCTTCAGCCTTTCCCTGCTGCCGTGTCTCTAGCACACTGCCAGTTCCTGGCACAGCCATCCTGTGGGGCTGAAGCCCTTGCCCACCGCACCTCCCATGTGGCTGGCCAAACCTCCACTCCTCCTGTCACCAGCAAGCTGCCCCCTCCCTGACTCTCCTCCATGCCAGCCCAAGGCAGGGCTCCAAGGGTAGGCCCAGGGAGGGGCAGGCGTGCCCACGGGTCTCTCACAGTAATGCCCTGGCCAGGGCCCAGCCACAGGCACCAGCTGTGCCTGTTGGAGGAAGGGCACAGCCTAGAGCTGGGCGTGGGAGCAGGGGCTGAGGGTGGCTACCGGGTGGGCACCGTGTGTACCAGTAGCCTTCTGCCTGGGGACCTGGCGAGGGCCACAGAGGTTGATGACAGTGATGATGCAGTCACTTCCGCTCCAGCTGTATGCCAAGTCCTCCGGGTGCCATGCTTGGTACTGCCAACTGTGGCCCAGGGTACTGGAGGCCTGGCTAGGCAGAGAAAACTGCCCACAGGCAGAACCGGCCCTGTGCTGCAGAGCTGCAGGTGCTGCTGCTGCAACTGCTGTGATCACTGCCATCATTGTTTTGCTGTTGCTTGGCCACTCAGTGTTACCTTGTCCTGCTTCGAGGAGACCCGGGGATGGGGACACCATGGCCCTGGGGCAGGAAGGCTGGTGGGGTAAGCCTCTCGCGTGGGGAGAGCTAGGTGAAGGCATCTGTCCAAACACAACCCACCGCAGGGTAGCTTTAGGCGAGACCCCTCCACCACCTCCCAGGCACCTCTTCCTCCCAGCGCAGTGAGGCACATTCCTGGAGGGGTCCCCTCTCGGGCAGCCTGGAAACCCTCTGGGTGTTTGACCGAGTGGCTGCAGGGGGAGTGTCCAGAGATGGACTGACAGCTCAGGTCCTGCCCCTCCCAGAGGAGGCTCCACCCCTTCGGTGCTGGGGAGGGGGGTGTCAGCCATGCCCTCCTCTGGAAGGGGTAAAAGGGGGTGATAGGGGACTTGGAGCCCCTACCTGCCAGCCCTGAGTCAACAGCCAGCATTTACAGAGTGCCTACTGTATGCCCACAGCAGCACTCTGGTGGAGAAGAGGGGTGTCCTTGCAGCCCAGCACCCTGGAGCCACCATCCTCATCCCCAGGGTGCTCGAGTGAGCCCCTTCACCCCTCACTCCCTGCTCTCTCTCAGGGGGCGTGGCACCACCAAATGGCAGGCCCCCGCGGAGTCCCCATCCTAGGGCCGCCAACCTCAGGTCCCCTGGTTGTTGGAGGCGTCACCAGAAAACTGAGGGGCAGACTTTGCTGAGAAGTCTCTTGGGGGGGTCCCCAGCAGACACTGAGGGGCTCTTCTTAGAATACGGGAAGGAGTGCCCCTCAAAAACAGCGCAAGCCTCCATAGGCGCCAAGGGCTGAGATGTACCTCTCCTCCCTGACCCTCGCCCGCCACAGGGCGGCGGTCCAGGGCGGAGCTGCGTGAGGAGGGGCCGCGGAGGTGCAGCGCCGCGGAAGGAGGCTGGGGTCCAGCCGTGCGGCCCGGGACCGGCCCTCCTCTGGCACCTCGGAGGGGGCGAAGGCTAGGCCTAAGGCTAACGCCTTCCGGGTTCGCACCTTCCAAAGGCGGCTGCCGATTTCAGCGGTGTGTGGGCGCCTCGGCGCTCTCGGAAACGGAGCCTGGGAACCGGGGTTTGGGGGCGCGGATGTGGGGGCCAGGAGGTCCCCAGCGCTTTATTGCAGGGCTGGAGCTTGAGTATAGAGGAGCAAAAAAGAAACTAGAAATGGCCACAGGCAGCGCCACACTCGGAGATGGGAACGCCCCCTGGGAAATGGGGAGGGGGAGGTCCCAGGTCCCAGCGAGTCCAGGCTGTGAGGAGGCAGAGAACCTCCCAGAACAAAACCGTCCCCAAAGAAACACTTTGACCCCCATTCCGAACACAGGTATCAAAATATTCACATGACATGTGCCCGCTGGATGAAAACGAGGCACAGACACTCGCTTGGGCCTCAACTCCCATCTTAACCCCCCAAGAGCGCCCCACCCCAGCGGCCTCTGCCCAAGAGTCCCTGATTCCCGCCCCGCTCCCCCAGGGCACTCGGAGAGGCAGTGCGCGTGCAGGGTGGACCCTGGTCCTGAAACCCTGGGAGCTTCTCAGCCAGCGGCCATCCCCTCGGAGATCAAGGCCGACTTCTAAAAGCAAAAGGGAGCCTCTGGACTTGGCTGACTCGCTGGCATGGAATCATTTCCAGAATATTTTTACTCCATTACAGCATGGGAGGTGAGAAAGAGACAAGACTCCAGGGACCCGCAGGTCTTTGGCGGGAGGCATTCTCGGGGCGGCTCATATAGCCCCGGCGCCCGCCTCTGAGCCCCACCTCGATCGCGGGGTCTCTGGGAAGGTCAAGCCTAAGACTCGTGCCTCGCGCCCGAGCGCTTCCGCACGTTCCCTCCCGAGCCCCCTCGTGCAAACCAGCCAGAGGGGGACCGAGGGCTCCTCAAAGTTTCCCGGAGCGCCCCCCAGGACGAAGGTTAGCCAGGAGCAAAGTTCCTTGTGGTGGTAGCCGGAGACATGGCAGGGAAAGAAAAGCTCACAGTCAGCATTTCCTCCGATGTCTCACCAAGGAAGGGAAAAAAATGAAAACCAGAGGAAGAAAACACCCTCCCGCTCCACCTTCCCTGTTGCTGCACCACCTCGTGCTCGCTCCAGGCCGGGCTAGTGGCGGGGGGCGGCCTGAGGGGAACTGGGGCCGGGCCCCCGGGGGACCATGCGCCCGCGGCCGCGCACTTACCTCGGTCAGTGGCCGGGGCGCGGCGCGATCGGCGTCCTCCCAGCTCCGGGCGGCCGTTCCTGGCCCCGGCAGCTGCCGCGGTGGCTGCATCGCCGCCGCTGCCGCCACCGCTTCAGGGCAGCCCCCGGGGGCGCTCCATGCCGAGGGGGCGAGTCGGTCCGCTAAGTGGATCGCCTGGGTCCAGCCACGGGTCGGGGGCGCGCGCCTGGACGGCGCCCCCGGCCGCTGGGCGCTCGCTCGGGCCGGGGCGGCTGGCGTCCGTCCCTCGGTCCGGCTGTGAGCACGGCCAGCCCACCCCCTCCCCCGCCGGCTGTTATCTGATCCCGGGCAGGGCCCGGCGCGCTCCCCTGCGCCCAGGCGCCCCGCAGCTCCTCTCAGGCTCCGACCGCACCAATCCCCCTCCCCCGGCTACTGTTCCCAGGGAGGCGGCAGCAGCGGCGGCGTGGCCGGGAGAAGACGGGTAGCGAGGAATGGAGGGCGAGGAGGCGGCGGGAGGCAGAGGCTCGGCGCGCACCCAGCTCCGCGCCTAGCTCCACCGGAGCTCAGCTCGGCAACTCCTCTAACTCTCCGCGGAGAGCACGCCAGCCCCGCGCCGCGCCGCCGCTGCACCCGCCTACCACGGCTCCGGCCTGGCCCGGAGCCCCTCCTAGTCCCGGGCCGCCCCCTACACACACACCGCCAGCCACTTGCGCACTGGGACGCGCGCGCGCGCGCGCGCAGACACACATACACACACATACACACACACACACACACACACACACACACACACACACACAGGCACGTCTTCCCGGGGACATGCGCGCACACACACATACACACACATGCAGGCACGTCCCCCGGGGGACACGCGCGCACACCCAGGTGCATGGCGAGCACATACACAGGCATAAACATACAGGCAAGGGAATCTTGAACAGGCATCCACACAGCCGGATACACAATCTCGGATGTCATATATACACATGCAAAACACATGCCCATACATGCATGATGTTCGCAGGTGCACAGGTGCACACACGCTCATATGTGCACATGCAGGCTGGTATCTGCAGGTGTGCACACGCACACACAGTTCTAAGCTCGTGCATTCCTACGAAACCCTTTCCCCCTGCACACCAGGCACACACCCCTCTACACACACCATCCCACCCTAACAGCATTTTTCTCCTCTCCATCGGGAGCTCTGTTTGACTTCTCCCATCTCCTGCCTTCTTTGTGCTCCTCCCTGGACCTCTCCCTGCCGACCCGGGTCCCCCATGTGACCCCCTTCTCTTTCCAACCCCTGTCGCTGGAGGCAGAGACTTTCTTCCTAGCCTGTCCCCAAATGCCCTGCCCTCCCAGCCTTCTGAGGCCTATTGTCTGGGCCTCCTATCTCTGGGCCTCCCGCGGGGGCCAAGGCTTTCATCCTGGCAGACAGACCTGCCCGCCTGGACACTGACCCAGGGAAACCCCATTTTGTCACCAGTCTGACCCCCAGCTCATCCCTAGGGCCTCAGAATTGGGCCGAGGAGGCCAATCTGTGCCCAGAGCATGAGCCTCAAAGGGCTCCTTGGCCCCCTTGGCCTCCAGCTTCCCCTTTAATGTGAAATATAATTATGTGTCTGCACAGCAGGGAGGCTGGCTGCAGGATTCTAACCAAGGAGGACGGCTCTCTGGCCCGCGCCCAGATTGCTGGCAGCTCAGAGCAGAGTGATCTGCAGGTCCCACCAGCCCAAGGATCCTGGCCCCAGGCAGCTGGTGGGTGCAGTCCAGGCCAGCACTCGCTGACCTCAGTCTGCCCTGGGTTTGGATCCCACCTCCTCAGCTAACTAGCTTCGGACACAGGTCACTTCACCACTAGCACCTCCGTTTCCCTGTTGTCAGTACAACTCACTATCCTTATGGAGCTGCAGCAAGAATTAAATGAGATCAGTATACCTAAAGCGCTCAGCACTTGACCTGGGGTCAGACAGTCAAGTTGAGCACTCAATATGTGCTGAGTTCTGTGCTACAGCCCCAGCTAGAATGATTTCATTACCACTGTGGCCCTCTGAGGGAGATAAGCTCATTGGCTCCATTTTACAGATAAAGGAACTGAGGCACAGAGGGGTGGTCACTTGCTTAATTACACAGCTACCGAATGGTGGAGCCAGCACTCAGAACCAGGTGTGTCCCCAACTTAGACCTGCAGTGGAGAAAGAAGGGGCATCGCGGGAGACTGGAGCCCCCGCCCCGCCCTGCCTGGCACACTGTGTCCTCGTTTCCTCCTCCTCCTGGGAGAACAGCCTCCCAGGGGACCGAAAGCTCTCAGGAAACTTCCTCCTTCTCCCTCCAAGTGACCAAGGAGGGAAATGACTCAGCTCCCCACCTGCCCCTGCTCTGTGTCCCAGATGGGGAAGCCCAAGCCAGTGCAGAAGAAGCCTCTCACCAGCCCTGCTCCCACCTTCAGAGACCACTCAGCTATCCCAAGAGGAATGGGGCCTGGGACACCCCTCCCTTGAAGCCTTACTCTGCGGGCCCAAAGAGGGGCAAGGGAATGGATGGGAACACTTCAGGGCTCCTCTGGGTCTAAGATTCTGACAGCTCCTGGGACAAGGGGCTGTGCCCAGGGCATCCTCAAGCCTGGAACACACACACCCACCCAGTCCCCCCCAACAGGGCCCCTGCCTAGGGGACGCCACCCAAGATCACCACTGTAAGGCAGGCCAGGTCTCAGCCTGTCCCCTCTCCCATCCCCAGAGCCATTATCAGACCCATTTCACAAAGAGGGCAAGTGTCTTGCCCAAGGTCACCCAGCAGAGACGCAAGCCTGACTCCCTAGGCCACTGTCCTTGGGCTCCATGTCCCACCCTCCCAACCCAGTTGCAGGGTCAGAGTTCAGCTCTTAATTGTAATTGCAACCCATGAGCAACCATTACAGGACCCTCAAAGCAAAGGGCGTGGTCCTTTGCCAGGCCACTGGGCACCAGCCTCCCTCCAGGAGGGGCTGGGACACAGAGAGGCAGGGATGTGGGCAGATCTCTCTCTAGGCAGCTCACACATCTGCCCCAGGGCTCCTCACCTGGGCAGAGGGGCTCACGGCCCTCCCGGGGTGTGCCTGCAGCCAGAGTAGGGGACATCATGCCCGCTATATCGTGGAGGGGGCAGTGTCGAGAGTGGCCAGGCGGGGCCAAATGGACTGAGCCCAGTGCCAACACTGCCCAACAGGGGACCTGGGACACGTCCCCTGCTGACAATTCGCTTCCCTCTCTGTAAAATGGCGGTGACAGTGACAGAAATGGCGGTGACAGTGACAGCCGAGGCCGTGAGAGCAGTAACTTCCCCGGCACAGCCATGGGAGTAGCCAAGGAGATGAGCAGCAGTCGAGTGTCCCACCACGCACACACCTTCCCAACGCCCTGAATTGTGTGCCCTGGACCTGGCTACCCCTTGATCCCGGATTCTTTCTTCCCCTCCAGGATGGGAGTTTCTCCAAGACAGGAGTGGGACTGAGGCTTGTTTGCATCCCAGTCTCTCCCAGCCTCGGGTGGGCATACTGGCTGCTCAAGATACCTTTGCATATCTGAGTGTCCTCAGAGCCACAGGCCCAGGAGGCAGAAGAGCTCCTGGGCTCATTTGGAATCCCGCCTTTGTTTTCAGGAAAGCAAGGCCCAGAGAGGGGAGGTTGCTTCTGTGACCACTGAGCTGTCCAGGGCAGGTGTCCCAAAGGCTGGGTTTGCTGCCCTGTGTGGTGGAGCCCCAGAGCTGCAGCCTCTTGGCAGCTGCACCCAGTGCTCCCAAAGTCTCAGCATCTCCTTCCAGCCAGGAATGCCTCCTCCCCAGAGCCCACTGAGACTTTCCCTGTTCACCCTACACCCTGGCCTGGCTTTGGCCCTCAAGTCCTCACACTGTCAAGATGTGAAATGAGCTCTCAGCACGCCCAGTTTCACCCTTCTAGGAGGGATAGCCAAAGTCCCTGAGGCCGCAGACAACCTCTCCTCAGCCGCTCTCTTCTGAACACACTGGCTGGCCATCCAGGCCCTTGGACACCAGCAGCCTGATTCTGTCGCTGGGCCTTGGTGCCTGCCTCTGTCAGGAACACTGTCCCTCCAAACTACCCTACACGAAAGGGCAGCTGCGGTGGCATGTCCGCGAGAGGCCTGCCGACCACCAGGACTCACCTGCTGTGCCCAGCATGCATTCTTCCCGAGCTGGCCACTCTCTGAAGTGTCTGGCTCACTGGTATTCCCCACCAGCATGGCACCCCCGGGAGGGCAGGAGCTTGTCCTCCAAGCGTGTCTGCAGGCCAGGACCTGGCACACCAAGGGCATGCCATGAGTGCAGACCAGTGCTAACAGACCCAGCTCGGGAACGTCTCAGCCACGAGGGTTCTCCCACCCTCCTCTCTCCGCACAGCTTGGCTGTCATAGCCACTCCCAACTCCACCTGCACCGTCACAAAGCCACGCTGGCCCCTGCAATCACAGGCTGTTTGTCAGCACAAGCCTTGCCCCCTCCTCCAGGCAGGCGGCCAGGGTCTGGGTCTCACTCGGCCTCCCATCCTCACCCATCATAAGGCAGGCGGGAGGCTGGGTGCTGGCCAGTTCCAGGATATGCACTTCTGGTAGGGTCGCCTTCCACCTGAGCCGGGTCCACACCCTACCTGGAAAGGTGAAAAGAGGATCTGTCACTCAGGCAGGGAGCCTCAGAACAGAGCCCAGTTCCAGCAGCCCCGCCCTCAGTCCAGTCTCTTTCCTCAACACCTTTTGTCACTAGACACTCTGATGATACTAACAGCAAAGGTGACGAGGGTCGACGCCCACCACGCACCAGGCAGGCACCAGGCTGCAAGCTAAATGCCAACCTGCACCACAGGCCACGGGCAGATGCACAGAGAAATGACGCCTGGGTGGATAGAAGCACTCGCCCCAAGAGGACACGGCTGCCCGCAGAGCACAGTGGGGATGTGGCTCGAACCCGCACACAGTCGCACCCACATGCGCACGCGCAGCGCATGCACGCACGCCCTCCCCCTGCCTAGGTGCCCGAGGGCCCCTGGCTGACCCTGCGGTATTGATCTGAGGCACACGGAACCTCAGGAACGGTTGGCGGCCCTGGAAACAGGACACTGAGTCCCTCCTGCCCCGTCAGGAAGCAGGCATTGATCAGCTGGGCCTGGAGCTGGCCGGTTGACTGATTTCCCGTGTGTGCGCCCGCACTCCCGCGGCCCCGCCCTCTGCTGGAGCAGCGGCTGGGAGGAGGATGCGCTAACCGCGGCCCGGAGGGCAGCCGCCAGGGCCAGGGCTCAGGCCAGGACGTTCAGCCGTGCTCCATCTGGCATCTCCTGGCCAGGCCTGGGTGTCAGGGTTTCTGTCCTGGCGAGACTTAGAGGCATGCGAGACGCTAGAGTCCGCCCGCATCCAAGCTGCTCTTCTGAGAGCCTTGCTCTTGGGGTCTCCCTCCTCCTACACCACACCCTCTACCCTATGTTTGCTGCGGGCCTGGGGCAGCCCCAGGGCCCAGGGGTGGGTGAGTGACCGAGGTCTGGCTGTGAGCATCACCGCAACTGGTTGAGGAATGGACACGATTGAAGCCAGCCGATGAGAATCAGCCCTAGGACTTTCGCTGGGTCGGCAGGAAAGCAGGAGCTGTATTTTCCAGGGCTTCGGGGCTGTCCAGGGGCCCCGGGACACCTTTGCCTCCACGTGGGGTGAGTCCACATGAAATGAGACCCACCCCGAGAAAGCAGAGCTGAGATATTGAGAGAAACAAGAATCTGGGCTGGTCTTTGGAGCCCCTTAGATGCATCCCTGGGCTTTTTATTATAAGCCAAAACCATCCCATTTTTAATTTAGGAAATTTCCAACAGCCTCAAGGGGCTGCTGGTGGAGGCAATGGATGTAAAAAGACCAGTAAGTCCTCCAAAATCCCCTCAAGCCTTCTGAAGCTCTCTCTCCTTTTCTGAAACGGGGCGCATGAGAACCCTGTCTGGCAGAGCCATGTGGGGACCACTCTCTATGGTATGTGGGGGGAGCGTTTCATCCCTCCCTGCCTCTAAAGGGACAGAGCTTCCAGGAAGGCGGGCAAAGCCTGCAGGCCCCAGGAATAAAGGGCAATAAAGAGAGGGAGGGAAGTGGCTGCAGCATCTCTCAGAGTTAAAAATAGCTTCCCCAAGGAGGCCTCCCCGCCGGGATAATCCGGCCAATTATCAGCCCCTCTCCACCCTGGTGGGCACTGCCTGCCTCCTCCCTGTCCCCACGTGGGGTCATCACTCCGCAGATAGGACCTCTGCCCCAGTACCAGCCCCATGACCCTCCTTCCTCGTGGGGGCAGGGCCGCAGCCCTCGGCCCAGGACCCCTCTGAATCGGGCCTGACACTGAAATAGAAAGGTCCTGACAGCAGTGTGAGCTGTCCAAAACACACCGTACCCCCAACACATGCAGAGAAAAAAAAAATCAGGAGGCAGCGTGGGGCCTGTTGCGTGACTCTGTTTATGTTAAGAAAAACAACAGATTTGCTCCGCAAAGAGAAAAATCTGGAAGTTTGGAGACAAATTGTTGGTGATTGTGTCCTCCTGGGACCTTCTCCTCTTTCACTGCTGTGCGGAGGAAGGTGTCTACCTGTTTCTCCGGGGCTCTGGGCTCAGGCCCACCTGGTGAGAGCCCATGCCTCCCATCACAGGTGAGAGACGTGGGCAGGTGGGCAGCCCAGCCTCACTCGGCCCTGAGGAAGGAGAGTCGTTTGCACTCTGGGCGTGTGGGCACATCGTACGCTTTCAGGGCTGTTTTGTTTGCATTTTGTACAGCAAGCATTTATTGCTTCAGCAATTTTTTTAAATCAAGTTATTTTGTAAATGGAATAAAGCCTGATGACCGGGCAGTAGGGTTGGGCAAGGATTCCCAGCCCTGGGAAGGCCAGCCTCCAGGACCTGCCCTGCAGCTCAGCCCCTGGCTCTGGGCTCTGTCGAGGCCTCTGTTTTCCCACTGTCCCCTATCCCTGTGGTCAGGCTGGACCTCTCGGTGTGTCTGCTCTAGGCTTCCAGAGGAGTTTTCAGTTCTGTGCCAGGAGCTGAGCAGACCCTGGGAGTGACCCTCTTGGGACCTCTGTCTGTGAAACAGACCTGCACTTCTGAAGGCTCAAGGCAGCACTATGCTCGGACCTCAATGTGCCAGGGTCTGGTCTTCCAAGGGAGTGGCGCTGGGGGCCGAGTGTGGGCTGGGATGAGCCAGGGCCAAGCTGGGGGCAACCACCGAGGTCACCTTGGTCCTAGGAAGCCAGAGCCACAGAAACAGGGCTGGAAGGCTTGTCAGACCAGGGCAGCCTCCGTGGGTGTCTGGCACCTGGCCTCTGGCCCTCTGGGGCAGGGCTAGAGGGCTGGCTTGGCCTGGCCACCTGGGACCAGGAACCAGCTGGGGCCAGAACTCTTTATGGAAGCACCCACAGCCTGGGCAGCTCTCAGGGACAGGGGCCAGGAAGGAGGGAGACGATTCCTAGGTTCCAAGCCTTTGCCTTCTCCTTCAAAGCCTCAGTTTCCTCAGCTGTAGGATGGGTGTGATGCCTGCTGGGCGGGTACTGCTTCACATGCAGTGCTATTTACAGTGCCCAGCACCAGGTAGGCACTCAGATTCCACTGGAGGAGGGAATCAGTGATGCAACCCTCCTAGGAGATGACATATGGGAGGCAACCCAGCACAGGGACTGGCACACACTGGGTGCTCCCTGGAGAGGCCTCCTCCCAGCCTCCCTGGATGCCCACCCTCCCAAGCCATCCAGTCGCCTCCTCTGGGCACCCACAGCCTCCTGGGCCTCCCCACCACAGCTCCCTGGGGACATTGTTCCTCTCTGCTTCTGCCCCTTCCTCATACTGAGGGATCCTCTAGGGCAGAGGGAAGCTCTTCCCAGCCACATCCCACCTCTGGCCCCTGCACCCTCCTCTCCACCCACGCCAGCACCATCCTCAGCCTCCACACCAGCCTGGGGGCACCTCTCTGCCCACAACCTAAACCCTGAGGGTTCAACCACAATCTAGGAACAGCTGGTTAAGCTAAGAAGACACATCGCCTATAAACCCAGGAGTTCCAGGTCTAGGAATTTATCCCACGACACCTGGGGACTCACCTAGAAATAGCAGCAACCTGCCCAGTGTCCCCAAGGAGGCAACCACGAGAGCGCACATGGGTGCAGGGAGCAGCCCCCCTGTGAAGGAGCCAGGCCCAGGCTCCAGAGCCGGGGCAGTCGCCTCTGGCCTCAAGAGAGCAGCACCCAGCCCTTGGTAGGTGCTCGAGAAATATCTGTCGAGCGACTTAATAGAAAACGTGCTCTAAGGCAAAGTAAAGGTACAGTGCAGAGGAGTATAGTTCACTGGACGTTTAAAAAGTGCATATGTACACACACACACACACACACACAGGTGTGTGTCTGTTGGTAGAATATTCTGGAAAGAGATGCCAGAAACTGGCCACCGGGAGGGCAACTGGGAGGTTAGAGGGAGGAAGAGGGGGCCAAGATGTTCTCTGTAGGGCCATCATAGAGCTGAGAGAAGAGGGAGGCTCCCCGTCCTACGGGAGGCTGGGTCAGGCAGCCCACCCTTCCTGCCTGTCCTGAACTCCTTTCTCACAGGGTTCCCTCCCTCTCCCGACTCCCCGTAGAGCTGCTGAGCAGGCCCGACCCCATCTTGTCTGTGGTGATTAATAAACACCCCATGATGGCCTGAATCTTGCAGAAGCTCCAGGGAGCCGGGTGCCTCTGCCTGGACAGCCTTGCCCGCTACCCCTGGACCGGGAAGACTTGCTGGCAGTAGGGACGTGTGCAAGGCTTCCCCGCAGGTCCCTAGGACCCACCTCCGAACCCTTGCCTACACTGTCCCTCGGTCCTGAGTGCCCATGATACTCTTGTCTTGGACCATTTAAATCCTCACCCTGGGTTTGGCGCAGGTCCGTGCTGAGGAATTCGGTCCCAGAGCTGGAGGAAGCCCTCTCCCAGGCTGGTCCATCCACAGTACGGGGACAATTAGTATCTACTCCATTTAAAATCCATTAACCTACCTAGAAATGGGGATGATAAATATAGAACCCATTGTAAATCCACAGAGCCCAGCTCAGCCCCAGGGAATGTCCCTCTGTGAACACAGAAATTGAGCAATGACCCTTTAAATGGGTCAAATATGCATTAAACCCCACTTGTGTGCCAGGCATTCTACGGGGGAACAGCACAGGCTCTGGGGGCAGATCAGCTTGGGTTCAAACCCTGACACCATCGTTTGCGAGCTGTGTCACTTTGGGCAAGTCACTTAGCCTCTCTGTGCCTCAGTTTCTCCACCTGCAAAATGAGGACAATGGTGGCTGCCTTTCAGGGCTGGCCGAAGGCTGTGTGAGGGAGGCCCTCAGCCCAGCATCTGCTGGCTGCGGCTCTTCGCCGTCATTTACTGCTTGTGGCGCTGCTGCGGCTGCTGCTCCTAGCGGGAAGCTCTAGAGCTGGGGAACGCCAGGATGGAATCAGGGGTCTCTGCGGGTGAACGGGAAGAAGTGCAGGCCAGCCTCCAGCTGAAATGTGGCCTTTTCTTCCACGGTGGACTGAGACGGCAAACCCGCAGCATCAGCGCGCCTGAGGCTGTCACCAGCAGAGGCCATAGATGTGTCCACATCCCAGTCTGGACTGGCAGATGCCCCACAGGTCTCTCACGTTTGTCTCTGGGTGAAAGTGACAGGTAGGCTGAAACCCGCCAGGCAGTCCCGCAATCCTATCTCCAACGCGTCGTAAGGGAAGGGCGCACACAGTTCAACCCATCACACACGTGCCATTTCACCATTTTAGCAACTGGCTTCCTTTGGAATCCTGGGTGCTGCTGGATGCATTAAACCTTGGATTCTGAAGAGGAGTCAGGAAAAGTCCAGCCCCCTCATAAGGATGGCAACAGGCGGTACTGACCACTGACCCCCTGCTCGCTCCAGCCAGTCCTGGCCCAGTCACCAGGGCCTTACATGTCCATCTGCACAAACTCCAGCATCTCTATGACCCATCTAAGAGGTCAGACCGAGAAGGGGGTGCCTGAGCCCTGGGCCAGGGGTGCGTCATGGTTGGGGATACCTCTGTCCACCTCATGTCCTGGGGAGGCCTCACACATTCACCCCCAGAACCTCAATTTCCAAGTCTGCCTTGAGAGCCCTCCCACCCCCGGCTACAGGGGTCACTCCCTAGCCAGCCTCCTGGCCGGGTCTTGGATGCCCTTGGTTACCCCAAAATCTTCTCCAAGTCCACCATCTCCAGCCTCCTAAAGCTGGGGAAAGCAAGCAGTTAAAATAAGAGCTGGGGTGGGGTCAACCCCCCCCAGTCGGGCTCCCCAGGCCTGAGTACCGGGAGGCAAGAGGGTAGGGGTTGTCCCCAGGCAAGGGGCTCTCAGATGCCGGTGTGGGGGGGGTGCATGGAGAAAGCAACCCCTCCTCCCATCCCTAAAGCTGGCAGTCTGCTGAATGCAGGTTCCAACACCCCCTGCTCTTAGGGAGGCCCCCCATCTCAGGTGTTCAGCCCATTCACGCTCCATTCCCCAGGCAGCCTTCCCACTTAGATCTCCATTCCCCCAATTAGAGCACTTTTTTGTCAATTGACAAATGAGGGAAACCGAGGCACAGAGCAGTTAAGTCCAAGGTCACAGAACTGTGAAATGGCCAGCTACAGAGAACACGGCCAGAGTGCCTCACTGCATTCCCAGCTGGAGGAAGCGCTTGGAGGGTCCAAGTTCCCCGGCTCTCCGGTGTCTAAAGGGCCGACCAGCATGGCCAGACTGGGAGTATGGAGTCCTGGGGAGGAGAGAACGCCGAGAAGAGAGGGATGGTGGCAGGAGCCAGGGAGGGGTGCCCAGTGGAACCAAGGCCTCTCGGAGGCCGAAGCTCAGCCTCTGTTCTTTGCAGAAGAAAGAACAACCGCCCTACAATCCTAGCAGATCAGAGGGACGCACACTGCAGAAGGAGCCTGGCCCACACACGCTCCAGGGCTTCTCATGCCAATCCTTGCCTAGGTCTGATTGAGGCAGCCACCAGCTCCCTGAAGTCTCCACAGGGGAAACCAGGGGCGGATGGAAGTGGGGAGGCAGGCTGAGTCCCCAAAGCACCCAGGACAGGGGCTGCTGCTTCCCGTCACATCACAGCCTTGGGGAGCCAGTTACAACCGGCTCCCCCAAAACGGGGAGGTAGTGAGCACTCCATCACAGGAGATGTGCAAGTAGCCAGGACCCTCTGCCCCTGAGCAGCAGCCTTGGGTGTCTGGGTGGGGTGCTCTGTTCAGCTTGCCCCGTGTTGGCTGGGGTAGGAGATGGACAGCAGAGATCAGGCCCGTCTAGGCGCGGCCACGAGGTCAGTCCCAGAGTTGGGCACCATTGTCCTGGGATCTGTCCTGGGCCTTCGGCCGAGCCAGGGCTTAGACGCAAAATGGGTGCAGTGAGGGAAGCAAGATGGGGAATTTGGGGCTTTGTGTCAGCACATAGCTCCCACTGGGAGAGGCAGCTGCCCCTCCCCCAAGCCCCATGCCCAGGCAGGACTTGCAGCCTCCCAGTCACAGCCCCCACCCCCAGCATTGTCTGGGGAGGCCATTGGGAGCTTGAGGAAGGATTTTTATCCTTTTGCTTTTGACACACTTCCACTTTCCACCTGGCTATGCCCTGCACACACTAGGGGCTCCTGCCTGGAGAAAAACTTGGATCAACCAACTCTTTCCAAATGGAAAGACAACGTTTTGCAAGGCAGCGGGGACAGTGGCACAGGCTGCGCTGAGCCTTCGAGTGCAGTCACTTCCTGGCTCATGCCTCGGTGTCCCTCCTAAAGTCTCCTTCTTGCATTTTGGAGCCCGAAGCTCCTGGGGTCTCAGGGCCCAGATGGGGGCTGAGGAAGGAGCTGTCTGTCTGCCTGGGCCACATGTGCTCCCGGGCACCTAACGCCAGCCTTTGTCTAGGTCTGGTTGAGGCAGCCACCAGCTCCCTGCAGCCTCCACAGGGGAAAACCAGGGGTAGATGGAAGTGGGGAGGCAGAGCTGAGTCCCAAAGCACCCAGGAGAGCTGCTGCCACTTCCCAGCACGTGGCAGCCTTGGGGACCCAGTTGCAACCTCTGCGCTAACCCTCCCATGACCTCAGCTCCACCGCAGTCTCCAGGCACCTGTTACCTTGAGATCTCACCTCCTGTCCCTCTTCCTCCCATACCTCCTTGTGATTCCTGAACACACCAGTCCTGCCTACCCCAGGGCCTTTACACTTGCTGCTCCCTCTGCCAAATACACTCTGCCAATAAGCTCACTCTTCTACCACCCTCAGGTCTCTGTTCAAATGTCTCTTCTCAGGGAGATGCCTTTTCTGGAAATCTTATTTAAAACTTGCCCTTCCCAGCCTCTCATGCCTTCCCCAGCACCTACCCTGTGGCTAGCGCTTTCCGGCCACCTTCTCACCTACGGCCCTAGCTTCCCATAAGCCAGCTCAGATTAGGTCACCAGTTTTACCTGCAGGCCCCAGGCTGAGGCATTAAGTTTGTGTCCTTTGTAGGGACATGGATGAACCTGGAAAGCATCATTCTCAGCAAACTGACACAAGAGCAGAAGATCAAACACTGCATGTTCTCACTCATAGGCGGGTGTTGAACAATGAGAACACATGGACACAGGGAGGGGAGCATCACACACTGGGGTCTGTTGGGGGGAAATAGGGGAGGGACGGTGGGGGGTGGGGAGTTGGGGAGAGATAGCAAAGGAAGAGATGCCAGATGTAGGTGATGGGGAGGAAGGCAGCAAATCACACTGCTACGTGTGTACCTATGCAACAATCTTGCATGTTCTTCACATGTACCCCAAAACCTAAAATGCAATAAAATAAATAAATGGAAAAAAAAACAAAAAGACCTCCATCTGCAGGGCTGGCCCCTGCACCACTGCCCTTGTCTGGAGCACAGGCCCTGGGAACCATGGGGCTAGCTGGAAAGGGTTCCCCTCATCTCCCGTGAATCATGCCAGCTGCCCTTCTGCCCACACTGCTTTCCCTGTGGATGGTGCTGCCACCAGGTGCCAGTGTGGTGTGAAGGGCTGTGGGTGCGTGGCTCCCCCATCTCACTTCTCTGGGACCAAATGTAGCTGAAAACGTTATATTGAAGCCAAGAGATCTCCTCAGAGGCCTCCTCCCCAAGAGGAAAGTCAATAGGTGCTTCAGAGATGCCCACACTGGGTGCCTGTCCTCAGCATATGCCTATCTATGTGGGGGAGACCCCACACTGAACAGCAAGACAGCTAAGGGCTAAGCTCACCTGAGTATAAATCTGGCCTCAACCTCTCCTAAGCCATGGGACCTTGTTAAGTCATTTTATGACCATAAGACTCAGTTTTTCCATCTGTAAAATGAGAAAAGAAATGGCTCCCTCAAAATGTTGTAATGAGAATTCTAAACGAGATTGATACATAAAGTACAGACAAGGCACACAGAAAGTACTCAATAAATAATTTATTAGTATTATTATCATAATATCCTAACCATCTGTACACCCATCCAGTCACTGATTGATCCTTCCATCCATTCTTTCACCCATACACACATCCACTCATCTAACAACACATTTGTCCATCCATCCACTCATCTCCCCATTCACTCATCCACTCATTCACCCATCTGCACATTCATCTATCTGCTTATCTATTCATTCCTCCCATCGTTTATCCATCCACCCATCTATGTGTCTATTCATCCATCTGTCCACTCATCCATCTGTCTGTCCACTCATTCATCTGTCCACTCATCCTTTCATCTATCCATCCATTCATCCATTGAGCCACTCCTCCATCTGTTCATTCATCTATCTGCTCATTCATTCATCCACTTTTATCCATCCATCCCTTCATACATCTACCTGTCCACTCATCCATTTATCCACTCATCTATCCATTCGTCCATCCACTCATCTACATACCTAACTATCCATCCATTCATCTGTTTGTCCATTCATCCATCATCTATCCATTCACCTAACTAACCATTCATTCACTCATCCATCTACCCACTGATCTATTCATCCAACCCCCATCTGTCCATTCATCCACTCATTCATCCATCCACCCATCCATCTATTCATCCACTGTTCATCCATTTCTCCATCCATCTGCACACCCATCCATCCAGTCATCCATTGATTCATCCATCCATCTAACAATTCATCCATCCCTCCATCCATTCATCTATTCATCCATGTACCCATCTATCCGTTCATCCATACTTCAATCCATCTATACATGCACTCATTCATTCATCCATCTACTCATCTATCTATTCATCCATTCATCTAACCAACTGTCCACTCATCTGTCTATCCATCCGTTCATCCATCCACTGATTCATCTGTCCTCTCACCTTTTCATCTATCCTTTCACTCTTACATACATCCACTCATCCATCCATCCATCCATCCACTTATCCATCCCCTCGTCCATCCATCCATCCATTTATCCATCCACTCATCCATCCATCCATCCATCCATTTATCCATCCACTCATCCATCCATCCATCCATCCATCCACTTATCCATCCCCTCGTCCATCCATCCATCCATCTATTTATCCATCCACTCATCCATCCATCCATCCATCCATTTATCCAACCACTCGTCCATCCATCCATGCATCTTTTCATGCATTTGTCCACTCATCCATCCATCTACTCATTTATCTGTCTACTAATCTGTCCATTCCACTGATTCATCTGTTCACCCATTCATCCATCCACTCATTTATTCATGCATCCATCATCCGTCTCTTTATTCATCTATCTGTTCATTCACCTCTCCACTCATCCATCTGTCTGTTCATCCATCTTCCTATAAGTTGCCTTTCTCTGCCATTTACAGGATGGGCTTTCTCACTCATCTCTCACTTCCAGAGACTTTTCTAGCACCTGACCCCAACCTTCCTAGTACAACTCCTCTCTCTGTCCCCCATTGCTGACACAGTCAAGCCCAAACTTCAAACCTGGCTGGATATTCACCTTCTACACTGGACCCACCAGAGGCCTCAGGGCTCAGGTGGTGGAAGAGGAAAAAGGAGGGGGTAGGGCCGCCACCACCCCCCCCCAGCCAGCCCTTACTCTCCACTCAGCCAGAGACCGTGGAGCAGGCAGCCTGCCCTGCAGGTAATTAATCAATAAACCAATCATTGAAGTAATATTAATTTGGCACTCACTTGATGCCAGGCACTGTGCCCACTACTGGGGAGAAGACAGTGAACAAAACAGAATCCCTACCCTTGTGCAGGTGGAGTTCTAGCTCAGGAGAGAAAGAACAAACAAGCTGAGTGAGGAATTAGAGCATAAGGTGTTATGGAGAAAAACGGGGGGAGGGGCTGCACTGTTAGGTGGGATCACTAGTTTCACTGAGAAAGACCTGAAGAAGGCATGGAGGAGCATGGTGGGGACAGCACCAGGCAGAGGGAACAGCACGTGCAAAGGCCCTGAGATGGGACTGGTGTGGGGAGCTCCAGGGACAGCCTCTGTGGCTGAGCAGAGGGAGTAAAGGCAAGAGGGGTGGAGTCTGGGGGGGCTCAAGGCCTTGGGGAGCCTTTGCTTTTGTTTCTGGAGAGGGTGGATCCATGGAAAAGTTTGACAGAGGGTGACCTGAGCCGATTCAGGTGTGAAAAGGCAGAGAAGAGGCTCTGGAGCCCCGGGCTCCCCTGCAGGCCCTCAGGGTGGCTGGCGTGCACTTGCACTCTGGGATGGTCCCTGGAATGCGTCTGCCTCCCCCACGGACTGGAGGTGCCTAAGGACAGAGACTGCGTCTGCATCCCCAGCACTCAGCAGGGGCCTGGCTACGGAAGGCAATGGGAAGCATTTGCTGAGATGAAGGTGGGAGAGAAACAGATGATAAGAACAAGAGAATCCGTGAGCAAAGGAATGAATGTGCTAGTGAGTGACTGAGGCCACAGGCCGGGGGCTCCCCCCTTCTCCTCTTTCCAGGCCTCTGGGTGCCCCACTCCCCACCTGTTAAACTGTATAATCCTCCCCACCCAGAGCTCCGAGGCCCTGGTAGTCTCAAGCTGCCGCTCCCAGCCTCTACGGGCCTTAGGTGACAGCGCTGGGGGTCCCCGCTCCAGCTGGGGGTCAGGAAGTCTCCATCCACTCCAGCAGCTGCAACCAGACACCTGGTCCCTGAGGCTAGGGAAGGCAGTGGAAAGGACTCCAAGGGGACCCCACCCTTGTCTAGAGATGCCGGCCTGCTCCCCGACCCCCCACCCCCCACCACTCCCTCCCCAGTGCCATCGCAGCCACTCTCAGGAACTGCTCAGCCTCAGTAATGGCAGCTTCTTCCTCCCTGGAGGCCTCATCTTGGCCTGGGGACCAGGAGGACAATTAGCATTAGCGTCTTCATTTCACAGACAGGGAAGCGGAGGGCCCCCTCCCCTGCCCTGCTGGTCCCAAGCCCCTTTCAGTGACCCATGTCAGTCCACCTCCCCCTCCTCAGTCCCATATGTAGCTGTGAATACGAAATCATGTTTTCAAAAGTTAGTTTGAAATTTAACATTTTCAGTGTAAAACAGAAACAATACTGTCATGTTCTGTTTTGCCTCAGCCCAGGCTCAGGCTATGCTGGGGGCCCGAGCGCTCCCCAGAGCACCCAGGGGAAAGGGCCCCTACCCCACTGCTGTGGAAACCTTCACTTCAGAATTCCTCAAGTTTAGCCCAACCTCCATGAAAGAGATGCGTGGACCTAGCAGCCTGGCAGGGGCTGATTTACCCAGGGACCTGCTGGGGACTCCCTGTTGGGGCGAGGTAAACAAAAACGCTTTGCTGCAGAGGAAGCAGTTGAACCAGGCCAGGAAGGAGGAGACAGAAGGCTTTTCAGCTCTGAACAGAGCCAAGGTGGGGCGAAGCATAGGCCTGGAAGCAGGAACCTGGCTGGATGAGCATGGGGCGGGGTCACGGGGCAGCAGGCAGGTCACAGAGGTGCCCCAGGTGAGCTGGGGCCTCATCAGGAGCACTGTGGGGAGCTGAGGCCGGGTGGTCATCTGCGTCCTGGCCCCAGTGGAGCTGAGTGTGGTCCTTTCTTCCCAGTGCAGCCTCTGCTCACAGCCAGGCCTCTTTCTACCCAGCAAGGAGAAAGGGTCTCAATGTTTAGGGGAATTTCCCCAAGGTGTCCCCTTCCTGGAAGGGCTGTTGAGGTCCCAGTATCTGCCCGTCCAGCAAAGGCTGAAATTCTCGCACTGGTGGCCTATTGTGGGAGCGACTTGAGGGGTGGGAGGACCACAGGAAGCATGGTGGGGCAGACAGCAGCACAGGTGAGGGGCCCTCTCCTCAAAACCAGAAGAAAGGGACAGTCCCCCCCGCCACAGTCAGCACCACATGCCTGTGGGCACATGAACATGCACACACACACACGCACATACATGCATGTGTGCATGCACGTATGCACACAGAGACACATGCATGCACGCATGCACATATGCACACCAACACATGTGTGTGCATGTATGCATGCACGCACACACACAAACATGCATGCATGCATGCACACACATATGCACACAGGCACACACATACATGCATGCATATATGCACGGGAGCACATGCACACACTCATGCATGCATGCACGTATACACACATACACATGCATGCATGCACACACATATGCACACAGGCACACACATACATGCATGCATATATGCACGGGAGCACATGCACACACTCATGCATGCATGCACGTATACACACATACACATGCATGCATGCACACACATGCATACAGACACGCACACAGATGCACACACATGCACACGTGCATGCATGCACACATGTATACACACACTGACACACACGTGCATGCATGCATGCGCACACTGCAGCTTGGAAAATGTCTATGGCTCTCCCTGCACACTCTCATTATAAAATAATTGAGCGCTTGTAACACTGTTTCTCCTTGAGGATCCCAATTAAGACATCACTTCATGCTCTTCCTCCCCTGAAGGCCTTCTCTAATTCCCCTCCCCTGGCACGCAGGGCAGGCAGCGCTAAAAATACTGTTCCAGCCACACTCTGCCACGCCTTCCTCCTCCCCACGCTGACCCCACCCAGAGGTCAGGTGTCCCTCTCCCTCCCTGAGTGACGTGGAACAAGTGACTTCGTCTAGGTAATGGGGAGAAGAATGACATCTGTCTCATCAGGTCCTCATGAGGAACAAAGAAACGCGGGTCAGGCAGGGTCAGGCCCTCCACGGCCTGGGCCTGGTACGTGCTCCAGGTGGGATAATTCACTTTAGGGTGTGGCTCAGCCCAGATTGTGAGGTCCCCGCCAAGCTTCCCGCCAGAGCCAGCCTGGAATGCCAGGGCTAAGAGCTTCTAATTCTAATTCTCATGCGGAGAGTCTGATGTGAGTTTCACAAGGATTCTGACTCCTGGCTGCTCAGACCCCAGCAGATGCAAGTCCCCTCTTTGCTCCCCACACCTGGCCGGAGGCCCCATGGTTTCCAGGACACAGGCAGTGCCCCCCACACCACCCCGCAGGCCTTCCTGCTGCCTCTGAGCACCTCATGCACAGCCAAGGGACTTCTGGGAGACTGGAGTCAGACCTGAGCCCTCAGGCTTAGCATAGCAGTGAGAATCTGCGACCCACCTCTGCCACTCCCACCTCCCTCCCTCTCCCCCAGCCTCACCGGCTTGCTAGCTTCCCCCACACCTCGGGACCCTTGCACGTGGCGTCCGCTGCCTGTGACCTTCAGCCCTTGCCCTCCACTTGGCAGGCTCCTTCTCACCACCCAGGCTCAGCTCAAAGGTCTCCTGGAAGAGGCCTCCCCAAATCCTCAGACAACAGCAGCCACCCCACGCCTGTCTCCTGACGCCTGTTTCATCTCCTGCACAGCCCTTTCCTTCCAGAAATCGTCCCACTGATTGCTTTCTGTGTTCACTGTCGCCTCCTCTACTGGAGTCTCTCTCCCTGCTGTGTTCCAGCGCCTGGTATGCAGTGAGCACTCACTAAGTGTCTGTTAGTGAATGAATGAATTCTGTAACCAGGAGAACCTAGGTTCTTGGCCCTCCCACACCAGGTCCGATGCTTTGTTAGCGCAACAAACTTTTGTTGATTGACTGACTGATGGGGCACAGCCCCTCTGTAAGGGTAGTTCACATACACTAGGGGAGACAGTCAGAAACCAGCAATGCAACCCCTTCTTGGCAAAGATGACAGAGGCGCCTGACTCACTGGCCCTGCAGCCCACACAGCGCTCCGCTGGCCATGGCTACCTGCCTCAGAGATGCAAGAAGTCCTTTCAGTGGGTCCAGCTGCCACTTACACCTCTCTCTCCTTTGTCTACCCCAGCTCTGCAAGGGTCAGCTGCAGCCCTGCCCAGGCTCAGCGGAACTTGACACCTTGACCTTGGATGGTGCCTCTGAGGCCTGTGGTGGGGGGGGGGGGTGGGGGGGGGGGGGGGGGGGGGGGGGGGGGGGGGGGGGGGGGGGGGGGGGGGGGGGGGGGGGGGGGGGGGGGGGGGGGGGGGGGGGGGGGGGTTGGTGAAGGGGCAGAAGGTCTGCCAAGAAGGGCAGGTCCTGAATGGAGCTAGAGTAAGGGCTGGGAGGGAGGGGCAGGGCTAATGGGCTGCTAATGGCCCTGCATCTGGGTTGTGGTGACCCCGGGCTCCCTAGGGGCTGGCAACAGTGCTATGGGGCTGCCCCTCCCGCAGCAGGCCCTTCCTTTCTGTTCCAGGTCAGCCAGACCCTGTTAAGGGGTAAGTGGCAGGGGAGAGGGAAGAGTGATCAGCCCCCTCCATGATCCCCACCACCTTGGCCCTCAAGGCAGCTCAGGGAGCCCAGAAAACAACCTAGATTGAGGGGGAGGACATAGGCACTCCATCTCCTTGTTACCGGTGGGGAGCTGAGGCTGCTGCGTTAATCAGGTCCCATTCACCTTTTCCCCTCTTGTTCCCATGTTCATGCTTCACCTCTCCTCTCTGGATTCAAGTCCCCAGGCACAGGCCCCAGCTGGCAGAGAAGGCCAGGGAGGGCACAGTAGGCACAGTGCCCAGGCCCCACGCAACTTCCAGGTCCACAGTGGGAGCAGTGAGAGGAGACAAGATAGATTCAAGGCCTTGAAAGCCAGCTGAGTCTGAAGTTTGGGTTTGGATCTGTGAGCAATGGGAAGTGAAGAGAGGGCTTGTGATGGGAAGGTTGGGATCAGAAGCTAGAAAAATCTCCAGAGAGAAGAGATGATTGCAGAGGCTGATGTAGTAAATACCGGAGAATGGAAACAGAGGGAATGTGAGTAGATGGATGAGTGGGCAGGTGGATGAGTATATGCACAGAGGCACTAAGAGGGATGTACGGATGGATGGATGGATGGATGATGGAAGAATGGATGGATGGATGCATGGATGGATGGATGGATGTAAGGATGGATAGATGGATAGATGTACGGATGGATGGATGGATGGATGGACAAATGGATGGATGGATGGATGTACAGATGGATGGATGTACAGATGGATGGATGGATGTAAGGATGGATGGATGGATGGATGGTTGTACGAATGGATGGATGGATGGATGGATGGATGGATGGATGGATGGATGTACGGATGGATGAATGGATGTAAGGATGGATAGATGTATAGATGTATGTATGGATGTGTGGATGGGTGGATGGATGGATATACGGATGGATGGATGGATGGATGGTTGGATGGATGTACGAATGGATGGATGGATGGATAGATAAATAGATGGATGAATGGATGCCTGGGTGGATTGGTGAGAGGGTGCATGGATGCGTGGATGGGTGGATGCATGCTGGGTGAATGAATGAATGCACAGATCGATGAATGGATAAGTGAATGGGTGGGTGGGCAGGATGGATGGATGGATGAGTGAGTGGACAGATAGGCGAATGGGTAAGTGGATGGGTGGGTGGGTAGATGGATGAATTGATGGATAAATAAATGAGTGGGTGAATGAATGGGTGGGAGAATTGGTGAAAGAGTTGGTGGATTTTGAATGGGTAGATGCATGGGTGGGTGGATGGATAGACGAACGGATGCATGCATGAGTGGGTGAATGGTTGGGTGGATGGATGGATGCTGGATGGGTGGGTGGATGGATAAGTTAAGTGGGCGAGTAGGTCAGTGAATAAATGGAGGGTGGCAGAATAGATGGATGGATGGAGGGATAGATGGATGGATGGGTGAGTAGTTGGCTAGGTGAGTGAATGGAGTTAGAGGGATAGATGGATGGACAGGGAATGAACGGGTGAATGAATGACTAACGAATTATATTTCTATTCCAATGAAGTCATAAAATATATGTGTTAGTGTTTTTTTATGGAGAAAGGGACTCATTTGGGCCAAAGTGCCCTGGGTGCTTGAAAGTCATAATGTGGCCCTGGGGAAGGCCTAGCAGCCCTCCCATGACAACCTGCCTTGTCCTGCTCCCTCCCTCCAGCCTGCCTTGGCCTGCAGGAGGTCTCTGTTTCCCCACCTCCAGGCTTTTGCCCAGGCTGTCTCTTCTGCCTTGAATAATCTTGCCAAAACTCTTCTCCAGGAAGCCCTCTGGAGCTGGCTTAGGGCCTGGTCTGGGTTCCCGCAGAGGCTTGGTCTTCTGTTTGAAATAGCCTTCACCCAGACTGTGAGTCCGGGGGTAGGAGGTGGGGTACGGGGAGCGGGGAAGCGGGGCTGTGGTAGGGGGCCATCATCTCTCCACACAGGCAGGAGCCCTGGGAAGAGGAAAGGACAGCCCCAGTTACCTTTGTTGCCCAGATCCCCACCAGGGACCATGTCAGGTCCCTCATTATTGCCTCTCACCATGCAGTTTTCCAGATGAGGACCAGCCCCAGGTCAGTAAATGGCTAGACCTTTATTCAGCAAGCGTAGCCTGAGGCCCTGAAGGGGCAGGAGGGGTGGAGGGGAAAGGGTCCTGGGGAAAGAGAGCCCAGGACCCAGCAGCAGCAACAGGAATAAAAAGGCTGTTACCATAAGGGCAGTGCGGCAGCTACAGCAGCTCTGTCCCTTCTCTGCTGTGTGACTGTGGAGCACATCCTTAACCTCTCTGAGCCTCAGTTTTTTTATCTGAAAAATAAAGTCAAGTTATCACACAACCAGAGGTCAAGTGGTGAAGGACATGCAGGTGCTCAGGGGAACATCCACGACTGTGGTCATCGGTCTTGCCTCCCAAGCTGGCTTCTTGGCTCCCCTCAAATCCCACCAGCAAGGTCAGTATCGCTGCACTCTGGCCTCAGGCAGGCATAGGGCCTGGAGGTGGGACCTGTCTGTGGTGGGTGCAAGCACTGGTGTTGGTGGTGGGGGCTGAGGGTGGTGGGAATTGACAGCTGGCCAGCTCGGGCAGGGGAAGAGCTGGGAAACCAGGCCAGATACTGCGGCATTACCCAAGGGCAACAGGACACCATCATAACTTCATCAAATGCCCAGGAGGGGCCCTGGGCTAGGCTTGGGGGTGGGGATCCACTGTGAGAAGAGGAACCATAGGCTTACTGGAGGAGTCAGAGACGGAGCAGGAAAGATGGGAGCCAACTTCCATTCATTCATTCATTCATTCCTTTGCTGAACACCCACTCTGGGCCAGTCCCTGATCTGGGCACTGGAGACATAACAGGGGACAAAAGAGACAAAAGCCCCTGTTCTTGTGCAGGAAACAGACAACTAAAATGGAAATGCGTCAACTTCAGAGGAGGCAGTTTCAGGCAGAGGTGGGGGTATGAAGGTCAGGGTAGCAGGGAGGAGAATGAGGCGCCAGTGGCTACTCAGCCAGGGAGGTCAGTGAGGGCCTCTCCGAAGACGGATGTTTGACAGGAGACGTGAAAACTGGTGCAGAGATGGAAGAAGAATGTTCCGTTCTGAGTGCAGGGGGTCACCAGGCACAAGGCTTGGAAGCAGGACAGAGCATGGCGGCTCACACAGAGCCCAGAGAAGCAGAACGCTGGCTCCGAGTGGGGCAGAGGCTAAGCCAGATCATGGGGCCTGAGGGTCACAGCACAAGGCTTGAGCTTTATTTTTTTGTTTTGTGGGGAGCAACTGGAAGGTTTTAAACGGGGGCAAGATGGTCTCTCTGGTGGGTTTATTTCTTTTAATTGAGATGCTATTTATATAACATAAAATTAACCATTTCAAAGTGAACAGGCCAGGTGCAGTGACTCATGCCTATAATCGCAGCAATTTAGGAGGCCACGGCAGGAGGACTGCTTGAAGCCAGGAGTTCAGGACCAGCCTAAGCAACATAATGATATTCTGTCTCTATTTTTTAAAATGTATTTTTTAAATGAATCATTTAGTGGAATTTATGATACTCACAAGGTTGTGCAACAACTACCTCAATCTAGTTCCAACACATTTCCGTCATCCCAAGAGAAAACTCTGTCCCCATCTCCTCTCCCTTCAGCCCGTGGCAACCAGCAACCTGCTTTCTGTCTCTGTGGATTTCTCTACAAACACACTGGCACTTTTGCCCTTTGTCGTCCCCACTAAAATGTTGCTCTCCTGGGACAGGGACGTTTCTGGCACCTGCTCACCCAGTGCCCAGCACAGTGCCTGGCTCACAGCAGGCACTCAGTGACCTGGCGGAAAGAATGAATTTGGGGATTGCTGTCCGCTGGCATTTCCTGTGAATGAAATCCTGCACGCACGCCCTTGCACCTGGCTGCTGTCACTCAACCTATGCCGTGAGGCTCATCCGTGTTGCGTGACCGGCACGTCCTTCCTTGTGACGGTTACATGATGCTCTGCTGTGTGGACAGACCACGTTTCACTTTGCATCCTCAGGTGATGGACGTCAGGATGTCTCCACCTCTGGCGACAGTGAGCAGCCTTGTGTGAACATGGTCGTGGTGGTGCTGTGTGGACGCCTGTCTTCATTTCTCCCAGGTGTACACACCTGAGCGTGTGATCGCTGGACCACGTGGTGACGCAAATGCGCCGGCGCGTATGGGAAATAGGATGGTAGGGAAATGAAGTTGGCTGTGGGGCCGAGGTGACCCCCAGCTGGGCATGCTCTTCCCGCACCAGCTTTCGGACATGCTCCTCCCACAGTGGGAAGACTTGGAGCCGGAGTCTGATGCCAGGAAGGGCCTGCTGGGGAGCCCCAGAGTTTGGAGCGGGGTGGGCACTCAGCCACCCCAGGAGCCAGAGATGCCCCACTTTGAGAAGCCTGCGGGCCCCAGAAGCAGATGGCTACATGGGCTCCTGCCGCTCTGCGGGTTTGTCTCATCCCCCTGCGGAGGCCAAACGAGGAGAGGGACACTGGGTGGCAGAGCTGCTGGACTCGTCCTTGGCGAGGATGAGCCAGGCCCAGCAACTCAGCAACCAGGATGTCGGGAGCACAGTCACAATAAATCAACTCTTGCTCCCCCCACCGCCTCTCCTCTCCCCTCCCGGCTGAGCCTCAGGTGAATTTCCTCCCCCTCTTCCAGGACCCCCAGGCTTCTGGGCTTCAAGGTAGCTCACCCTGCCGGAAATCCAGGAGGATTGCCACCATTTCCCAGAGACTGCCCTGTGGGCATGAAGATCTGGGGCCTGTCCTCTGACACTTTAAGGGCCTCCACATGCCCTTCTGTGAAATGGGAACAAGAATCCTTGCCCCACCACCTGTCTAGGGGCTGCACAAGGGGAAATGAAAGCCCAGTTCCCCAAAACTGCAGGAGCCTGTCACAGCGTTGCACCTTGCTGAGCCTCAGTTTACCCAAATACTCAGCAGGATTGGACCCGTGGCTTCTCTGCCCCTCTGGCCTGTCACCCTGAGCCAGGAGGAGTGCCCCCCACCCAGGCGGGGAGAGGCCTGTATGACAGGGGAGGCGAGGCCCAGCCCAAGCCCAAAATAGCACGGGATGGCAGGATGATGGAGGCAGTGCCAGGCGGCGGCAGGGTGGGTAATTGATTGCCCTGTGCCGGCCATGAATAAAACATCGGCCTCTGCTCCATCTGGGTTCATTATTTGCTGGGGGGACAGGCCTCGTTTATTAGGGTTGCCTCTGCTTGCTTTCTCCTCCTCCGGACGAAGAAGACCCTGCCCTTGCCCCTCCCTCCTCCCTCTCCTGACTTGGCTCCCCAGTGCCCAGAGGACAAACTGAGGCTCTGGGCAAGATGACCTGTCCGTGTCCTGTCCCATCCTGTCGGCAGCCCTGACTTTCATACCTCCCTGCCTTTGCCTGTGCTATTCCAGCGCCTGGAACCCTCTCTCTCTTTCTTCCCTGAGGAAATCCTGCACTCACCCCACAGCCCAGTGAAGAAGCTCTTTCAGGAGGCTTTGCCTGTCCTCAACACCACCCTGGGGGACACAGGGCCCTACCCACACTGAGTGTGGTTAGTGCCATTCCACCCCTGCAACAGCTGACCGCTGGCCTGGGGGCCCTGTTCTGCACTCCCCAAAACTGCTCACTCTCAAAAGTGCAAACCCCATTCAATCTACCTGGAGGTGCCATTTTTCACCCATCAGGTTGTCAAGGACCCCAGAGTGGCATGGGCAGTAACCCCAGACCCATTGATGACTTTGGCTCACAGATAGCCAGGTCCCTGAGCAAGGGTGCTGACTGCAGCCTGTCTGCACAACTGGGACGCCACCATGGTGCATAACACGCTGGGACATCCACGCTGTCAAAGGTGACAGAGCCAGGAAAAAGGAGGCATCAGCTCCACTGTCCCAACATGAGACACTTCACCAATGCATCAGGTTTTCGAAACCCTGGGTGCAGAGCAATACCCACACAGGCTACGTTTTCTGTTCAAAATAAACACAAAAAAGGACCCAGTGACAGAGGCTCGCACATGTAATCCCAGCATTACAAGAGGCCAAGGGAGGATGATCGATTGAGCCCAGGAGCTCTAGACCAGCATGGGTAATAGAGGAAGACCCCATCTCTACAAAAAAAAAAATTTTTTTAATTAGCTGTGAGTGGTGGCTCATACCTGTAGTCCTACCAATTTAGGAGGCTGAGTCGGGAGGATCCCTTGAGCCCAGGAGTTTGAGGCTGCAGTGAGCTGTGATGGCACCACGGCACTCCAGCCTGGGCAACAAAGTGAGACTCTGTCTCAAGAAAACCAAAACTGAAAAACAACCAAACAAAAAAAGAACCGCAAAAAAGATGTCATAGCAATGCTGTGTGTACGGGAGCCTCCAGAGGACACACAAGCAATCCAGCACTGACCTCTGGAGAGAACTGAGAGGCTGGGGGCGTGGCGGGGAGGGACATTCACTCCATGCCTGAATGACTGTGAACATGGGGCCGTGCACAGTGCCCATGGAAATGAAAATAAAACCTGCCAGCCTGCTGGCCGGGGACTTGCAGTAAAGCACAGACACCGTGGACGTGATTGTTGCTGGTGGAGATTGCAGCTTCTGGATGCGTCGGTGGCGCTGTTCCGGTAGCTGAGTGGAGATGCCGGCAGGATCCGCATGCAGCACGGGCCCGGGGGCCTGTAGCCTCGACAGCCGTCCACCTGGAGGCACTGATGGCACGGGAAGCCGTCCGGGAGGGCTCTGTCCCCTTCCACAGCGTGGATGTCTCCACGCGTTATGCACCCTGCCCCATGGTGGCGTCCCGGTTGTGCAGACGGGCTGCAGTCCGTACCCTTGCTCAGGGACCCAGCTATCTGTGAGCCGGAAGGTGGCCGGTGGGCGGGAGGTGGAGGAGAACCCTCAGGCGTGTTTCACTGCATGACAGATGTCCCCGAATCTGCCCAGATGCTGGCGGAGGCTCTGGCCTCTTCTCGCTGCCTCTGTGTTTCTGAAAATGCATCGCTGATGGAGTGAAGGGACTCACCCTCAGGACTGCCCCACCAGGCTGGGCACCCAGCATTACCCCATTCCAGCCCTGGGCATGTGTGTGTGTGTCTGGGCGTATCTGTGTTAGCACATCTGTGTGTGTCTCTGTACCTATGCAGGTATAGATATGTATGTCTCTATTAACTGTATTTGTGTGTCCATGTATGTGTGTGTGTGTCTGTGCAGATGTGCCTGTATGTGTGTGCATGTGTGTCTGTGTGTACTTATGTGTGATTGTGTCCTTGTGTCTGTATGTGATCATGTGTGTCATGTATGCACACGTGTCTGTGTCTGTGTACCCATGTGTGACTGTATGTGTCCCTGTGTGTCTGTGCTGTGCATGCCCCGGGTGTCTGTGTGCATGTGTATGTATCTGTGTGTGGCTGTGGCTGTGTCCCTGTGCACCCTGTGTAGCTGGGTCCATGTCCAGCTGTGTAAGAGGCCCTCGCAGGGGAGGCTGGGCTCTCCCATGGGCCCTGATGAAAGTCAAGTCCGTAAAACAAACCTTCTGAGCTCCAAACCCCTGGTCCTAGGAACAAGCTGGACATGGGAGTAAGTCAGGCCAGAGTGACTATGAGGTCCCCGAGCCTGTGGGAACAAGAATGAAGACGAGTCCTGGGTTTGGGGTCCAGGCCCCCCCAGCCAGTACTGAGAGGGCAAGAGAGTGATCATGGCAGCCCTGTTGGCTAGGCCGATCCTCTGGCCGGGAGACTGCAGGCGGGGGGATCTTCCTCTTGGCCTCCAGGGCCACTAGGTGATGCTCAGTGCTAGGGGTAGGGATGGACCCTTCATGACACCCCGGAGCTGCCTGACTGGCCCTGGCTGTGCCTGCTACAGAAGTGATATCTAGTGACAGCATGAGATGTGACATCACTGAGGCCTCCTCGAAGCTGAGTCTGTTACGGTGGAAGAAGACCATCAGTCTTCCTCCTCAGGAAGCTCACAATTCCGGCAAGGAAAGAGGCCCACAGCCAGACGGCTGCGACCTTCGCAGTCAGGCCACGGCCACAGGTGCGTCAGGCAGGATCCGGCCAGGAAGTGGAAGCCCTCAGCTCTCTCCAACAGAGAGAACTGCGTCTAGGGAACTGGTCACACCGTGATGAAGGCTCTCAGACCTAAACAGGCGATGGGGAGGAATCCCAGACTGGAGTCAGCACGAAGCCGCCATCCCAGTCTGGAGGCAGGGAGGAAGGCAGTGGGGTCACCAGTCCCAGGGGCTGTGTTCATGCAAAGGGAGAGCTGGAGCCTCTCCAGGGGTGTCTGGAGCCATGGGGGTGATGTGGCTGCTGCCAAGGAGGCCATCCAAGGAGAGATGTAAGGAGAGACGTGCCCCTTCCCCCACCACCGCCAAACGCAGAAGCCTGAGAGCAAAGGATGCTGGGAAGTGACCCGAGGGGTCAGAGCAGGGGCCCCACCTGGCAGGCTCAGACGGGGGAGCACAGCTAGGCCCGCGCATCCTAGCAGGGGCCTGGTCTACGTCAGGTGCTCAAATGCTGACGTCGCACAGTGAATGGATGCAGGGCAGGACATCAGCCAGGGGGCTGGGGCCCCAGGTGGGAAAAAGGAAGAGATGGACACTGGGTGCATCCGAGCCGAGACCTCAGGGGCCCTGAATGCCCGCTTGGGTTTGGCTGAAAACCTGAGGGCTGGCATGTCCCCAAACATTCTCTGTCTTACCATCAAGGCCCCTGACTGCTCTTGTTTCTGTCCTGAGCTAGGCAGCCCAGTGTTCATTTCCCTCATTCTCCAGACAAGGAAACAGGCGCAGAGGTGTGGAGGACCTTGACCAAGTGACAAAGTGACCTTCCCGAGACTTTAGTGAGGGGCAGCACAGCCCAGCAAGCAGTGGTGGACGCAAGGCCCATCCACCCCTGGCTTCCCAGAGGTGGAGAGATTGCTGCAAACTGCCAGCGATGGGTGACAACCAGGAGTACCTTGTCACGACCGTTCGGTGACCTTTCAGTCCTGCCTTGTTGGGTGGCAACCTGGCTTCAATCGCCAATGTTTTTCTCCAGGCAGAAGATAAGCAGAAACCTGGCCCAGTGCAGTGGCTCATGCCTGTAATCCCAGCACTTTGGGAGGCCGAGGCGGGCAGATCATGAGGACGGAGATCGAGATCATCCTGGTCAACATGGTGAAACCCCGTCTTTACTAAAAATACAAAAATTAGCTGGGCGTGGTGGCACGCGCCTGTGGTCACAGCTACTCGGGAGGCTGAGGCAGGAGAATGGCTTGAACCCAGGAGGCAGAGGTTGCAATGAGCCGAGATCGTGCCACTGCACTCCAGCCTGGGCAACAAGAATGAAATTCTGTCTCAAAAAAAAAAAAAGAAAAAAAAAGAAGCAGAAACCTGTGATGACACAGGTGCCATCTGTGCACTGTCCACATCCTCTTGCCAGGGCCACACGCCCAGGTCCTCACAGGACTCAAGCGAGAGGGTGGAGGAAGAGAGGCAAGTGGGGAGGAATTGCAGGCCAAAGGGGTGGACGCTCCTGACTCCAGGTCTCAATTCCTTAAGAAAGGCTAGAAATCGGGACTTTTTATGGAAACAAATCTCAGATTTGAAAATGCTGGCCCCTAGTTGGCATGTTTAAAGTAGGTAGAACAAATCCATGGAAGCCAGGCTGAGTGTCTGCATAGGGGCCAGGCCTGTGAGCTCTGCCAGCTCTGAAGCAACTTTCTCGAGTGCCAAGCACACGCCGACCACAGGGCCTTTGCACTGCTGCTTCCCGCCCGGAAAGCTCTTCCTGCTGGCATCTCGTGGCTCACTCCCACACTGTCTTCAGGCATCTGCTCAAATGTTGTCTCCTCCAAGAGGCCTTTCCTGACCTTTTCCTTCCCATTTTGTGGGTTTATTTTTCTTCCCAGTGTTCACTTCCACCTGACATCTCAGTGTCATCCAGCTCCCAATGAGACCATCAGCTCTGTCATGAGGGCAGGATCCCTGGCTTAGGTTTCCCTGGATGCACAGGGCCTGCCCAGCCCACAGCAGACACTCAGTCGACATTTAATGAATCTGTGGTTTAGCACTTCAGGACCCCTGGGGCACGGCCACGGGGACACAGGGCGCCCAGGACCACACGCCTCACAGACATGATGTCTGAAAGAGGGACCAGCTGAGCGGGTTTCCACCCCTTCCCACCCCACAGGCTTGCTGAGAACTTTGGGATGGCCCAACTCCACTGGCGGCCTCAATTTCCCCACATGTGCAATGAGGGGGTGATACATGCCACCATCTCAGGGGCACATGTGGGGTCCCAAGGTGGCCATCATTGCCAGCTGCCTCAGCCAAGCAGAGGGACAGATGGATTGATCAGCTCCATATTGATTGCGTGGTCACAGATGCTCTGGAGGGGGCAGGAGGGGTGGGAAGCGGAGCGGAGCCAGGGGCCCTGGAGGAATGAAGAGAAAATGCCAACCCTCATCAATGCCTGGGGCTGGCCAGTGGGAGGGGCGTGATAGTCCATCTGAGGGTTTCTTTCCCTGTCACCTATGGGTTCAGAGGCTCAGGTGAGCTTCAGGGGAGCCAGGCAGGGGCGAGTTGTGAACACGGCAAAGAGCCCTCCCCAGCGCACCCTGAGGAGGCCATCCAGAGTCTCTCTGCCTCTAAGCCTTGGAGCAGCTGAGGCCGGGGGGGCTGAGGCAGAGGAGCTCGGGGTGGGGGGTGGGGGAAGGTCCCTGCCCACCCAAGCCACGTTTCTTAGATGCCGCTCAACAGGGCTGGAAGTGTATACCAGGCTAGCATTCTGCTGCAGAGCCCACTTGAGACTTGTTTTCACACAAAAGCCACCACGTCCTGCCCTGGATCTGCCAGGAAAGCCAGTGCCCAGGAGATGAGAGACTGATAATGTGGCCAGCTCTCTCTGGGAGCGATAGCCCTGTGTGGGACATGCAGCTACAGCACAAAGACCTAGGACCTAGGGGTCTTGGGAAGGGAGAGGGCTGAGGCTAAATCCCAGCTCCACTCCAACTTATGGGGCAAAACTCTTTTTCGCTGAGGACCTCGATTTCCCCATCTGGAACCTGTCCCTCAGAGTCTTGGGGCTCCTGGGTTTTAGGGAGGGAGGGGCAGAAAACAACCTTGGAGTGGACTGATGGGCAGGTCGGGAGCCCAGAGGGAAGGCGCAGACAGGACCAGACCATGAGGACTGTTGTCGAGGCCTGGCCGGCAGAAAACAAGCCCTTAAACACAGGGCCTGCAGCTCAGCCATTACGCTGCTGGGTCCCTACCCCACAGCATCGGAACAGGTGCTCAGACAAAGCTTGCACATGAATGCAGATAACAACGCTGTTCACAGCAGCCAAGAGGTGGAGACAGCCCTGAGCCCATCCACAGATGAATGAACACACAAGTGTGTCCGCACAATGAACCCGCTCATCCACGACATGAAGAGCCTGGCGTTCCGGCACTGGTACAGCATGCAAAGCCCTGGAGGACACAGAAGGACGAATGCTGAGGGTTCCATTCACATGAAACGCCCAGAACTGGCGAATCCATACAGACCGAAGCAGATCAGAGGCTCCCGCGGGCTCAGGGGAGGGCACGTGGGGAGTGACCGCTCTGCGTTGTCACGGGGTCTTCTTCTGGAGCGATGGAAATGTTCTGAAACTAGAGTGGCGATCATTGCACAACATTGTGAGTGGAATGCCACTTAATTTGTATGCTTTAAGGAGGGCAATTTTACCTCAATACAAAGGGGGGAGCCCTCCACCGGGGACACAGCAGCCCACTCAGAGACATGGCAGAGAGGCGGGGCTCTGGATCTGGCCCTGCGGGGGCAATGAGGACACCCACGCGGACACCCACGCTGCCGGGGCTGCTGTGAGAGGAGCGCAGAGCACGGGGCCCAGGGCAAGGGAAACATTTGCTGCTTTTGTCACCCTCCCCAGACCATGCTTCTGCAGGGTGGCCCAGGCGGCTCAGGCTGGCTGTCCTGTCGGGGAGGCGCCGGGCTGACCCAGGCCATACCTGGGGCCGCAGCCTTCACAGTGGCCAGGAGCCGAGCTGGAGTGGGAAGTCACGTAGGTGGGGTCGGCCCTCTGCCCGTGGCTAGCTCATGTCTCCGCCCTGGGCCTCACCCATCTCTGAGAAGGGGATAGAGACCAGTCCTCTAGGAAGCTTCAGTGCCAGAACCTTTCTGCATCTGGAGTCCCCAGGGAAGACGATCCATCAATCAATCTGTTGATCCACCCACAGGACCAATAGAGACAGGATGCCACATTGGGTAAGCAGCGGTGAGCAAGTTGACAGACGGGTTCAAATCCCAGCTCCTCCACCTCCCAGCCCTCCACCCTTAGGCCCCAGCTGCCCTAGCCAGGCTTTCTGGGCCTCAGTTTACCCACCTGTAAAATTCAGGTAATAATCACCACCACCCCATAGGGTACTGTGAAGATGGAACGAGTCTGTGGGAACAGCACCTGGCTTGTGGTGTGGGCTCTGGAGGTGGGGACCGATGTCCTGTCTAATTCTCACTGTTGAGAATGAGAACAAACTGTTGTCCAGCTAAGGGGAGAAAGGAGCCCTGCCCAGAACCAGCCAGAATGAGAAGAGACTGCATGGGCTTATGCCACCAGCTCGCCCCTCCTAAGAAGCTGTGCTGAGCTATCCCCAGAGTGGACACTAGAGGAGAGGCCAGGAGAGGGGGGCTCGGGAGAGGACCGAGGAGGTGCCCCCCACTCACTTGCACACTCACAAACTCACACGCACTTAGACACACACACAGTTACACACTCACACACGCAGAGTCACACTCACAGAGACAGAATCACATGCAGAGTCACATACACAGTCACACACACTCACACCCTCACACAGACACACTCAGTCACACACTCAGAGAATCACACATAGTCACATACAGAGTCACACACACTCACACTCACTCACACACCCTCACACAGTTACACACACTGAGTCACACACACTCACAGTTACACACTCACACACAGTCACACTCACACAGAGACAGAATCACACAGCCACATACACACTCACACACACTCACAGTTACACACTCACTCCCTCACAGTTACACACAGTGTTACACACACACTCAGTCACACCCTCACACAGAGAGAATCACACAGTCACATACAGTCACACAGTTACACTCACACCTTCAAACGGAGTCACACACACTCAGTTACACACACATACTAACACCCTCACAGTCACACACTCAGTTACACACTCACACACACTCAGTCACAGACTCACAGAGACAGAATCACACAGAGAGTCACAGAGTCACACACACTCACAGTGACACACTCACACAGTCACACACTCACTTGCACCCGCAGAGGAAGAACGCTGAGTGGGTGGGGTGCACTGGCCACGCGCGGGGGCAGCCTCAACCCCAGCAGCCACACTTGATGAATTTTGCATCACCTTGGCTATGAATAGCTTCCTCTGCAGCGAAACAGACAGTTCAAAGGAAGGAAAAGGGCCCGAGGAGGGAGAAGGAGGGTGAGATGTATCCCAAATCCCTAACTCAGCTCAGGAGGACAGTGGGGCGAGGCAAGGAGGCAGAGGGTGGGCAGGGCCTCCCACTCCCACGGGGATGCATGCCTTTCCAGAGGCGGCATGTGAGGCTGCGAGGGGTCTCCCACAGGGCCCTGGCAGCCCTGTTGTGCTTCCAGGATGAGGCCAGAAGGACGCAGCAGGGACAAGAGGGTGTCCGGGAGCCTGGGCAGCACGTGGGCCACCTGCTTACGTGCTTCGAGGCCATTTCTTAGATGGGCACACTGAGGCCTGGGAAGATCACTGTCCCATGAGGGACCATGCACTGCATCCTCGGCCTGGAGAGGATGCTGATGGGCCGGGGCAGGGAGGCCGCAGGGAGCCAGGCCCAGCAGGCATGGGTGGGGGGCGCTCAGCGTGCATGGCTAGGCTGAAGGTGTCACGGGGACCTCTGCAGCCTCTGACTGGGGAACCTGGCTTCCAACCCCAGCTCTACCCCTTCCTGCCTGGGCAGCCCTGGGCAAGACACGTCACCTCTCTGTGCCTGTTTCCCTAGTAACTAACTCCTAATAATGCAAGCACCCCATTTACCAGGCGGTGGACAAGGTGCAGCCCCAGGATCCCTGCTGCTCACCAGCTGTGGAACTGTGCCTCCCAGCTCAGTTTTCCCATCTGCAGAATGGGCTGCTGCCGCTGTTCCCTGCCCCAACAATGAGGCGTAAAGCATTGAGAATGAGCCTTGCACAGTGTGGGGGCCACGTGAGCTTTATCAGCGCTGCCAGCTTGTTGGCCAGTAACACCCATAAACAGGGAGTCCCTGCTAGGCAGCCTCCACCTGCCACCAAGGGGACACCCCTAAAGATTCGAGCCATATGACTCGTCCTGCCAGGCCGCCAGCCCTGGCTGAGGCCCACGCAATGGGCACCCAGACCAGGGAGCTGAGTGAGGGATTCCAGGTGGGTGTGTGGGTGGACGCCGGGCAGTCAGTCACGTTAGCCTGGCTGTCCTCTCTGGCCAGGCTGGGGTGAGTGCGTCTCACCTCCAGGCCATCTTGTGTAAACTATGGGGTTGTCCCAGCTGCCCACTAGCTCTCCAGAGACCCAGTGCCAGCCCCACAGCCCGAGGCCCCAGCGTCGTGGTGCCAGTGGCTGCACTGGGCACCTGCCGCATGTGGGCTGTCTCCTAAGTACTTTGTATGCATTCGCTCCATTAATCTCCAAAGCCATCCCCTGGGGCAGGTGCTGTTAGCATCTCCACTTTACAGAGAGAGAAACAGAGGCCCAGGGAGCTAAAGGAACATGCACAGGACACGGGACCCCACCCACATCCCTCCGGCCTCCGTGGCACCCGGCATTTCTGATCCCGGCTCTTCTATTCCAGTGCTGGAACATCAGGGTGGGTCCTTTCCTCTCCCTGGCCTTGTTTTCCCTAGCAGTGAAGGGTCCCGGTGCACAGAATCTAATCCCTGGCCCCTCTACTTGCTGGCCTAGAAGGTGAGTCCTTCACCCTCTCTGTGCTTCTATTTCCTCCCCTGTAAAATGGGAATGGGAACAGCCCCTGCCTCCCAGAGCTCCTAGGGCAGTGCATGCGCCTAGTAAGTGTTCAGGAAGTGGCAGCCATGCTGTTAATATTGCTGCTGCTACTGCTGTGAAGTGAGCACTCGCTGAGACCCCTGACCAGAGGATGGGGGTGTCCAAGCATCCAGGGACCCAGAGAGGCCCAGGAGGTGGCCTGTGCCCAGGGCCTGAGGCAGCTGCAGGAACTCACAGCCTCTTGAAATGGGCAGAGCTGTGACCCTCCCTCTGTTCTTCCCCACAGCCTCCCACCTGCCACGGCATCTCTGCTCTTCCCTCTGGCCACATCAGAAGGGGCCACAAGGAAGCAAAGATTCAGAGAGTGAACTTTCTCACAGGGACCATCCCAAAAATGCCCACACTGGCATCCTGCAGCCCCATTCTCCCGGCAGGGCCTGGAGTCCAGAGGGTTTCCAGCACAGCAGCTAAGAGCCAGGACTCTTCAGAGTCCCAACCGCTATGACCCATTCCTGGCTTTGCCACTTACCTGCTGTGTGACCTTGGGCAGGTTGCTTTGCCTCTCTGTGCCCCAATTTCCCCATCTCCAAGATGGTAGGTGATAGCACCCCTAGAGGAGGTGGTTGTGAAGATTCAGGGCCATGACACAGACAAAGCAGTTAGCCTGGCACCCACTGGGCTTGATGTCCCGGCTCCTGAGGCTGCCAGCTGGTGAAGACGGCAGGACTGCTGGCATCGGACATTCCCTGGGCATTCCCTTTACTCTTTGTGTGAACTCAGGCAATCCACTTCACCTTCCTGTGCCTCAGTTTCCTCATCTGCAAAACAGGCCTAATAACACCTATCTGGGGACATGATGAGCATTCAGAGGAGATTAGCCCAGGAGAGCACCTGGCCAACAGTGCTGTTCTTGTGATTCTGATGAATCACAAGATGTCTGTGACCTGGGACATCAAGCCCAGTGGGTGTCACCCCCGCCATCCAGGAGACACCCACAGCATATGTGGCTTTCTCTGGGGCAGGCCCCAGCCTGGAAGACACTGGAGACTTCCTCTCCAGGTGACAAGGAGCAGCTGAAGGATGCGTCTCCCAGCAAGACTGACATGCGACAGACACGTCGAAATGGAAAGGAAGGTCGTGAGCCCTGGGTGGCCACGCCAGGGCAGAGCAGGCACCGAGGAACAAGTGGTTCCCGCAAAGTAGGTCTTGGCTCCGGGTCCCAGAATGTGTCCCCTGGAGACCCTCTTGCTGCTTGTGTTTTGTCAAGCTGCCTGATTACAGGCAGCTGCCACCACACCTGGCTCATTTTTGTATTTTTGGTAGAGACAGGGTTTCACCATGTTGGCCAGGCTGGTCTCGAACTTCTGACCTCAGGTGATCTGCCCACCTTGGCCTCCCAAAGTGCTGGGATTACACCCGGCCGACCTCTTCTGTCTGTTAAGCCAAGCCTTTCATTGGCTTCTAGCACCTTGGGTGTGCTCCTGTCTAACTGCGTTTGCCTCCTCCATCAGACTGGAGGCTCCTGGGGTGGAGATACCAAGTTAGATTTCTCACCCTGGTCCAAGCACTACCCAGCATAAGGCCTGACATATTGGGGCCAGGGGAGGGAGCGGTGCTCAGAACACGTTTATTGATAGAACTCAAGATCGCTTTCACTGCAACTAAATTGCAATATGGTGGAAAGTTATTTGCAGCAATTTCCATGAAGAAAGGAATCTATCTCTCCTCCCTAAAGTCATGTGATTGTCATGCCAGTAGAAGCTAGTTCTGAGACTAGGTGTCAAGGGGCCTTGTGGCTTCCACTCTTGTGCTAGGGACTCCTCTGCCACCAGTGACCCAGCCAGGACTAGCCCACTGGAGAGTGAGAGGCCCCCTACAGCACCAGGCCCAGATGTCCCAGCTGAGGCCACAGACTAAGTGACTGAGAGCAGCTGAGCCCAACAAAGAACTGTGAGCTAATGAAAACTGTAGTTTTGTACCCCTGAGTTTAGGGGATGTTTGTTAGGGCACGCTACCTAACTGATACACACCATAGCCCATTTCACAGGGAGACGATTGGGCTTTCAAGAGGGCAGAGCTCAGGGCCTCACCTCCATCAGGGGCTGAAGCAGTGAATTAAAAATGCATGCCCAGAGGAGAGTAGCTGTGACCACTTCTGCCAGCACTTTTGGTTGCATCATTAATAAAGACATATTGTTGCAGATAAAGCTCAGACCACAGGTACCTTCCAATTGCTCCTGACATTTTTGCACTGGCTGTTCATTGATCCAGCTGGCAGCCTGGCCCCCACCAGAAAGCGCAAAAGGGCCAGTGGGCATCAGCATCCTCCCCGAGACGGGGCCACAGGGAGAGGGGTTTCTCTTTTGCCCAGGAAGTCAGCCGTGCCCTGGATGGTGGCAGAGGGAAGGGAGCAGGGGAGAGGTCAGAGCTGGCTTGGCTTCCCCTGTGCACCCCGCAGCCCCAGCCACACCAGGCTCAGCATTTTCCACACATACCATGCCTCTGCCACTGCTGTTCTTTCTTCCGGGCACACCATTCGCTCTTTCCCTGCCAGACCATGTCCAACTCACACACAGCCCTCAAGGCCCCTCCACGTGAATTTCTTTGTTGTCCCCACTGCCTTTCCCCTCGTTCCAGAAAGAATCCTCCTCTTCTGTGAGGCTTCCCAGACCACTCAGCCCAAGACTGAAAGCACCCGCATTTCTCCCCATGAGCGTCCCTTGGCCATCATTGTGGCTGCTTGTTTCTTTGATGTCTGTTGGCTGTACCAGGCTGAGTTCGGTGAGGGCGGGCTGTGGGCACGGTGGCATCCACAGAGCAGAGTCCGCTCACCAAGGGGCTCTGTGGACACACAGGGGATGAGTGCATGAGTAAGTGAGTAAACGGCCGAACAAGCAAACGAACTCACTCGCCCTCCTGAGGCTCACAAGTAGGAGTGGAGGCAGAGGTCAGTGGACGAGGCCAGGCGCGGTGGCTCACGCCTGTAATCCCAGCACCTTGGGAGGCCGAGGCGGGTGGATCACGAGGTCAAGAGATCGAGACCAGCCAGGCGCGGTGGCTCACGCCTGTAATCCCAGCACCTTGGGAGGCCGAGGCGGGTGGATCACGAGGTCGAGAGATCGAGA
>NW_016107756.1:476597-480726 GCF_001604975.1 Cebus imitator | reverse complement strand
AAAAAGAGAGAGATCAGTGGATGAGGGGCGAGGGGCCTGGGGCCCCCACAAGCAGTGGGACCCAGCATCCCAGGGACGTGGAAGCCAGTGACCGAGCCATGGCGCCAGAGGCCAGCCTTGTGGGAAGAGGGCTCCTGGGCTTGGACCTGTGCCCCCACCAGCCCCGCGCGGGAGCCTCGCACTGGTTACTTGCCGCTCTGTGCCTTGGCTTCCCAAGCACAAGGTGAAGGTGACGGTAGCTCCTTGAATAGTCATTGTGGAGCTCATTGTGGGTTGCTATAAAAAGTTGGTGGACCGGAGCTGGCTGTTGGTCGTTGTTTTTGAGTATTTGCCATGGACAGATGTCAGGCTCACACCCACCCCAGGAGACAGTGCTAGGATGCCCATTTTGTAGATGAGGAAACAGAGGCACAGAGAGGTAAAGTAACTGGCCCAAGGTTACACAGCTGGCAAGAGGCAGAGCCAGGATTCTAACTGAGCCCTCACTCCACAGTCCAGGTGCTGGACAGAGGGACAGGAGGGGCACTGGCAGGAGGGGTGCTGGTTTCCTGCTCATTGCCCCTCTCCCACTCCTTCACAGGACAGTAGGTGACAAGGGGGATGGCAGGCAGGGGACCTGCTCAGCCGGGATGCCGAACGCTGCTGCCCAGCAGCCCAGCCATTCATCTTCACTGACCGCAGACACCAGCGCCAGCCTCTTAGCTCACAGCCAGCAAGGTTAAAAATACACCCAAACGGTGTTTCCATTGACTTGGCCCTGAGCTACGGCCTGGGCCCTGCGCTGCCTCCAGCTCAGACTCCAGAGGTTTGGCAAGCCAGGCTGGCTGGGGCTGCAGAAAGCTCGGCACCCTGCCAGGGAGTCCAGCTCACCTTCCTCACCTACGAAAGGGGCTGACCGGCCCCTGCCTGCAGGCGCGTGGGAGCATTTCCCAGACACCACGCCCAAGAGAGGCTCCTCCAGCCCCGACCCTGTGGCCAGCAGGGAGCCGGCCAGGCCTGGGGTTCAGAGGAAGAAGGAAGGGCCTTTGGAATTTGCTGTCATGTCAGTTCCTCCTCCTCAGGTGGGAAGAACTGAAGAGGGGCCTGTATGCTGAGTAAAATCAGAGCCAGAGGGGCCTTGGAGACCGCAGAGGGGGTGCTGGGCTTTCTGCAGCCCTGAGGGTGGAGCCGAAGACCTGGCGTGCTGGTCGGTGCATGGAGTGAGTTCTCTCCGTCTCCCTCCCTACGAAGAAAGCAGAGGTGCTGCGGCCCCTCAGCCTCCTCTACCGCCTCTCCCCTCCACATACACACATTCACCTGGTTCCGCATCTACTCGCAGGCGGGCAGATGCCTGGGTCACCTCCTCAACTGACATCTCCCTTCTCCCCATGAACAGAAGCCAGACCTCATCCAGCCGGGGCCCATGGCGCAACCTCCAGAGCCGGGCTGGCCACCGCAGCAGCCTCTCACCACACATTCACACTTAAACAAGCGAAAATGACCTTTAATAGGAATTCCGGTCCTCCATCGGATGAACCAAATTCTGGGTGCTCGGTGGCCGCCTGTGGCTGGTGGCTGTCATTTGGACAGCACAGACCTGGACCATTTCCATCAACACAGAGAGTTCTGTTGCACAGCTCAGCCCTCAAAGCCCAAACCAGTCAGGGAATCCCACTCCCCATGGTAAGTGGGGGGGGCCTGTGGCTGCCTCCTGATGTACTTCTGAACAATGATGAAACATGAAGAAAGGCTGGGAGAAATGGACCTCCTGGTATAAAGAGATAGACATGAGAGGAGCAGACTCTTAACACCTTGGCTGGCCCTCTTGTCTCCAACCTTTGAAGGCCATGAAAGGATGCAATAACCGGAGCTAAGGCAGCCATCTTGCAACTGTGAGGCAAAAAGCCTAAGAACAAAAACCAAAACACACAAGATGGAAGGAGCCTGGGGCTCCAGTAAGCTATGGAACTAACTGCCTCTGCAGTTTTCTTTAAATGAATCCAATGTCTTTATTACTAAGCCCTGTAGGTGAGAAATTCTGTCCCCTGCAGCTGAACACTCTCTGATAAAACTACGAGTACCCACATTTGGCTTCAAGCCTTTAGGTAAGCTGTTTCCCCTTAGCGAAGTACTCCCCTTCTCATCTCCATTCAGTCTTTCCATGTGTTAGGGCCCAGATCAAAGGCTCCCCCAGAAAGCCTTCCCGGAACATCCCCCACAATTCTGGAAGCAACACTTCCTCCTCTGCCTTAGAATTGGCCTCTGTCTTCCAACTCTGAGCACCAGTGAGGGCAGGGTCTACTCCTGTCTATACCAGGCCCTTAGAAATATGCCCAGCGATGGCCGGGCGCGGTGGCTCAAGCCTGTAATCCCAGCACTTTGGGAGGCCGAGGCGGGTGGATCACGAGGTCAAGAGATCAAGACCATCCTGGTCAACACGGTGAAACCCCGTCTCTACTAAAAACACAAAAATTAGCTGGGCATGGTGGCACGTGCCTGTAATCCCAGCTACTCAGGAGGCTGAGGCAGGAGAATTGCCTGAACCCAGGAGGCGGAGGTCGCGGTGAGCCGAGATCGCGCCATTGCACTCCAGCCTGGGTAACAAGAGCGAAACTCCGTCTCAAAAAAAAAAAAAAAAAAAAAAAGGGTTTGACGAAATCAGAGAATGGACAATTTAGAGAGGAATATAAGTGAATTAATGGAACTGAAGAATACAATAAGAGAACTTTGGGAAGTATGCACAGGTTTTAACACTCGAATTGATCAAGCAGAAGAAAGGATATCAGAGGTCAAAGACCAACTTAATGAAATGAAACGAGAAGGCAAGATTAGAGAAGAAAGAGTAAAAAGGAATGAGCAAAGTGTACAGGAAATATGGGACTCTGTGAAAAGACCTAATTTACGTTTGATAGGTGTACCTGAATGTCATGAAGAGAATGAATCCAAGCTGGAAAATATTTTTCAAGATATTATTCAGGAGCCGGGCGCGGTGGCTCACGCCTGTAATCCCAGCACTTTGGGAGGCCGAGGCGGGTGGATCACGAGGTCAAGAGATCGAGACCATCCTGGTCAACATGGTGAAACCCCGTCTCTACTAAAAATACAAAAAATTAGCTGGGCATGGTGGTACGTGCCTGTAATCCCAGCTACTCAGGAGGCTGAGGCAGGAGAATTGCCTGAACCCAGGAGGCGGAGGTTGCGGTGAGCCGAGATCGTGCCATTGCCTCCAGCCTGGGTAACAAGAGCGAAACTCCGTCTCAAAAACAAAACAAAACAAACAAAAAAATACCCGAAGCAGAGTACGTCGGGCAAAACAAAAACGGTGAAAATAAGAAACAGGAAAGAGAAATATCCTCATGACATGATGAGGCCCTCCAAATCAGGCAGGAACGGGGTGGCAAGCCCCTCGCTCTGATTCTAACGGAAGTTAGTACAACAATTTAAGAAGCCGATGTGTGTCAAAAGGTGAAAGAAAAGCTCACCCTTTAACCTAGAAATCCCACTTTTAGGAATTTTGTCTAAAGAAACAGCCTGAGATGTACAGTAAAATTCTTTACGGGATGCCCTTCACAGTCATACCTAAAATCCGGGAAAAAACCCAAGGGACCTGAATGTTAAACAATACGGCATGCTTTAAACTATTAAATCTATTGAAACCATGTTCCAGAAAAAGTATCTCCTTAAGTTGAGAAATAATGAGGCTGCTGTAGCTTCATGAAGAAGGTGGTACTCTGATAGATTGCGCATCAGAATTCAGCACGGTACAGCCACTCTGGAAAGCATTTCGGCAGGCGAATCTACATTTATCACAGAACCCAGAAATTCTATTCTCAGCTATTTACCCAGGAGAAATGAAAACATGTGACCACACAGAACTTGCACACAAATGTTCACAGCGTCTCTATTCACAATAGCCCAAAACTGGAAACAACCCAAGCATCCCTCAACTGCTGAACGGGTAAGAAGCAAACCATGGCACATCTATACTATGAAATACAGCTCAGCAATAAAAAGGAATGGACTTTTGGATCAATCTCAAAAGCCTTCTGTTAAGAGAATGAAGCTAGACACAAAAGGCTATTACAGGATGATTCCATTTATATGGCATTCTGAAAAAGGTAAAATTCTAGTGACAGGAAACAGATCCAGG
>NW_016107756.1:473374-476378 GCF_001604975.1 Cebus imitator | reverse complement strand
TGTTGACCAGGATGGTCTCGATCTCTTGACCTCATGATCCACCCGCCTCGGCCTCCCAAAGTGCTGGGATTACAGGCTTGAGCCACCGCGCCCGGCCTGGGTCCTAAATTTTTAGCATAGCAGGGGTTACACAGCTGTCACCATTTCTCAAACTGACATTTCAAGTTGGTGAATTTTAAAGTCTGTAAATTATGACTCATTAAGCTGATTTTTTAACAGTTTTTTAAAGCATGTTATAAAACAACACGGTTAATAGGGTCTCAATTTTGTGCAAAAAAGAAGTACACACCTATGTTAGTCAAGGCAGCTTAAGATAGGCTGTGGCAAGAAAACCCCTCAATCTTGATGGCTTAAGGCAACTAATATTCATTTCCTCATCATGCCCCAGTCTAAGATAAACTGGGTAATGTCTGAGGCAGCTCTGCTCCACACAGTGATGCTGGCATCCAAGCAGCATCCACCCTCAGTTCCAACTTCTCAACACGTGACTCCCACAGTTACTGCCAACAGAGGGGAGGGTGTGCAGAGGCCCCGACTCTTAACTGTCTCCACGGCAGTTGGCCCAGCTCCCCATTGCGTCCGCCATCTACCGGAAGAGTCATGTGGCCCCAACGCAACAGGCAGGGAGGCTGGGAAAGGAAGGAGACCATGGATATGCAGCAAGTGCCGGCTATCTCTGCTGTGACATTTCCTTAGAGACACCAGCTCCCTCTTGCTCCCTTTTTCCTATACAGAGAACACGCCCTCCTCTCTAAGGGGAAGAAACCTGTCCCACCCAGCACTGCCTCCAGCCCAGAGTGATGTGCAGGTCCTATGTCTGTGAGGGTCCTGTTGTCCAGGGCCTTCTGAACTAAAATGACAGATGACCCACCCTTCTCCACACCCCTCAATGTACTCCGGTGGCTACCGCAGGCAGCCTTCCCACCTACAGCCTGTGCAGATGTGTCAAGATTCATAGTGAGTCTGAGAGCCTGCTGGCACATTGTGGGCAGCCCCTCCCTTGAGGTTGAGGATAGGCTTTTCATCAGGCCCTGATGCTTCTCAGGGCAGAAGCTCCCTTGTCCAGCGCCCTCCAGGGCCCCTCATTGTGCCTTTTGGGGTGTTCTCTTTCTGCTGGTTTCCCTTTTCTTCTTATCCCTCTCTGCGGTGAGATCTCCCACTTTCTCAGGCCACTTCCTGTCTCCTAGAAGGGCAGAGGTCCTAATGTCACTTAATCCCATTTCAAGTTTCAAGTCATCAAAGGCTCTTGTAGGCCAGGCGTGGGATTTCCCTGCAATCATATTCCCTTTAAACACTCCGTAGGATTCTGAGCTAATTGCCTCCAATCTGTTCTGTGTGCTTTAGAGGGACGATGGGGGATCAAGGCTCCCTCTACCTTAGATGTCACTGTGTCTGCCGAGATCACCACGGCCGTAAAAGAAAGGAAGGGAAGGGACACACCAGGCCTTAACTGCTTCCAACTGTCATTGCTGAAGCTGGGAGGACTTGCTACACGTCCCACTTGTGGGTGATCACAAGGGGTCCATAGAAAGTTCAGAGGAAGGCTAGGCGCAGTGGCTTATGCCTGTAATCCCAGCACTTTGGGAGGCCAAGGCAGGTGGATCAAGAGGTCAGGAGACCGAGACCATCCTGGCCAATATGGTGAAACCCAATCTCTACTAAAAATAAAAAATTAGCTGGGCGTGGTGGCACCCACATGTAATCCCAGCTACTCAGGAGGCCAAGGCAGGAGAATCACTTGAACCCAGGCGGCAGAGGTTGTAGTGAGCCGAGATCACACCCCTGTACTCCAGAGTGAGACTCCATCGAAAAAAATAAATAAATAAATAAAAGGCCTGGAACAGTGCAGGCCCCATGAACTTTCCCTGTAATAAATTAAAACTCCCTTCCAGGCCAGGGCCCACACTGAGAACTGGCTGAGAGTGATCAAGGTGTGACGGCTCATGCCTGTAATCCCAGCATTTTAGGAGGCCAAGCTTGGGCAGATTGCTTGAGCTTAGGAGTTCAAGACCAGCACGGCAAATCCTCATCTCTACAGGAAATACAAAAATTAGCTGGGCATGGTGACACACACCTGTAATCCCGGCTATTTGAGAGGCTGAGGCAGGCGGATCACTTGAACCCAGGAGGTCAAGGCTGCAGTGAGCTGAGATCATGCCACTGCACTCAAGCCTGGGCGACAGAGTGAGACACCATCTCAAAAAAAAAAAAAAAAAAAGAACTGGCTGAGAGTGGCATCCAAACTGGGCAGAAGAGAGACAACAAGAACCAAAAACTAGAAATGAAAGAAAGAAAGAGCAAGAGAGGAAGGGAGGGAGGGAGGAAGGGAGAGAAAATCCAGGTGGAAAGGAGGATGGGTATAAAATAAAAGATCCTATTTTTTAACACTTCACAAAAACAACAGAAGAGGCAACGATACAGCCATGAAGCTAGAAAAGTGAGTCTGGCCCACCCCTCTTCCTGAGAGCTTAGAAAACTCATTTCATTCAAACATGAGCAACACAAAATGATTGTGGTTAAATCTCATACAAAGTTATTATAAGAAAAATGAGAGGGAAGCCCCCGCGCCGACGCCATGTCAAAGAAAAAAGGATTGAGTGCAGAAGAAGAGAGAACTCCCATGACGGAAATATTTTTTGAAGCAAAAGATGTATTTCTATTAAAAGATTTGGAGAAGATTGCTCCCAAAGAGAAAGGCGTTACTTCTATGTCAGTAAAAGAAGTCCTTCAAAGCTTAGTTGATGTTAGTATGGTTGACTGTGAGAGGATCGGAACTTCTAATTATTATTGGGCTTTTCCAAGTAAATTTCTTCATGAAAGGAAACGTAAGTTGGAGGCTCTGGAATCTCAGTTGTCTGAGGGAAGCCAAAAGCATGTAAGCCTACAGAAATGCATTGAAAAAGCTAAAATTGGGCCGGGCGCGGTGGCTCACGCCTGTAATCCCAGCACTTTGGGAGGCCGAGGCGGGTGGATCACGAGGTCAAGAGATCGAGACCATCCTGGT
>NW_016107756.1:468262-471769 GCF_001604975.1 Cebus imitator | reverse complement strand
TCCCGGGTTCAGGCAATTCTCCTGCCTCAGCCTCCTGAGTAGCTGGGATTACAGGCACGCGCCACCATGCCCAGCTAATTTTTTGTATTTTTAGTAGAGACGGGGTTTCACCATGTTGACCAGGATGGTCTCGATCTCTTGACCTCGTGATCCACCCGCCTCGGCCTCCCAAAGTGCTGGGATTACAGGCGTGAGCCACCGCGCCCGGCCTTGCACTACAATTTAAAAACACTTTCCTAACATAAATAAAAACTTGAAACAACATGGCGTACTTTAAAAAACTGACCCGGCACATTCGACAGAGAATCATATTCTATGACATATTTATGGATGCCATTGAGGATCTGGGAAAAGATCAAGTCACTCTTAGACAAGATGGCATGAGAAAAAGAAAAAGATGAAGTCACTTATCAGGAAAATCAGATTGTCATCAGGCTTACCTACACCAATACTTCATACCAGAAGACAAGGGACCAGTATAGCCACATTATTAAGGGGGTAAAATATGATCCAAGAAAGATATGTCTCCAGCCAAACTGATGTTCAAGTATAAGGGACATGAACAATTTTCGACATGTGAGAACTCCAAGAATATTATTCCTGGGAGCACCTCCTGAGGACTCCATTAAAAAACAAGCATCAGGCAGCCAACATGACTAGAGAAACGTAAACATAAGGGCTGATGGCGACAATTCAACATATACAGCATATACTTACTTGTACAATTAAGACCAAAAAAATGGCTGTCAGGAATAAAGTGTAGCATGTTACAGTACAAATACGAGCTATTTCAGGGGAAATGAGAAGAGCATATGAAAAGTAGAATCAGCTTGTTGACTGCCTTATAGTTAATATCTAGGCGTGAAAGGATATCAATTCAAATCAGGTGTTTTGGGAGAGAAAGGAAAGGGAAGAGGATACTAGCAAATTTCAATATTGCTCATGGTAGGAAACAGACAAAAAAGAGGGGACTGAAAGCATTATGTGCAGCTATGGTATAAAGGTTATCATTTCAACAAATTATGACCCTTCCGAAGTACAAAAAAAATAAGGGACAGAGAAAAATAAAAGCCACACTGGAAAACAATTTGCCTAAAAAACTTACGTAAGTTTAAATGTAACAGAAAACAATATGACAGAACTGAGGTTAAACATACCGATTACATACCTGGTCTTCATTCACATATTAAGAGAAAAAAGATTTCTATATTGGCTAGCAAAACAAAATTCAAATCTGTGCTTTAAAATTTCTCTGGAGGCCGGGCGCGGTGGCTCACGCCTATAATCCCAGCACTTTAGGAGGCCGAGGTGGGTGGATCACGAGGTCAAGAGATCAAGACCACCCTGGTCAACATGGTGAAACCCTGTCTCTACTAAAAATACAAAAATTAGCTGGGCATGGTGGTGCACGCCTGTAGTCCCAGCTACTCGGGCAGCTGAGGCAGGAGAATTGCTTGAACCCAGGAGGCGGAGGTTGCGGTGAGCCGAGATCGCGCTATTGCACTCTGGCCTGGGTAACAAGATCGAAAACTCCATCTCAAAAAAAAAATTTCTCTGGAGGCTGAGGTGGAGGCTCACACCTATAATTCCAACACTTTGGGAGGCCAAGGCAGAAGGATTACTCGAGCCCGGGAGTTTGAGACCAGCCTGGGCAACATAGGAAGACCCTATCTAAAAAAAAAAATAATAGCCCAGTGCAGTGGAGCACGCCTGTGGTCCCAGCTACTCAGGAGGCTGAGAAAGGAGGATTGCTTGAGCCCAGGAAGTTGAGGCTGCAGTAAGCTATCACACAACTATACTCCAGCCTGGGTGACAGAGCAAGACTCTGTCTTAAATCAAAATAAATAAAATAAGATAAAATAAAATCTCTCTGGAGTGATTGCCAGAACATATTGTCTAGTGAAAAGTGTCAGGTAGGGAAGTGACTCTCATATGCTACCGTTTATCTAATACAGAGGCAGGATACACACATGTATGAACCAGCTTATATTAAAAATGAAAAAGGAACGGTGTTCTAATTACCTGAATCAGCATAACAAACTATGTTTTTCGTGGTTCTGAACAATCATTTTATTACATAAACGATTATTTGGGTCAGGAATTCAGGCAGGGCTGGCTTGGTTTTTCTTTCCCATGTGGCACTGATGGAGGTCACTCATTCACATCCAGCTGGAGTTTGGGCTGATCTGAAGGCTCCTTGATGGCTTCCCTCACATAACAGTGTTTGGCAGGAAGGCTGGGCTCAGCTGGTGGTGCCTACACATGGCCTCTTCAAAAAGGGGTCTTGGAGTGGCTGGACTTCTTCACGTGGTGGCTCAGGAAGCACCAAGCATGAGTGTCCCAGGTGAGCTGGGTGGAGGCTCTAAGGCATTTTCCAACCCACCTCAGAAGTCTGAGAATCATTTCTGCCACACTATTAGCTAAAGCTGTCACAAGTCCTCCAGATGCAACCAGAGGGACATAGACCACATATCTTAATGGATGAATATCCAAGGATTTGCGGCCATGTTTCACAAATGCCATGAAAGATAGACCGTATATTGTGTGTAATGGTTACACATGGGGAAGGGTGATGAAAGGGTGGGACAGACAGGATAGAAGTTAGACTTCTCTGAATAGAATTCATTTTGTAGATTTGATTTTAGAAGCATGTAAGTATGTTATATGATTATAAATAAAAGTTTTACAAATTCCCTAAACATTGAAAGCAAAAGGAAACAAACGAACCTGTGTATACACATTTTACAACCGCATTGAGGGGAAGTATTCCAAGGAACTTCAAAATACCGTGATTTGACTATATAGCCCTGATATAATATGTCCTAAAGACAAAAAGTCATCTTAAACTGTTCCAATCATTGCATTATGTTGATGATGGTGCTGATATTATTCTGATATCACTGTGTGTGTACAGTGGCTTCATGCAAATGGTTTTCTGACTTTATTAATCTGTGTCATTAAGAACCACATTCTTGCCTAAAGAAAATGAATACAAATGAATAGAAGTTATGTGAAAGCCCTGCAGTCCTAAATTTGAATAAGTAGTATCATTATGAATTAACAATGTAGAAATACTGACCACAGCCTGGGCACAGTGGCTCATGCTTGTAATCCCAACACTTTGAGACCCACCTTGAGAGGCCAAGGTGGGCAGATCACTTGAGGACAAGAATTCAAGACCAGCCTGACCAGCATGGTGAAACCCGTCTCTACCAACAAAACCAAATAAAACAAAAATTAGCCAGGCATGGTAGTGCACACCTGTAACCCCAGCTGCTTGGAAGGTTGAGGCAAGAGAATCATTGGAACTCAGAAGGTGGAGGTTGAAGTGAGTGAAGATCAGGCCACTGCGCTCCAACCTGGATAATAGAGGGAGACTGTGAGAAGAGGAAGAAGAAGAAAGAAGAAAAGAAGAGGAAGAGAAGAAGAAGAAGGAGGAGGAGGAGGAGGAAGAAGAAGAAGAAGAAGGAGAAGAAGAAGGAAGAGGAGGAGGAAGAGGAGGAGGAG
>NW_016107756.1:437700-467842 GCF_001604975.1 Cebus imitator | reverse complement strand
GGGGGAGGAGGGGGAGGAGGAGGAAGAGGAGAAGGAGAAGAAGGAAGAGGAGGAAGAGAAGAAGAAAGAAGGAGGAGGAGGAGAACTACTGACCACTGTGCACCCTGGGTACCCAGGTCATGGTTTTTTAAATTTCATTTTAGTTTTCTTTTTTATATTTCGTTTTACATTCTCACTAAAAGGAATGAGGGCTCCTAGGAGAAATGGCTGACTCCAGGAGCAGTAAATGCACACACTAAACCTGCAGCATCTTACCAAACCAGAGATCGAGTACATTCTCAAAGACCACTGGGGTCATGTCCAAAGTACTCAAGAGCCAGCTTCGAAGATGGGATAATTTGAACTTCAATAAGGGCAATTAATACAATCAATTAAAACACAGAAAATATCCTTGAACCCATGAGTTCATAGTTATTTTTTTTATCCCTACTTGATCGCCAGCAGAAGAACAATTTAATTTAGAAAACTGTTAGAGGAACCAGATCAAGCATATATCACTTTATAAACTGTACCATCAGGTAGCCAAATAGCAGAGGTTTGGTTGAGGGGAAGTTTCTATCTATAGAAACATTTCAGTGAATACATGAAGGAATTATAGCATTAGAATATCACCATTATGCAACCACTAATTTGTTTTAAATTTATTTGCAACCGCTAATAAATTAATGAGTCTAGGCAGTGAGCACCAGCAGCTGCTAACACCACAAAGAGAGGGCAGAACACTGCCTCCCAGCAGAAGAGCACAGAACTCCGCACCAAGTGTTCTTGCCAAAAAATAAAAAAGGTCCAACCTGATCTGGTCGAGTGTCTAGGCCAGCTACCGATGTACCGGAAATACAAACTAGGGGAGACTCTACAATCTAACAGCACAGTTTCTTCAACAAATAAATTACAAGGAAGAAAACAGGGAGGGGCAACCACTAAATGAAAGACACCAAGGCAATCCATCAGCCCGTCGGGACGCGGCGTCTTACTCAGATACCAAATCAAACCATTCTTTTGTTAATTCTATTACTTATAAGACCATTGGAAGTTTGAACAGAGACTGGATCGTTGCTGATAATTAAGGGGTGGTTGTTACTTGTGTAAATATTAAAGACAGTTATTGTCATTTTTTTTTTAAGATCCTAATCGTCCAGAGCTATGCTCTGAAATAGTTGTGAATTAAATTATACAGTGCCTGGGATGAAGGAAATGGGAATATTCGAATAATTTGGGAGGGGAAGTGGCTGAGGGAAGAATGAGACAGGACTCTGCGCAGGCATCACTGCTGCAGCTGATGGTGGCTTCCTGAAGGTTCCTTATGCAACTCTCTCTATTTCTGTGTATGTCTGAACCTTTCATAATAAAAGCCTTCTGTATGTAAATTTTCACACCATAAAAAATTTATGTGTAGAAAAAAGGATATAAATCAACATGCTAGCAGATGGGATTATAGGTAAATTTACTTTTTAAATTGCTTAGTGTCTTCTACAGTACTCTAAAAATCTGGGAAAGAGATGAAAGCAAACTATTCCACCCTTCCGAGGAAGGTTTCGCCTGGGCTCTGCAGGTGGTCGGGTACATTGGCACCACCGGACCAGGCAGACATTTGGCTGTACCAACCACGGCCCTTACAGGCAAATGCGCTTCCCCCACCCGAATTCTCTTCTGGGAATCATGCCCGAGAAAATCATCTCAAATCTGAAATGCCGACAGAACTGCCTGCGCAAAGTGTCCACGTCAGGGCTACTTACTGGAGTGGACACTGGAGCCGGAGGCCGCGTCCAGGGAGGGGAGTGTCTCGGGGAAGCCACAGAAAACGGTAACCACGGGGCAGAAGGCCACAGACGCTGCTGGGGGCGCGGGGGATGCGCATCTGCATATCTGACACATTGGTTTTGCAAACACGTGTGGAAAATGGACGGACGCCCGTTATCAGCCTCCTGGGACGCCCCGCTCATATTTAAAATGGAAGCGCCCCTAGCCCCTCCTGGGGGAGCCTGGCTTTCTCAAGCCGCCCGGAAATTCCCAGGAGGCCTAGGGTCCCTGGCCCTACTGCTGCCGTGTTCCGTGTCCGGCACACTCGCGACCTGGCTTTGTCGTTTGCAACTTGTCCCTGCCCTCCTGGAGGGCTCCGTCTACACCCGCTCCTTTTCCCCACCTCCGACGCCCCTCCCAGGCTGCCGCCTGAGCCCACTTTCCCTGGAGATGAGAGAAGGTCGGGTTTCCCTGGGAGGGTCCTCATAGGCAGTTCCGGCCCGGCCACTCTGCCCCAGGATGTCCTGGGCCGGGCACCTCCAGAAACCTGTTCCCGCCTCCCCGGCAGGAGCTCCCTTTCCACACCGGCAGAATCCTCTGCGTATTTTCTTACACGAAGACCACTCTTTCTAAAAGAATCTTGTCCCCGCTTTAAAGTGCGTGCCCCATGCGTGCGGACAGAATGACAGCCCTCACCTCGTTTTCCCTCCCGCAGCCGTGAACCCCACTGTCCCGGGGGAGGCCGGCTCCCTCATAAATACTACATTTCCCAGCCTCCTTTGCGGCCACAGCTGGCCATGTGACCCAATACCGCCAATGGGGTGCGAGCGGCGCGGGGCGCCCCTCCTGGAGGTGGCCTGCAGGAAGGGGAAGAATCCACACAGCCCAGGGCAGAAGAGAGATGGGGCCCAGCCCGCCGTCGCCGCCGTGAACCACCGAGTGTTACAGGAGCGAATAACGGTCTACCTTATTTAAACCGTTGTTAACTTGGGTTTTGGTGTTTGTTTGTTTGTCTTTTGAGACGGAGTCTCGCTGTGTCGCCCAGGCTGGAGTGCAGTGTGCAGTGGTGCGATCTCGGCTCACTGCAACCTCCGCTTCTCTGGTTCAGCAGTTCTCCCTGCGTCAGCCTCCTGTGTAGCTGGGATTACAGGCGCCCGCCACCACCACACCTAGCTAATTTTTGTGTTTTTTAGTGGAGATGGGGTTTCCTCATGTTGGCCAGGCTGGTCTCGAACTCCTGACCTCGGGTGATCCGCCCGCCTCCGTCTCCCAAAGTGCTGGGATTACAGGCGTGAAACACTGCGCCAGGCCAGCTTTGTTTTTTAATATGTAACTAACCCTGCATCCTAACCAATAAACTCACTCTATTAAAACCTGCCCAGGGCCAGTGGGTTGTCTCTCTTCAGGTTCTCCCAGAGGCGGAACCTGAGAGGAGGATTCAGGTGCAAATGTTTCCCTAGGAAAGTTCTCCCAGCAGAAACCAGCGAGGGAGCCTGGGAAAGAGGAGAAGCCAAGCAAGGGTTTCTTCAATTTCCATCCCTGCCGTGGCCTGAGCCCAAGGGCGCTCACAGCACAAATTGGGCCTCTGAATTTGTCCTGCCTTCAGGCAAGGGGCTGGGCTTTCCTGCTGCATACTTCTCTGAAGCAGGTTCAAGATGCAAGGGTTGGCAGCACAGCACAGAGCAGGGAGGGAGTTGGCTTGTCCCAGTAAGAAGTTCTACAGGCTCTGGTCAAGGCACCAACATTACTGTATGCCCAGGAGTCTCAGACTTTGCAGCAGCCTTCCAGGCCCTCTGTGATTTCCACACCTGTCAACCTCTCCCACCCATCTCAGCCCACCTCCTCACGCCCTGGCCCAACATAATGAATGACTGTTAGCCCCACAAACACTTCCCGTGCAATACCCCACCCCACCAGCCTTCATCCCCAGGACCTCCGGCCAGCCACACTAACAGCCAGGCCTTCATCCTCTGCCTCCCAGAGATTTCTGGCAGACAGCACAAGACCTGGGATAGGACTGATCAGCAAAGCATGCTGGGATTTGCCCAGAGGGGGTGTCAGGTCCCAGCACACAGGGCTGACAACATGAAGAATCAGAAAGGGGCAGTGACTTGCCCAGGGCCACAGCTAACAGGGAGGGGCCGAGATGGTGAGGAGAGGAGAAAGCAGTGCCACAGAGAAGTCTAAAGGTGCGAGAGAAGCTGGGAGAAGAAGACCTCAGACTGTGGGGAGCCCCCAGTGCTGGTGTGGATGGCGTGGTCCAGTGGGGCAACAAGAATCCCTGTGTCATTTGCTGAGCACTTCGTGGTCAGCTCCTGCACTCCTTCCATGATTCTCAGAGGCTCTGTATCCTTGAGTTCTCCCAGTACACTCTGAGACATGAGAAGATTTGGACTCAAGTAAATCCTAGGAAATACCCATAGGGAAGTGGAGAAGTGAGGCAGGGAAGAACCAACCAAGGCCATGTTATCAGCAGAGATACCGCTGGCTGCAACTGGAGCTCCCTCCCCTGGAAACGGCGCAGGATATACACTTCCAGGTCTCTCTCGGCTGGACGGATGCTCCTGAGGAACAGCAGCCTCAGCTTTGCACTCACGCGAGCAGCCTTGACCCCTCCACTCCACTCCACGGCAACCAAACCGTGAGAGACGTGATCACTCACTGCAAGTCACTCACAGACAGAAGGGACCAAGTGGGCCCAAGAGGGGGTCTGGGCACCCGGCTAGGTTCTGCCCTAGTCCAGTCAGGGCTCCAGGACCCCAAGATGGCAGGTGTGTGCCCACTCATAAGCACAGCCTGTAAAATCTCACAGTCCTGGGTGGCATTCCTCCAGCCTCCTAGCCCAGGGTCTAAGGGCAAGCCCAGCTCCTCCATGGATGTGCGTCCTCAGGGAGCTCACAGGGACAGATTGTAGTTGAAGGCAACTGGAGGAAGAAGAGTAAACTTGGGCTTGGCCCAAGAGGAGGCAGTGGAGGCAGGGACCAGAGGGACAGCATGATTCCTGGGGCGCCTACTGTGTGCTGCCGGTTCCCCATCGCAGGATTCTGTTGAAAGCACCCTCAGTCCCGCAAGATCCTGCTCCAATTTGCAGATGAGGAAACTGAGTCTCTGAGAGGTGTGGTGACATCTTCAAGGTCATACAACCTGGGGTGAGGGTGTCAAATTCAAGGTTGTCTGACCCAAGGGCTGGCGACAGTGGGGGCTGAAGAGGCACGGAGTAGGGCTTTGAGGGCAAACAGGGTGATCTTGCTGCCGCTGCTGTCTTTAATGCAATCAGATGACGTCTCTCCCAGTCACAGCCCTCCCGTGACTTCCCTTATGCCCTGAATATGAAGTTCAGCCTCTCTGCCATGGCCTGCCGTCTGTCCTTCAGCCCCTTGGTCTCTCGGGTGGCAGGAAATCCCTGCCTGCCCCAGGGCTTTTAAATTCAAATGTAAATAATTTAATTAATTGAATATAATCATTTGATGGTAATTAAGCTTAACTAGTTTAAATGACTTTGCTAATTAACTTAGATTGAGTTCACTGCTTCTCCCTGGAGTGATCATGGGTGATGCTGGAAGAATTGGGGTGGGGGAGCAGGGTTTATCTGGAGGGTGAGTGCCTCCTTCCTGCCTGACGCCCTGGCTGAGCGGACCTAGCTCTGTCTGAACGGGACAGCTCCAGTTCTGGAATACAACCCGGCACATATGAGGGGCTCAGATAATGCGTGCCATGGGCCAAGCCCTGTGGAGAATCACCCAGACAGGGCCCTGCCGTCAAGTTCATGCTGTACCTCCTTTTCATTGGATGTTGCGGGAATAGGGAGCCATGGAGGGCTTGGGAGGCAGAGAAGGGATGAATTTCCTCGGCTAGTGCACAAAGTAACTCCCCCATCCCCAGCCAGAGCCTGCAGCTGCCGCTGCCTCCCCAGGCCTCTCCAACTCAAGTCCCCAAGAAGGCCAGCCCAGAACAGGAATAGAGCGGCCCACGGCTTCTTCGAGGACAGAGGGGGTGGCTGCAGCTAAACCTGGCTTGGCAGGTGGCTCACTGAGGCGGGGCAGAGCCTCAGCTGGGGGTAGGGCCTGGGGGCCGGACACCTAGGTTTCTGAGCTTCCCTGGCTCTGCCTCACTCCCTGGTGGCCTCAGGAGGGGCTGGAGCCTCACTGAGCCTCTGTAACCTCCAGGAGAAGCCGGCTGCCCTAGGCATGAAGATACACAAGTTCTGATAAACATAGTACAGCCGATGTATATATAGACCCTCCCACCTGGTTTCCAAAAGGATTTGCAACAGCTTTCACAAGAGGCGAAGAAATGAGCATTGACAGCGAGCCAAGGTTTACACATGGGGCCCTCACGTCACAGGCCTGGGGGACTAGAACAGGGATAAGAAGATAGAACCCAGATCCCTCCAGGAATCGCATGTGTATGAGAGTGAGCTCCCCATCAGAGTGGCTATGCAAGCAGAGGCCAGCAGGCCCTGGTGGGGCTATGGTTGAGGGGACTGGTCCATCAGGGAGAGGTGTGGTCAGATGTGAAGCCCATACTGGAGGATGAGGTGGCTGGTCCTGCCTGCCCACCATGGCCCCTCTCCACAAGAAGCCAGGATGAGATAATGCTGGTGTTGGGGACCTGTCTTCATCAGTTTCGTTGTTGCTATAACAAAGTACCACAAGCTAGGTGATTCCTTCTTCTTTTTTCTTTTTTTAAATCGAGACAGAGTCTCGATCTGACACCCAGGCTGGAGTGCAGGGTGATCACCACTCACTGCAGCCTCGAACTCCTGGGCTCAAACAATCCTCCCACTTCAGCTCCAGGTGTAGTTGGGACTACAGACACGCACGACCACACGTGGCTTTTTTGTAGAGATGGGGTGTCGCTATGTTGCCCCAGCTGGTCTCGAGCACCTTGGCCTCCCAAAGTGCTGGAATTGCAAGTGCGAGCCACGCGCCCAGCCCAGACTGGGTAATTTCTAAACAACAGAAATTCCTCATGGTTCTGGAAGCTGGGAAATCAAGATCCAGGGCCAGCATCCGACAAGGCCTTCGTGCTGTGTCCGCCTGTGGCAGAAGGAAGGTGGAAGGGCAAGAGAGTGCCGGAGGGTTATAACCCACGCCTCGGGTTATAATAACCCACTGGGAGGAGGCTGGCAGCACTCATCCATTCAGGAGGGTGGGCCCCCAGGACCTAATCCTGCTGTGAGGCCCCACCTCCCATCACAGCAGCTTGGGGGGCACACTCAATCCTGCTGGCCCCTGCCCCTTCCCTGGGAGGAGAGGAACTTGACCACAGTTCCAGGGCTGCTGGAGCCTGAGTGGCCAGGCAAGCAGCACAGGCCTCCTGGGGCTCTGTCCTCAGAAACTGAGCTCAGCCCAAGGACTTGGGAGCAGGATCACGGCCGAGCGCTCACCCTCACAGCATCTGGCCTGCAGCTCCTGCCTTCCCTTCTCTGAGGTGCAGAGTCCTCAGCCAGCACCATGTGGGGATCGGCTCACTCCTGGAGAGCCTTCCCGGGGCAGATCCCCGGAATACACAGAATGGCAGCACCGCCACCAGATCACCTCCTGAACAGCCCTGCTGCCTGCTGGCTGCACTGGGCCTTGGGGCAGCCTTCCTGCACCGGCCCTGTCTCCTGTGAGCAAGGATGGCTCCTCCTGGTCTTGTGGGGGAGGCAGTCAGTGGACAAGAATGAAAATAGATAAATGTGAAGAAAGTGCAGGCTGGGCGCAGTGGCTCATGCCTGTAATCCCAGCACTTTGGGAGGCCAAGGCAGGTGGATCATAAGGTAAGGAGTTTGAGACCAGTCTGGCCAATGTGGTGAGACCCCGTCTCTACTAAAAATACAAAAAAAATTAGCCAGGTGTGGTGGCGCATGCCTGTAATCCCACCTACTCAGGAGGCTAAGGCAGGAGAATTGCTTGAACCCGGGAAGTGGAAATTGCAGTGAGTTACTCCAGCCCAGCCTGGGCAACAGAGCAAGACTTCATCTCAAACAAAATAAAAAATAAAGAATGTGCAGTAGGGTGAGGGTGGTCAGGGAGGCCTCTCTGAAGTGGCATCTGAGCAGACCCCTGAGCGGTGGCACATCTGGGGAAGAGCACTCCGGGTGGAGAATGGGACAGCCAGTCCAGAGGCCCTGCCGCCAGGCTCCAGGTAAAGTGCAGGGAGCGAGGCACAGGGTACAGAGGAGGTGTGGGCAGGCATGGGGTGAGGCATCGTGGACCATCAGGAGGCCCCCACCAAAGGCTGGAGCCACAGCAGGGATCTGAGCGGAGGAGAGGCTTCCCGCCCTGGCCTCTAGAAGGGAATTCACCAAATCCTCCCTCCACAGCCTCCCTGATCCTGAGCAGGCCTGTCTGCTGTATTTTTCTTTTTCTTTTTCTTTTTTTTTGAGACGGAGTCTTGCTCTGTCGCCCAGGCTGGAGTGCAGTGGCATGATCTCAGCTCACTGCAACCTCCATAGCAAGCCTCCCAGGTTCAAGCTATTCTTCTGCCTCAGCCTCCCGAGTAGCTGGGACTACAGGTGAGCGCCACCAAGGCTAATTTTTGTACTTTTAGTAGAGATGGGGTTTCACCATATTGCCCAGGCTGGATCCATCTGCCTGAGCCTCCTAAAGTGTTGAGATTACAGGCGTGAGCCACCACGCCTGGACTTTTTTTTTTTTTTTTTCCAGATGGAATCTTACTCTTGTCATCCAGGCTGGAGTGCAGGGGCATCATCTTAGCTTACTGCAACCTCCGCCTCCAGGGTTCAAGCGATTCTCTTGTCTCAGCCTCCCGAATAGCTGGGATTACAGACGTGCGCCACCACGCCCGTCTAAGTTTGGTATTTTTTTAGTAGAGACAGACTTTCACCATGTTGGCGAGGCTGGTCTCGAACTCCCGATGTTAGGTGATCCACCTGCCTCAGCCTCCCAAGTGCTGGGATTACAGGCGTGAGCCAACGCGCCCGGCCTGTCTGCTGCATTTTTAATGCTGCCTGATGAGGAGGCTCTCACGGCTGTAATTGGAAAGTCCACATGCCTCTGCCATCTCCCGGTCCAGAGACTCATTAATCCCCGGACTGGAAGGGGCGCCTGCCCGGCCCCTGCTGCCTGACAGGAAATGCGGGCGTCTGGCCTCCGGGGGGCGGGGGGGGGGAGGAGGTCGGGCCGCTCCCCATTTCCATTCCTGCACCTCAGGGCCAGGGAACATGGGAGAGGGGCCCCGCCGCTTGGGACCACCACGGAGGTCGTGGGTAGTATAAACTGTCAGGGCCTGGGCATCGTAGATGTCACCTATCTGCACACCGGCTTCCCCACTCTGATGGTTGGACACGCTCTGTAGAAGCCAAAGGGTCCCATAAACTGCAAGGGAACTGGACACCACCCGGGCGGCAGTCGTGCGGAGGGGCCGGCTCTCTGCGAAGGGCTGCGGCGTCCGGCCAGGCCTGCGAGCAGCGAGGGGCGCGGTGAGCTGCGGGGCGCTGGGTCATCCGCAGGGGCGCGCACGGTAAACCGCTAGGCGTGGGGTCCGCTGCGCTCCGCAGACTGCAGAGCCCCTGGAAGCCCCGAGTGCTGGGCCGGGGGGTGCACACGGGCACGCAGGCCGCGGAGACCGAGAACTGGGCTGACGGGTGGCAAACCTGCGGACCCCAGCCACGTGTTGGTCCCGCGCTCCCGAGGACGCGGACCGGCGCTCGGGTCCGGGCGGGGCTCCAGGACACGCGGCCGAAGCCGAGCTCTACCGCCCCCTGGCGGCTGCAGGAAATAGCGCCTGGGGCCGCGCCCCGCGACCCGGGTGGGTGGCCCCGCTGTCGCCCGGGCAAGGGATTCATTCCCTTCCTTCCTCCCTCCCTCCGTCATTCTTTCATATGTTCATTCAGCAGAAGCGGAGGGATCTCTCGGTGTCGGCAGCATCCTCAGCGCTGACGACACAACGACAAGTCAGGTCTGCCTGGATAGCGCGGGATAATGCGCTAGATTGGCTGGGCCTGGTAGGCAGAGGCTATTTGAGCCAGCGTGGTCCTGGAAGACTTCCCTGAGGAGGTGACATGGGAGACAGGGATGGGGGGGTGGCTGCCATAAAAAGCCAGGGGAGGGAGTGTTCTAGGCAGAGGGGACAGTCAGTGCAAAGGCCCTGGGGTGAGAACAAGCCTTCATGATTGAAGGATGGAGGGAGGAAGACAACAGCTCCCAGGAACTGCTAGTCCCTGTGCCAGGGAAGGGTTAGTGGGCAGAGGCCTATCCCAGACCGGGGCTGGAGGACAGGAGGAGTGGAGAGACAGACCCCATGGGGACCCTCCTCCTGGAAACACACCCTAAGCTTCCTCAGAGGACCACAGAGGCTCTGCTCTTGGACCTTGAGCCCCCTCAAGGTAGGCTTAGTCCCCTCATACCTGACCTGACCTGGGCCATCACACCCATCCTCCCAGCATTGGGATGAATTCGACTCCTTCCCAGCTGGTAAGACCAGCACTGGGATCTGGGGGTATGCTGGGTCCGGTATGCCAAGCTTTTGGAGTCCCTGGGTCCTGACTGGTCCCCATGCGCAGGTGAACTGAGACTGATGAACAACCAAGGTGGACCCAAGTCCCTCAGGCCATCAGCTGAACTTCCAAATCCAAAGGTACCAAAGCCAAGCACACCCCACTTACGTGAACAAATTCCCTGCTGCCTGGTCATGCTGCTAGTGTCACGGGGCCAGAGGGGACCCTGCATGGGCACCTTCATCAAGCTGTCCCCACTTCCCTAGGAGCCTTCTCCGGAGCCCACCACCTGTCCCCTAGTCTGTTTTTCTGTCTTATAAGCTGTATGGCTTTGGGCAAGTGATATCAGCTCTCGGGGTCTTTTTTCCCATCTGTAAATTGGAGGTCATGTAACCTCCATGAGGCCGCGTGTCCAGCTGAGGCACAGTGCCTGGGGTGCTCGCCACTCTGTGCACCTGGCTGTCACCACTGCTCCAGGACAGTGGGATGGGTGGCCGCCACCAGGGGACTGGGCCTGCGTGTTCGCTGCTCTTTCCAGCGTCAGTACAGGGCCTGGTGCCTGGATGGTCACAGGATGTCACCTTGTCACAGCCCTCTGGAGGCCTCTGTGTCCTCAGATGTAGGAGGGCCTGGTAGGTCGGCAGCCCTCCCTCCCCTGAGCACGCCACCCTGGCCCAAGCCCAGAGGCAAGGGTCCCTCAAGGTACCACAACCTTCCCCGAGTAAGAGGGGGGCTCACAGGTGTCATACAGTCTCACACAACCTTTAGCCGTTTTCTTTTTTTAATTAAAACAGCAACCAGGTACCTGCCCCAACCCATCAGGAAAGGACCCAGGATGGGCAGTCCTTTTTTCAAAAAAATATATTTTCTTTTTTTAAAACACCACCAAAGCAAATCCATAGCCCCTGTGGAGCCAGTCCTCAAGGAGAGTGAGCTGGAAGGCTCCCCCTGCACTTCTCTGAGCAGAGACTTGGGCCCCTCCCACTAGATCCCAGCCAGAGCAGAGGGTGAGGCTCTGCCTGCTGGTGCCTTAGGGGATGGGGGAGAAGTGATCAGCTCCAAACCATGCAAGAAAAACAAGCCAAACCCAGAAAGCAAAAGAAAAAAATCAACAGAGGATAAATTAAAAAAAAACGAAAAGGTGAAATGACACCAATAAAGGTGGCGGGCAGGACTGGGTGACCCAGTGTGCCCCGAAGAGGCCCTGTTCGCCCGTGCCAGGGGAAGGCCTTGGGCGGCTCATGGCATCTCCCCCATGGGATTCTTGGGGGATTCACATAGCTCATCCCCACTTGTGGACCCCGCACCAAAGCCGGGATAGAGGTGTGACCACCCTGGGCCAAAGTGTGCAAAGTCCATTCAGTCAAGAGAATAAAAAAATATACAACTTGGGTGGCATCCAGGCATCAAGGCACCTGCTGTGCAAGGGGCAGCAGCATACAAAGGGGCGTCCAGGCCCCGGCAGTCCAGGGTCTCAGCAACTGGAGACAGTCCTCAGAGCAGCAGGGAGAGAGAGGCACTTCGGGGCCGATAAGGGCCTGGCTGGAGGTCCCGGTGGTCCGCTTCTTTGGCACTTGGGACAAATGGCTGGCTGCAGAGCCAAGTGGGAGCAGCCCTCTCGGTTCCTCCTGGATGCCCTGGGCCGGGATGGCAGTAGCTTATGGTGCGGGTGAGCACTGCCCCTGCAGATGGGGCCGTGGGGCTCGGGAGGGCCAGAGTGGGGTCCAAGGCCCAGGCCCTATGAGTCTTCGCCCAGGATCTCCTTCACGAAGGCAGCAATGTCCGTCTTCTTGGTTTTGTGCAAAGTGAAGAAGGGGTGCACCTGGGGGTGACAGAAGGCACACTCACCATGGAGGGGGAGTGGGAGGGGGAGGTGCCCACTCCTCCCTAACCAGCCCCAGCCCAAGTGTTCCTCCTGCCTGGCAAAAGCCTACTCATCCTTCTAGGACCTCCACCCCCAGGAGGTCCCCCATGACTGTCACAGATGGTGTTCATGGCTCCTCCTCAGCTCTCTTGTGATCACTCTCCAGCCACACTAACCTCCCTTTCCCCCACACATCAGGCCTCTGCCCATGCTGGACCTTCTGCTTGGGACAGCCTCTCCATCAGCAGATAACCCTTATTCATCCTTCCAGGCTCAGTTCAAATGGTACCTCCTCCATGAAGCCTTCCCTGATGCCACCCTTGGCCCCTCTGCCCCATTCTGTCACACACTGCCTGTGCACCCTTCCCAGAGCCTGGCGTGAAGGAAGGAGGGAGGAGGAAGCCAGGTATGCAGAAGCAAACAAATGAATGAGCACCTAAAGGAGTCAACGTGGGGCCAGAGGAGCTGCCCATCTGTGTGCAGGACGCAGCCCTCTCCTGAGCCCACCCAGCCACCAGCCAGCCCTGAAGAGCAGGGCAGGCACCTCCCGCCCACACTCACCATCAGCTCCAGGTAGCTCATCCGCTCTGCGGGGTTCTTCCTCAGGCTAGGAGAGAACAGTGCATAGCCAGGCTGGCAAGGAGGAAGGAAGCCCAGCCCCCAAAGGCCAGCCAAGCCACCCCAGGATTGCCCCAGGCCTTGGGGACACGTGCGCCCAGGGAAGAAGGGACAGGACCATCCAGGGTTTCTCCCAGGGTGGAGGGGCATTCACAGGGGCAAACTAGAGGCTTGCAGCAAGTTTCTCTGACTCTTGGGGTCCTGGTTTTCTTGTCTCCTTAGTGACCCAGGAATTTCCATATCAACACCAAAACAGGACTCTCCAATGCTCCGCCTCACAATCATATGCTTGGTATCCTCAATCAGGAGAGAAAACTCCTTAGCATGGGTCCTGGGAGAGGTCAGTCCCCAATTAAAGGGGCCAGACTGCCCAGGGACTCTGCTGGGCTCCTCTGTTGCTGATGACGGTCAACAACAAACACCGGGACCCTGGGTGTGAGCCACGGTACCCGGCCGCTTCTTCCTTACCAAGTTCTTGCTCTATTTAATGACGGTCAGAGCAGCTGGTCTGTATGACTTTGCCCTTTTCCTTATTCCCTCTGTAATCTCAAACATGATTTTTATAAGGCTCCCGTGGGGCATCCTTTAATTCGGTTCAAAAGTTCTAGCTATCATTAAAAGCAAACTTGTTTTCTGTGTTCAAATCTTCCATATACTTTTTTCTCTTTTTCAGCCTATCTGATCTGTCACTTCTGGAAGAACTGCATTAAAACCTCCCACCAGGACCATAGTTCTGTCCAACGCTCCTCACGCTCCAGCTGTTTCTGCCTTACATAGTTTGATGCCGTGTTATCTGGGGGGTTATCTGCTAAACGAAAAAGGAACAGGGCCCAGGAAGATGCTGGGATCGGGCCAGGGAGGGCACCAATAGGTGCTCAGCACACCCCGTACTCACCACTGCGCAGTGAAGTCCACAAACTCGGGGGAGAAACGGTCAGCTGGGAGCTGGGGGGACGGCTCCTCCACCACCTGCTTCAGCTGCTGAAACGGGGTCCCCCAGGACTCGTAAGGGAATCGTAGGATGGCCATCTCAATCTGCAGCAGGGACAGGGGTGTCAGAGGCCCTGGACCCAGATACACCCACGTTCTGCACCCAGGAGCCAGGGTTGGGGGCTCTTGCCCACCCTGGCACCAGAGCGAGGCCTCAAGTCTGCACAGCTGATCTCCCTACCACATCCCAGCAGAGCAAAGGTGAAAGCCAGGGATGGCAACTCTTAGCTCCCCCGACCCAGCCAGCAGGATCCAGTTCAGAAAGCAGATCCAGCGCATGCCAGGACTGGTGAGACCATCGTTGGGTTTTCAAACAACCTGAATTCTGAAGATTTTACAAAATGATGCAGGTTCCAGCTGCTCTGGAAAAATCTGAGGAGCTGGTAACCTCGGGCTGCAGCAGGTGGGCAGGTCCCAGTGGTCACAGCCACTCCCCTCCCTAACATCTGGACATCTTGGACTTCAGCATCTGCCAACATTTATTTGGGCTGCTGTTTTCACAGCGAAAGCACACGAGAAGTGACACAAACACACACACACGGCTCTCCCCAAGGCCATGGACAGAGTGTGAGACCACGAGGCTGCTTCGCCTCTGCACCCGCAGGCTGGCGGGGAGCCGGAGCCTGCAGGCTCATGTTCCGCAGGGCCCTGGCACTGTTTCCCGCCTAGACAGGGGGCCTGTGTGGCCATATGTGCCCTGCTGGAACCGGACTTCCTGTGGGTGACATCAAGCTGATGGGTCTCTGTACTCGCTCCAAACTCCCAGCCCTGTGCCCTGCCTGTGGTCAGCAGGAAGTCATCATGGAAGGGACGGGCGAGCTAGCGTACAACCAACTCTGGGCTCCGACCATGATGACTGGATGGAAAAAACAAGTCATGTCAGCCCTGGCCCCGGCCTGGGAGAACAGAGAATTCTGAGGCTCCAGCATGAGGCCCCTTGCTGACGGTCATCATCCCAAGATGGACGGAGAAGACCTCAGCACAAACACCTGGCACTGGCAACTGGAGCCCGGACAGGACCCTAAGGACTGTGCTGAGAACATGCCTCCCATCAGGCTAGAGGCCCTTTCCAGCCCAGACACACACACATGCACGGCCCACTGCGCATGTGTGTATGTGTGCACGCGTATTCGAGGGACAAAACCGTACCAATTCAGGGAGTTTTTCTCTTAAAACTTTCAGTGACTCTAATCCGTAGAACAAGGAGCCCATAGGAGCTAGAGGAGAAGGACCCGCAGCCATGACAGTTTCTTAACTGGAAAAGCAGAAGTGTCCAAACCCTCAGCCTCGTACTCCTTTCATTTTTCTATAGAGCTAAAAAGATGAAAAACAACAAAAAAAGCCTCCAGGCGCAAAGATGTGCCATATGGTGTCATCTGCCAGATGTTTAGAAGCAGCCTGAATGTCCAGCGCCAGGGGCCGGCCCCACCATGGGACTGAGATCCAGCCAGGACTGCAGACGCACCCCTGTGACTCCCCAGCGACAACGCTTAAGGGCCAGCGCTGGGTCAGCACTCACTCCCGCCCTGGCACGACCCCTCCCTGTTCTGGGTGATTGGCACTGGCGTCCTGAGGCTTGTGCAGCGAGGGGGAAAAAGCCAACACCAAGAGGGCTCTGGGGCCCTTGCGGGATTGGGGGAGGCCGAGACCGGGACCCCGCCCAGGAGACTCTCCCGACTGTTTCACCAGCCACTCCCCCAGGATGGCGGAGAGTTTCAAAAGGAAGGAAAACATCAGGAACAAGGGAAACACCCCACATCAGCAGACAGGGTGAGTGCAGGGCCAATGGTTATGGAGTCTTTGGAAGGGATATATACACGGGTCTGTTATAATTTAGAGAAACATGAACAATATGTAATGCTACAAAATAAAATATGTTTTTTAAAAAGAGGCATTACATATTGTCCATATTTCTCTAAATTATAATAAAATATATTTTTATTATATATAATAAAATAAAAATACGATATTTATGCTATAGCGCACAATGTTGGCATTGAAACGGGGTAAGAAGTGTCTCTAGGCAGAATAACTACAGTCATTTTCCCCTTACTTTGCCTTTGTATTTTTATGTTAGCTTTCCACTACTTTGGTAACTTGTGGCAGAAAAACCTAACGCGTGCCTAAAGTGGCCGCCTCCGCCTCTCCCTGGGTGCACCTGCCGATCCTCCATCAAGCTGGAAACATTCCCTGCCCTTGAACCTGGGCTGGCCTGTGACTGGCTGACTGACACAATAAGGCAGAAGCAATGCTGTACCAGTTCCAGGCCTAGCACTTCAGAGGACATTCCTTCTGGATGCCCGCCACCATGAAAGGACTCCAAGTATGCTGACACTGCCACGCTCTGAAGCCCACGGAGCAGGCCAGTGTGAGGAAGTGGCATGGAGAGGCCACGCAGAGGAGGCCCAGGCCACGCAGAGGAGGCCGTCTTGGGCCTTCCAGCCCAGCCCACCCAGTGCCAGGTACAGCAGAAGAGCCATCCAGCTGAGCCTAGCCACAACGGCTGAAACATGAGAAATCAGAAACTGCTGTTGGTTTGGGTCACTAGGTTCTGCGGTGGTTTGCTATGTAACACTTGATAACCGAAATAGGCACTTAGCACATACTTGCCCAAGTTCCACCAGCCACATCAGAAGGTCACTAGCCATGTTGGACCCAACAGTGTTGATGGACAGACAGGTAGAAGGGAGACAGGGAGGTGGGGAAGGTACATAAGTGTGTGTGTATATGTGAGGTGGTCATTAGTGGGGACTCTAATTTCCAACCAGTTCTGTGCAGTCTAAATACAGCAAGAACTTGTCCTTTTCAGCTAACTTAGAACTTGGAAAACTGTTATATTCAAAGAATATTCCTCTCCACCTAAAAAAAAAAAAAAAAAGTTTAATTGAAAAATTACATGTCACCAGGCCGGGCGCAGTGGCTCACACCTGTAACCCCAGCACTTTGGGAGGCCGAGGGGTACGCATCACCTGAGGCCAGGAGTTTGAGTCCAGCCTGACCAACATAGAGAAACCTTGTCTCTAGTAAAAATACAAAATTACCTGGGCAAGGTGGCGCATGCCTGTAATCCCAGCTACTCGGGAGGCTGAAGCAGGAGAATCGCTTGAACCCAGGAGGCAGAGGTTGCAGTGCGGCGAGATAGCACCATTGCACTCCATCCTGGGCAACAAGAACGAAACTCTGTCTCAAAAAAAAAAGAAAAATTGGGCGGGCGCGGTGGCTCAAGCCTGTAATCCCAGCACTTTGGGAGGCCGAGGCGGGTGGATCACGAGGTCAAGAGATCAAGACCATCCTGGTCAACATGGTGAAACCCCGTCTCTACTAAAAATACAAAACATTAGCTGGGCATGGTGGCGCGTGCCTGTAATCCCAGCTACTCAGGAGGTTGAGGCAGGAGAATTGCCTGAACCAGGAGCGGAGGTTGCGGTGAGCCGAGATCGCGGCATTGCACTCCAGCCTGGGTAACGAGCGAAACTCCGTCTCAAAAAAAAAAAAAAGAAAAATTACATGTCACCAATTAAAGAAAATTGAAGGCATTGCCCAGTCCCACCTCTCTGACAAAATTATTTCAACTTTGAGTCTTTCCTAGTCACTGCCTGCAGATACACTGTTTATAAAGTCACAGCCACAGGCTGGGCACAGTGGCTCAAGGCCAGGCCTGGTGGCTCACGCCTGTAATCCCAACTCTTTGGGATGCCAAGCCAAGTGGATCACCTGAGGTCAAGAGTTTCGAGACCAGCCTGGCCAACACAACGAAACCCTGAGTCTACTGAAAATACAAAATTAGCCGGGCATGATGGCCAGCGCCTGTAATCCCAGTTACTCAGGAAAATCGCTTGAACTTGGAAGGTAGAGGTTGCAATGAGCTGAGATCATGCCACTGTACTCCAGCCTGGTCAACAGAGTGAGACGTCTCAAAAAAAAAAAGGCCCGATGTGGTGGCTCACACTTATAATCCTAGCACTTTGGGAGGCTGAGGCAGGTGGATCACCTAAGGTCAGGACTTTGAGACCATCCTGGCCAACACGGCGAAACCCCGTCTCTTAAAAAAAAAAAAAAATTAACTGGATGTGGTGGCTCACACCTATAATCCCAGCCATTGGGGTGGCTGAGGCAGAAGAATCATTTGAACCCAGGAGGCAGAGGCTGCAGCGAGCTGAGATCGTGCCATTGCACTCCAGCCTGGACGACAGAGTGAGAATCCGTCTCAAAAAAAAAAAAAAAAAAAAAAAAACAATTAGTCAGGCATAGTGGCACAAGCCTGTAATCTCAGTCACTCAGGAGGCTGAGATAGGAAAATCACTTGAACCCAGGAGGCAGAGGTTGCAGTGAGCTGAGATCACGCCACTGCATTCCAGCCTGGATGACAAGAGTGAGAATCCGTCTCAAAAAAATAAAAATAAAAAGTACATAAATAAAGTGACAGCCACACGACGGTAACAATGGTAGCAGCAATGTCAGTAAAACCCAAAACACCAGCGTCAACTCTGTACCCACCAGACACCTCTCTGCCCTCGCTCCCAACCCTCCCTCCCTCTCCACTGACCCAGCCACACAGGTACACAGCGGGCGGGCGCAGCCCCACCTCAGGGCCTTTGCACCTGCACCTGGGTCACTGTGCCCTCAGGTCAGCAGAGTCCCTCCTTGCAGAGGCCTCCGCATCTGCTACAGTCAACTTCCACGTCTCCCCAGAGCCACCCCCACCTGCTCCACTCTTCTCTACCCCTGGGACAGAAAAAGAAATTTATTTGGTCTTTGTTTCTGGAACAGAGCTCCTAAAACCCTTGGAATTTCCTGAGTGACAGGGGTGGCTTTTCTTATCCACAAGGAGCTTCAGTTTATGTGAATGAGGTGACTCAAGGTGAGATGCCTAGACGGCCTCAGGATGGGGGCTGCTCCCCAGGAAGCCCAGGTGATTAGAGAGGGTAGGAGCTTTCACTTACCCGGCAGCCTCTGAGAGGAGGAGGGGCTGGAGACTGTGGTCTATAAAAACTTGCAGTGGGTGTGATAGCTCAGGCCTATAATCCCAACACAGCAGGGGGCTGAGGCAGGCAGATTGCTTGAGCCCAGGAGTTCAATCAAGACCAGCCTGGGCAACACAGTGAGACCCCTTCTCTACAAAACATTAAAAAACTAGCTGGGTGTGGGGGCACACACCTGTAGTTCCACTCGGGAGACTGAGGTGGGAGGATGGCTGGAGCCTAGGAGTTAGAGGCTGCAGTGCGCCATGATCACACCACTGCATTCCAACCTGAGCGACAGAGTGAGACTCTCTCAAAAAAAACTCTCCATGTGGGGCTGGGCGCAGTGGCTCCTGCCTGTAATCCCGGCACTTTGGGAGGCTGAAGGTGGGCAGATCACTTGAGGTCAGCAGTTCAAGACCAGCTTGGCCAACATGGCAAAACCCCATTTCCACTAAAAATACAAAGATTAGCTGGGCATGGTGATGCCTGTAATCCCAGCTACTCGGGAGGCTGAGGCATAAGAATCACTTCACCTAGGAGGCAGAGGTTATAGTAAGCCAAGATTGTGCCACTGCACTCCAGCCTGGGCGACAAAGTGAGACTCTGTCTCAAAAACAACAAAACTCCATGAGCTTGGGGAACCTGCAGGTTGGCAAGCACAGGGGTGCCAGGAGGGCGGCTGGGCACGGCAGCTCTGCACCCCACACTCACCCCTTTTCCCCCAGGAGTCTCTTCCATCTGGCTGGTCCTGAGATATACCCTTACTGATAACCCAGTAAACACGAGTAAAGTGTTTTCCTGAGTTTTGTGAGCCATCCTAGGCAATTATCAAACCTTAGGAGAGGGTCTGGGGACCCCCAGTTTGTAGCTGGTCAGTCAGTAGTATGGGAAGCCTGCTACTTCCAACTGGTGTGTGATGTGGGGGCAGTCTGGGGGAACAGAGCCCTCACCTATGGGGTCTGTGCAAACTCCAGGTAGCATGAGACCCAAAAAGAGCTGCAGGACAGTGGGTGGGTGTCTGGAGAATCTGAAAACAGGTTGCTGGTGTTGGAAAACACCCTACATCTTACTACATCTTACTGATTTTGTCTGACGGCCTCATACCCAACACCAAATAGTCAAAGGGACTGGGGCAAGCAAATGCCCTGGGCCAGGCTTCCCTGGGCAGGAAGGAGCTGATGCCCAGGACACTCTATTGGTCCCAAACCACCCAGCTGGCCAAGGCCACCAGCCTAAACCCTACCTGCAGATGGCATCATCCTTCCACACATCTCCTGTACAACTTCTAGGCCCTGGTTGGGGACACACCCCGGTGGACACAGCCCTCCAATCCACTGTCCACATGGGAGCCAGAGTGGGCTCACCCACGCCTTGACCTGAGCCCCAGCAAGGAAGGCATGGGGGTTCTGCCAGGCAATTCTAGAGGCAACTGCTCTGGGCAGTTGCCCAGAGCAATTCTAGAGGCAACACCCCCACACCTGGACTTCCGCCTCACCTACCCTCACCCTACCCAAGCCAGAGGTGCCTTTGGCCTCCACAGGCCCAGGACTGTCAGCCCACCCACGCTTCCTACCACCCCACAGCAATGTACCAGGATGCCACTCACAGCAAAGCTTCTGCTATGAAATATTTTTGAAAAGATTTTTACCATCTTGCTTTTGCAAGATTTACATACCAGCAAATCACATAACTTGGGATTGGTTGTGATTTCTCAACAAGCACCAAGAACTCTGGAGAAGCCGCATGGTCACTGTGTCAGAGTCCCCAGGACTTCATGGCGGCTAGCCCTGACCCTAGGATGTTCCCTTAAATAAATGGTAATTTCTGATGGCACATTTTCCTCTTAGATTTTGAGGCCAATACTTTTTTCCAGGACCTAAACTATGTGATGAGTTCCCCAAAAGCTCAGGGCCCCAGGCATGGCCCCACCCCACCCCACCTAACCACCAAGGGCAGGCCCTGGCCCCACACAGTACCATGGTGATGCCCAGGCTCCAGACGTCGGACTTGACATTGTAGCCCTTCTGGTTCAGCTCCGGGTTGATCCTCTCGGGCTGCAGGAGGGAGCAGTGAGGCGTGAACACCCACCCCAGGCAAGCTCCCGTGGCCAAGCCCTGCCTCCCCATCCCAAAACTGAGTGCTTAGCTTTGCCCACCTGCCCATGTGACAGGGGAGGAAACTGAGGCTAGGAGGGCCTGGGTCATGCTTAGAAGGCTTACTCCTTGCCTTGAGCTGCCCCTACCCAGGAGCAGGCCCCATTAAGGCCCTCCTGACAATGGGGGTGGGGCAGGACCTGCATAGCCCACCAGTCTCCTCCACAGAGGTACATGCAACTTACCACCCGACTGGGGCACTATGGGGGGCAGTTAACCACGGGGTACAGAAGGGCTGCCCCTGTACAGTAAGGCACAGGTAGCCCCACTATGGCAGGAAACAGTGTGGGGAGGCTCTGCCCAGCGGACAGAGGGCACGGCCAGGGTGGCCAATCTGGACAGGTCTCTCCCTGCCCCATCCTCTCCTGAGCCTGGGCACTCGGGGACCACTCACGGCCATGTAGGGCTTGCAGCCAGCATCCATCGTCTTGGCCACAGAGTCCACCAAGTAGCCACTGATGCCAAAGTCGCACATCTTCACGTGGCCCTCCTTGTTGATAAGGACATTGGAGGGCTTCACATCTGCCAGGGTGGGACATGCCTCACTCAGCCACATCTGTGGACCATGACTGGAGGCAGGTGTCATGCTCTGCACAGCTGCACCCCCTCCCTGAACCAAGGCCCCTGCTGTGCCCCCTCCCATACTCTGGTGGGCAGGTTCCACCAGGGTCCCAAGGGTCGGGGCAGGGAACTGAGGCTGCAGGAGGCACCAGACCAGTTGACAGTTATACTTGGTCCTCAGGGCACAGCCAGGATGTGCCCAGCCCTGCCCAGCCACTGCGGGGACGGCAAGACTCCAGGTGCTTTGCTGGGGGCGCTGTGCCTGCATCCGCCCTCCAGATGCGAGGTCCAGTGAGAGCCTGGTTTGTGTGGGTGCTCCCAAAGGGCAGCAGGGTCAGTTACAGCCTGGGAGACAGGATCTGCAGGCCTGGACCTGGAGTCCCCACAGACCAGCACAGGCGACAGGCCCGGCAGGGATTCTCCACGCAAATGCACACAGGACACTCGCATCCCCGTGCCCTCCATGAGGATGTGTGTAAAGATGGAAATGCACAGAAAAAGGAACAGAAGGTTCCGTGCCAAATGTCAACCACAGTGACCCACGGGCGGGGGCTGGGATGAGCACCCAGTGGTCAATGGAAACTAATTCCTTTTCTGAAAAGCAGTAAGTCTGGAAAAACAGACGTGTGCTCAGCTGCAGAAAGGAACAAACCGGGAGCACAGCAGACAGGCTGGTAACGCTGATGTTCCAGAAAGGGTGAAACCCACCCGCCGCAGGGAAACCAGACTTGCGGCTGCCTTAGGCACATGGGGGTTGGCAGGGAGGGGCCCGAGGGAACGTTCTGGACTGGCTGAGGGGAATGTTCTGGACTGGGTGAGGGAAACGTCCTGGAGCTTGGAGGGAGGTGCTTGTGCGGGTGTGAACGTGATCATGTGCACTCTGCTGGAATTTCACGATTTGTAAACTGTACGTCAGAACAGAACCCAGTCCACCTTGCCCAGGACAGAGGTCAAGCCAGTCCTTGCTCCGAGCACCAGCAAACCTGAGCAGGTGGAAAGACGCTGGGACCCCATCGGGCATGTCACAACCTATCACCTCTCTGAGCCTCAGCTGCTCATCACGGCAACAGGGAAACGTCCACCCGCCTTGGCCTAGGACCCCTCCCGCTGGCCACACCATGCCTGGGTGGCTGCAGGACACTGACCTCTGTGGATCACCGACAGCTTGCTGTGCAGATGCTCCAGGGCCCGCACGATCTGGCGGTGAGGTGGGGAGGAGGGAAGAGACAGGGCTTCTGTTATTCCTGGTCACATCGACGACAGAGCACTAAGACCCAGTCCACGTCCGCCTGCCTCCTGCTCCCGCTGCACAGGCTAGGCATGTCCTCACCTGGCCTCCTGCCCTGTGCTGGCATTTCCCCAGCATCCCAACAACCCTGGTGCAGACACACTCAGCCTGCTCCCTCCTGTCACCCTCTCGGGCTCACCTCCCAGGGGACATCATCACTGCCTGTCAGGCTCTTCTTGGCAGCCTGCTTCCCTACCCCATCTCCCCTCCCATGGCAGGGCCAGTATTCTAGCAGCTTGGAGCCATCTCCCTTGAGAGGGGTGGATGGGGCGCCTGAGGCAGGGGTACATTGTAAATGTTTCCAGATGCCGTGAGGATTGAACCAGTGTCACAGGTTCTATTTTCCTTGTTTCTTTGGCCACTGGGATGCTCAAGCCCAGTGTCGCTGCCCTCCCTCAGTGACTTTTTAGACTCAAAAAGCATACATTTTGGATGCTAACCTTTTTTCCCCAACTTAACTTATACCTCTGTGAGCTGCCCCAGGGCATTTTTACTATGACGCTGTTGTAAATACTGAATTCCTTTTTTAAAAAATGGTCTGGAACTCAAGTCGGACTCAACGGCTCAGACACCCAGATCTGCCAGATCCGTGGGGCTCCTGGAGCCCCACAAGCTGAGGTCTCCTAAGTAGGAAGACTCTGGTCTGGGGTAGAGGAGGAGGATCTATATAGGGCCGCTGCCCAGGTTCAGGGGGCACACTGATGCCCAGCTCTGCCCAAGACACCAGCATCAGGCAGGCTCTATGTCTGCTGGCAGGGCTGGGCCTCTGCCTATGCACCTGGGACCCCCAGCCCACCGGGCCACTCACAGACACAGCAATCTCCCCGAGGATGTCCTCTGGAATTGTCATGCCTTTCTCCAGCACTTTCCGGTAGAACTTGTCCAGGGATGTGTCCATGAGCTCCATGCAGATCCACACGTCTCCCTGTGGGTGACACCCAGAGCTCAGCCAGGCTGCTGGGCTGCCCATGTCTGCACCACCTGCATGGCCTGCCCCAGCACCAGCCCCCATCCCCTCCTCGACATGTGCCCACCCACTGAGCCACAGTTCACCAAGCTCCCAGCTCCCCCACCAACTTGCCTCTGCCCACTTCTCCCCACCCTCTCCCCACCTCCCCACTGCCAGGTTCGGGCGCCAGCCTCCTCCATCTGATCCCTAATTCCAGGTGTCTCCAGGGAGGAGGGATTAGCACACAGCCTCGCCGGGTCCCTCCACTGGAGCTTCAGAATGCACCTGCACCAGCTCCATGGCAAGAGCCAGCTGATCCTGGCAGACGGCATCCTGCCTGCAAAGACCTGCTCCCTCTTCCCCAGTGAATGCCTGCAGACCCTCCTGATGAGAAGGTTGGGAGATGCACAGGGCACACCTGCAGGTTGCAGCTAGGAGCTGGCACAGAGGATGCTGAGCTCTTCATGAGTGAAAAGTGAGGCCAGGTGAGGCCGCCCTGACCTTGCCCCGATTGCCTGACTCAGACACCCTGACCTTACCACAGCTCCTTGAGGGCAAGTGAGCAGTATGAGCCCAGCACCGCCCAGGCTCCTGGCCTCCCTGCTCACCCACACCCACCCGGCTTGGCGGAAGGCAGCTCCATCACCCTTCCAGCCTCAGTTGCTCTCTCAGCACACACCCCATCCTGTCCACAGACCCAAAACCCAGAATCCAGATCGCATACCTCCATGGCCGCTGCCTCCTCGGGCACCCCACACCCCATATGCCATGGCGATGCAAATGGTCACACAGGCAGAATGGAGTGCAGCCAAATTCCAGGCCCCGGGCCATATCATTTAACCTCTTTGTTAACTTTAGGAGGCAGCCACAACTACCCGCCTCATCTGACAGATGAGGAAACTGAGGCACCGAACCAGAAAGTAACATCCAGGAGACAGGGGAGCCCGGTGGCCTGGCAGGGCCGGGGCCCCTGGGAGCTATGCCAGCCCCAGGTGGCTCCCCAAGTCCGCAGCACCTGGCACACTGAAGGGACTGAGTGGCAGTGGGTTGCAGGTGACTGATGGGTGGCAGGTGGAGCACCCCGCCGGCGCCGTGCGAGGACGCACCTCTCGGAATAGTGCCCCGTAGAAGGTGACAGTGTAGAAGCAGTCGACCGTTCGCATGTTGATGTCCAGGTCCATGAGCAGCCGCTTCTGCTCCTGTGAGTTCACAGTGGCCCGGATCCGCTGCAGAGAAGGGCTGCTGTTCAGAGGTTGCCGTGGCAAGGCCAACTCCCCACTCATGACAGGAGGGCCAGGAGCTCAGGGGACTACTGCCCAGCGTGCCCCAAAAAGTCTGGGCTTGGTACTGGTCACTGAGAGGGACAGGCAGGGCCCCATGGCAGAGCTCAGCCCGCCTCCTCCAGGGAGTCCTCTCAGCTGCCTCCAGGCCCTGCTCACCTTCACGGCCATGATGGTGCCGCTCTGGGCATGCCGCACCTTCTCCACCACCCCATAGGCTCCACGCCCCAGTTCTGAGATGGTCACCAAGTCATCAGCCTCCACCTCAAAGTTCTTGGGGGACAGAAAAGAGAGAGTCAGGGGGCACCAAGCTGGGAGCCAGTCCTCACCCCTCACCCAGTGGAGATAGCTGAACAGCGTGAAGAGTACCAGCTGGTTAGATCTGGGCTCAAACCTCGTACCCACCACTCCCTGCTGTGTGACCCTCAGCACATCACTTAACCTCTCTGAGCCTCACATTGCCCTCTATAAAACAGGCACAGTGCCAACACCTCAAGCAGCTGTGGAGTGTGACCAAGACACCATGAAATGCCCCACCAACAGGCAGAGTTCTGGGAGAGAGGTGCCCTGTCCCTCTTTCCCCAACCTCACTCAGCTGGTTGGAATGAGACACTCATTCAACAACTGTTTACCAAGCATCCACAATGTGTTTTGGGCACCAGGGACACAGCGACAACAAAGTCTTGCCCTCACAGAAGTTTCCCTCTGTTGGGAGGGACACAAAAAGAAATAAGCAAATAGATGAACAAGACAGCAGGTGGTGAGGGTCAGGGGTTGCAACAGCCTGGAGGGAGCGTTGGGAAGGACAGGGAGTGCGGTTTCTTTTTTTATTTCGAAACAGGGTCTCACTGTCACCCAGGCTGGAGTGCAGTGGCGCGATCACAGCTCACTGCAACCTCCTGGGCTCACGCGATCCTCCCATCTCAGCCTCTCAAGCAGCTGGGACCAGAGGCATGTGCCACCACACTGACTAATCTTTTGTATTTTTGTACAGACAGGGTTTCGCCATGTTGCCCAGGCCTGATTTCAAGTTCCTGGGTTCAAATGATCCTCCTGCCTCGGCCTCCCAAAGTGCTGGGATTACAGGTGTGAGCCACTGTACCTAGCCTGGGAGTAGATGGGAGGACCTGGGCATAGCACGGTCCCTGAGCCAGGATTCTCAATGGCTAGTGCCCTTCCAAGGCTTCTGGAGGCATAAAATGCAAGTTTTCCTGCAGGCCTGAGGGGATAATCCTGAGGGGATAATCCAGCGGGTCTGGGGCTGCCCGGGGGCCTGCATGTTCAATACCCACCCCCAGGGCTAGGATGCAGGGGCAGGGCCCTGCTCTCAGCTCAGAACACTTCCTGCCAGCTCAGAGCTTGCCAAGCTCCAGTGAGGCCACCGATGGTCCTCATTCTCACCAGGAGGGTCAGGCAGTGGGTGGCCAGGGCCACACAGCGAGCAGCGCTGGACGATGCTCTTCTCCAGAGCCTGACCCTCTCTGACCCCTCAGTCACCTCTGCCCAGAGTGGCCCTGCGGGGTCAGCTCTACCCACTGATTGAGTAAAGTAAGAGGCCCTGCCGGGAAGATGGCTGGCACCTACTCTGTCTCCAATGGTGATGAAGGTCCGGGAGTCCAGGTTCCGGGGGGGTCTGTGGAGAAAGAAGACTCTGTGACCCTCAGAGAGAACCATACCCTTCCCCAGAAGCAGCAGCAGATGGGACAGCGTGGGGACTGGCGTGGGGCGAGGTACATCCTGCCCCAGAGGCGCCTCCTCAGACCACCTTCTCTCATTGGCTGCTGAGCACTTGCCCCAGAGGCGCCTCCTCAGACCACCTTCTCTCATTGGCTGCTGAGCACTTGCCCCAGAGGTGCCTCCTTGGACCACCTCCTCTTATTCGCTGCTGAGCAGAGTCGCCTCCTTGGACCACCTCCTCTCATTGGCTGCCGAGCACTTGCCCCAGAGGTGCCTCCTGGGACCACCTTCTCTCATTGGCTGCTGAGCACTTGCCCCAGAGGTGCCTCCTTGGACCACCTCCTCTTATTGGCTGCTGAGCACTTGCCCCAGAGGCGCTTCCTTGGACCGTCTCCTCTCATTGGCTGCTGAGCACTTCCCCAGAGGTGCCTCCTCGGACCACTTCCTCTTACTGGCTGCTGAGCAGAGGGCGCGCCTCCTCAAACCACCTCCTCTCATTGGCTGCTGAGCACTTGCCCCAGGGGTGCCTCCTCGGACCACCTCCTCTCATTGGCTGCTGAGCACCTGTCCCAGAGGCGCCTCCTCGAACCACCTTCCCTCATTGGCTGCTGAGTGTCTACAGTGGGCTGGGCATGGCCCAAAGAGCCTCCAAGATGGAGTAAGGAGCGAGCAAAGTGGAGCAGATGGCTCTGCGGAGTGCCCCGCAGCCATGCATAGCCAGACCCACAGCAGGTGCTGCCCAGGACAGGACAAGGCAAAGCAGCGGGGGCCCCCCCTGCTTCTCACCCCTGCCACTGAGCCCCGTTCGGTAAGCCTCTCTAGAGTGAGCCAGGGAGAAACTAGGCAGACTCACGTGGGGTTGGGTGCGGGTGGCTTGGACATGCAGGATATCCTCAGATCCTTCTTCCTCTTGGACTTTCCTAGAATGGAGAGAAGGTGAACCGTCTGGCCTACCCCTTGGTCATCAATATCCCTGCACTCCCCTCGGGCTGGGCAAAGATGGGGACAGGAATGACTCAGGCCCTGGCCTACAAGAGTGCCAGCCTCTGCCATCACCCGAGCTGGGAGCCCCCTCTCTCCAAGCCAGGACTTGAGGCCTTCAAAGGGGGAAGGAGGCCCGCCAGCCCTGAACGGAGTACAGAGAGGACAGACCCAGGCCTGGAGGCTGGACTTCAGGGCCTTATCTCAGCCCTGCCCACTGGGCACATCTTGAGTGCCTCCCTGGGCCTCAGTTTCCCCATCTGTGAGGTATCCTCACTACCCTGGCTAACTAGCCAACAGGGGTGTGGGGTGAGAAGGGCCCAGCAGGGGTCCAGCACCTGCAGCAGCCACTGTCCAGGAGCCTCATGGCTGCAGATAGGGGGACAAGGCTCATACCATGTCCAAGATGAGGAAGGCCAGGCCCTCAGAGAGGGCAGCAGGTGGTGGAGCAGGCCGAGACTCCAGCCCAGGCTGCCCTCCAGTCTAGCTCTGCTGGGCCCTGCTCACCCTGTAGGCTGATTCGTGATGCCCATTTCTCTCTCTCCCCTGAAAAGTGCTGGCTCTCTCCCCTCCCCTGCACCAAGCAGGCCAGAGTCCTGGGGGAGCACCTTCCTCACCCCACCCGTGTCCACATCTCTCAGGCTGGCTGCAGGAGCATGGCTGGGTGCATGGCACTCAGCTGGTACTAATGGAGGGTCAGCATTTCTGGGGCTCCAGGCACAGTGGGGCTGGCATGCAGCTAGTCAGGGCTGCCCTTTGAAGAAGGCACAGCTGCCATTCCACAGGTAGGAGAAACAAGGATCAGAGATGCCAGGAGCCTGCCTGCCCGGGAGTGGAGCGACCTGAACCTAGAACCCTGGCCCCAGGCGCCTGACAGCAGGCTGGATTCTCCAGAGGAGGGAAGGGACTTGCCTGGGTCACCTGGCGCTCTGGCACCAGCAGGCAGCAGGGCTGGGAGTGACACGGCTCCCCGAGACCACCCAGTGCAGACATGCTGGCCACATGTGCGCCTTTGCGGGAGCTTCAGCCCCACTTCCAAGCATGGCCCTGCCACACCTCAGCCCTCACCCACCACCCCCGCTTGCTTCTGCTGCCTCACCCTGGCCGCTGGCACTGGGGCCTGGAAACTGCCCGGGGCCCTGCTGCCGCCTGAAAAGAACACCCTGGTCTCTGAAGCCACCTCTAAGCCAGGTTCAGACCCAGCCTTGGCCATGGCGCAACACAGCTTTGGGGCCACACCTGAGAATCACACACGCGGGCCCAGCAGCCAACCCAGCCCGGACGGAGGGTAGGGGGTGCTTCCCGCCACTGGGAAGACAACACCAGAGCAAAAGGAAACAGAATAGACTTGGTGGGGACGGGGCTTCCAGGGTCCATCCTGGGGCAGGTGGGCAGAGTGCAGGGGCCAAGCAGATACCTGCAGCCTTTCCACCAAAGCCGCCCCGGGGACCCCACTGCCAGGCCCCAGAGGCTTCAGAAACAACAGTGTCCACAGACAGAAGCAGCAGCAGCTGCTGCCGCCACATGCACTGGGCACCTGCCTGCTGACCACTCACCCATGGATCCATTGCCTGGTCACCACACCTGTGTGCGCCTGGTCACTACGCCTGTGTGCGCCTGGTCACCATGCCTGTGTGCGCCTGGTCACCATGCCTGTGTGCGCCTGGTCACTACGCCTGTGTGTGGGCAGATGTACCTCGACAGTGAATGTGTTTTTAATCTCATTTTAAGAAGCCACAACACACTGATTGTCAGGGACTGCATGGGTCTCCCTGCGAGTCTGTCACAGCCACAGCCACCGGCCACAGGCAGGGTCCTTCTCATCTGTGACTCCAGATGCTCCCACGGCCCTGCAGGGAGGGGCTCCCAACCTCATTTTACTTGGTGAAGAGGCTCAGAGAGGTGAAGCCACTTGCCGCAGGCTGAACAGCAAGTCATGGCTCTGGCCTGGAGTCACTCCTGGGTTTGTTGACTTGGAGACCCCAACAGGCCAGGCCGCAGTTCACAGCACCCCTGACACAAGGAGCCCTCCCTGAGGCAGAAGGACGGGCCCAGGTCTCGTGCTCAACAAGAAATGGCAACCAAGTCTGGAGACCCAGAGGCTCAGCACATTCTAACAGGAAAAACCATGGTATGCAGGGCCAGCAGCTCCTGAGGCCACTCTGTCCTGCCTCTGGGTCAGTGGCTGTCTGAACTTCCTGGGCTCTGGGGCAGCCATGGCATGGTGCCCTCCTCTGCACCTCGCGTTCCTCATGTACAAAACAGCTCGAGGAGGAAATGCCACCCGCCTGCCCCACACAGCTTTGCAGGACAAAGTGAGATTGTGTCTGCAAGGTGCTCAGCTCAGGGTTCACCACACAGAAGGGGACCTGTGTGGCCCACAAATGGCCACCATGGATATGATCAGCCTCTCCGCAGAGGTGAAAAAAAACTGTCCTAAGTAATGAGAATTATAGGTAGCTTTTATTCCTGACCAGGCTTTTTGTAACCAGAATATAAAATGTTAGTTAAAAATTAAAGCCCTGGGGGCGTGGTGGCTCAAGCCTGTAATCCCAGCACTTTGGGAGGCCGAGGCGGGTGGATCACGAGGTCAAGAGATCGAGACCATCCTGGTCAACATGGTGAAACCCC
>NW_016107756.1:421701-436900 GCF_001604975.1 Cebus imitator | reverse complement strand
AAAACTTAAAGCCCTGCCCCAGGCATGGTGGCTCACGACTGTAATCTCAGACCTTTGGGAGGCCGAGGCGGGTGGATCACGAGGTCAGGAGATCGAGACCAGCCTGGCCAACATGGTGAAACCCCATCTGTATGAATATACATATATGTGTGTGTATATATATGTGTGCGTATATATATATATATATATATTTATATATATATACACACACATAGAGAGAGAGAGAGAGAGAGAGAGACTTTTTTTGTTGTTTTAACTAAAGCTCTGCACAGAGCCCCCTGGGCCTTGACCTTGCCCCAGCCCCTTGCAGTCCCATCCTTTTCCTGTGGGGTCTGCAGCGCACCCGCCCTGCTCTCTCTGCTCTTGGTCCCTCTGGCCCCAGCCTGCCACCCACCTCACACCCTGGGACTTGGGGACGTCGTCTCATGTGCCCCCCTTCACCAGGCCTGTTTCCTCACCTGTCAGGGGCACTTCCACATATGGGCTGGATGGGTGGGGACCACCCTCGTCGCAGGCCTGGGAAGCGCAAGGCCTGGCCTCTGCATCCACCTGCCTGTTGGGGACACCGGGTCTGCATCAGGAGGGCCGCAGGCTCCGCAGGGAAGCCACCCAGCTGTCAGAGGGAGTGGTTGAGGCCGTCATGGAGACAGCCCAGAAACAAGCCTCAGGCTGCCGCAGACGTCAGAGCTGGGCCCAGATGGCCAGGCAGCCCAGGGCTGCCCAGGTGCAGCCGTTGTACCAACCGTCACCACAACAAACAGAGGCTCTCGGCGGCCACTGGCAACCCACGATAAGCCCGCCTGTTCCAGCTCCCAGCACGGAGTGTCCTGGGGTGTCCTCCGTGTATCCCAGCATAGCATCTCCCAGGCAGGGGTGAGGAAATTGAAACTGACCAGAATTCAGCCACTGACCTGAGGCTACCCACAGGTAAAGAGGAGCACCCCCAGACTAAGACACAACTCCCACTGGCCGTGGCAGCTCTGTCCTATCTCCTCCCACGTACACCCCGCTAGAGCCCCGACCCTTGAATGAGCCATTCCCTGAATGAGATACCTTCTTTCTCACCGCAGGGCCTTCATGCATGCCCTTCCCTCTGCCTGAGATGTTCTTCCCTGTCACTCTGTCCTAGCTGATGCATGCTCCTGCCTTTCACCCATTCAGAGAGGCTGCCTGACCGCATAGGCTCCAGTGACTGGCTCTCCCTGTGGCCTGCCAGCTTCTCTGCTGTGGAATCCCATAGGCGGCCGTTCTGCAGTTACCATCTCAGAGAGCCAGTCAGCAGCTCACCTGTGAGCACTCACTCTGGAGCCTCCGCTTGGGCTCAACTGCAACTCTGCCCCTTCCTAGCTGTGTGCCCTCAGACAAGTGGCTTCACTTCTCTGAACATATGTGAAGTAGCGACTACAGCCCACCCTCCCAGGGTTATCAGCACCTTGCCCTAACAGCGCCTGGTGCATGGCGATTAGGTGAGGCCATCTGGACGTGCACAGCTCCAGAGATAACACCACCCTCAGCCCCACACCACCCCTGTCCACCCTCTCAGTGACTCCATGAGGGAGTAGGGGAGGTCCACGTGTCTGTTGTACCAAGCACGTGGGAGAAGAGGTGACTTACAGAGGCCACACAGTGGGCGTCTGCTGGGGTGGCCATAAAGGCCAGTCTGTCTGACTGCAGGGCCCCCCATTCTGGCTGCCCCCTCCACCCTGGGCCTGGGGAGACTAGAAACAGACTGAGCTGTGCAGCCCTCTCGGGGTCACCCACAGGGGAAGGGGGATGACCCCTCCTCGAAGCCCCTGCCCCGCCTCCACTCACAAAGGCAGCCCCCACGCCACGCCATGTGCAGGAGCATCACCAGGTTTCCGGTGACAAAAGTAATCCCTGCTCCTAGTTCACTGCCCTCGCCTGACTTCTGGGTGTTCCAGGAGGTCCCTGTTCCACTGTGGAAGTTCTGGGCCCGCCATGGAAGGAGCCACAGACACTGGGAGATGTGAGCAGCAGGGGGCGCCACCCTGCCCCAGGCCACCTCTATTCCGCAGGGCTCCTCAGAGGGACAGCAACAAGGCCAACTGCTCCATGGCATGGGGGAAACTGAGGCCCTGAGAAGTGTGCATGGGCTTGTGCATGGGCAGATGTACCTCGGCAGTGAATGTGTGTGGCTGCGACCTGCCAGCCACAGGCCCCTCTCCCCAGGACAGGTGCCATCAGAGGTCCTGAGGTGCTGCAGGCACCATTGCCAAGCACTTGTGGGCAGCAGGGGGTGGCCATGTACCTCCAGGCAGGGCCCCTCGTCCTGAGGTCCTGGGGCCCCTGTCCCAGGCTCTGGAGAGGACTCAGGACACAGGGAAGTTTCTCCCATCTACCCAACCGCCTGCTCCATGCCAGGCCTAGACTGCCCCATCCAGCCTCGCATTTGGCTACTGCAGTCCCTACCTTCTCTATCCTCACCTCGCAGGCATGCAGCAGGCTGGGGTGAGGAGGAACGACCAAGGCTCTGCCCACCACATCCCTGCCCTGCCTCTGTGCAGCTGTGCAAGGCCAGCTGGCCAGAGCCTCACACCCTCCCCCCACTCTACCCCATGGGGCCTTCCTCACCTGCAGAGCACTGAGGACCCCTGGCCTACCTACCTGGCAGCGCCCCCTCCCCAGTGAGGCTCCGGGCCAGCACGGCTCGGGAGCACCCCTAACATCCAGGGGGAGGCCAGACGCTCAACCGCACCAGAGCACCCACGGCTGCCCAAGGGTCCTCCTACCCAACGCCCACAGCCCAGCAGAGACAACTTGGCCCGCTGCACCATAGAACCACCTGTGCTTTGGAGGAAAGGATCTAGGGAAGGGCCAGAGGTGCAGGCCTCACTGAGGAGGGAAGGAGGCAACATGGGAGGACCCTGGGCAGAGTGACCTGGGCACAAGGCGTGTGAAAGACGGGGGTCACGGCAGGTAGCTGTGGGCATCAGAGTGTGGCCTGGCCTCCCATGGCCAGACCTCAGTGGTCTGGGCCCTCCATGACCCATGGCCATCAAAATGCCCATTCTTCTATACCTAGAAATTCCACATTGAGCAGCTCACCCCCATGCTACAACACCTACTAACATTTAGTGAGCACCTACTATGTGCCTGGCCTCTGCAAATTACTTTCATTACATCTCATTTGATCCTCTTAGCAACCCCTTGAGGCAGGTACTAATGTGATCTCCATGCTACAGATGGGGAAACTGAGGCCCAGGATTTATAGAATCAAAAGGCTGGCACATGGAACTGGCGAGTATTCTGCAGGTCCTCAGCAGGATGCCAGGAGCAGCCTCCCAGGGACAGGAAGAGCCAAGAGCAGAGGGACGACGGCAGTGAGAAAGAATATGCTGGTCAGATCGGGCACGGTGGCTCACACCTGCAATCCTAGCACTCTGGGAAGCCAAGGCAGGTAGATCACTTGAGGTCAGGAGTTCGAGATCAGCTTGGCCAACATGGTGAAACCCCATCTCTACTAAAAATACAAAAGTAGCTGGGTGTGGTGGCGCATGCCTGTAATCCCACCTTGAGATCACCACCACTCCTGATCTCAAGTGATCCACCCACCTCGGCCTCCCAAAGTGCTGGGCAACATGACGAAATTCCATCTCTACAAAAACCAAAACAAAACAAAATTTACTGGGTGTGGTGGTGCATGCCTGTAGTCCCAGTTACCTGGGAGGCTGAGGTGGGAGGATCGTCTGAGCCTGGAAGGTCGAGGCTGCAGTGAGCCACGACTATGCCACTGGGCGACAGGATGAGACCCTTTCTCAAAATAAAAAAAATTTTTTAAAAAGGAAAGAAAATGCTGGTTTCTGCACAGAGTATTCCAAGGAGAAGCAAGAGACTGTCTTTTTGTCCCTTTGAGATTCCTGCCCTGTGTGACAAAGGCTACCCAAATGCAGACAATTTAAAGAAAAGAAGAAAAAAAGAGGCTGGTTTGAAGCCAGCCCCAGCGCTCTGCTCTGTCTGGAGGGGCAGCCATACTCACTGAGCTCAGGAGGGCCTCCGCAGCAGGCTGCTCAGACTGGACAGTGCCTCAAAGACTGTCCAGTGCAGACACTGATACCAGGGGCCCCGGGACCCACCCGAGGTGAAGCACCAGGACAGCAGCAAGCAGAGCCACGCCCCTGCCTTCCCCATAGTCAGCAGGGCAGCCACCACAGCGTCAGCCCCATGCAGCCTGGGGGCGAGCTGCACTCCCTCTCCAGGCAAGCCCCGGTTTCCTCCCTTGATGTTCCACAAATGGGTGAAGGGGCCATGACCTCTGGGAGAAGATGAGCAAGGGTCAGGAGTTGTAAAGACAAAGCCATGCTCCCAGGACAGTCCTTTGTGACCTTGAGCAGGTCACTGTCCCGCCAGGCCTCAGTTTACTCACTCCTAAGATGGGGGTGATCACAACACACCCAGGTTGCTGGGGAGCCATGAGGACTGAACGAGTCCATGCACACAAAATCCCCGGCACAAAACAGGTCAGATCGGTGGGACCCTGGCCCCCAGGCCCCCACACTGTGGTGGGGGGGGCATGCTCAGGCTTCAAGACAGCGTGACAGCGAGGGGACCCACAAGTGATGCTCAGCCCTCCCACAGCATCAGAAGAATGGGGCATTCCTTGCACTAGGCTCGTGGGCTGTGCTCCAAAGGTCCCCATGTAGGGCTGACTGCAGGTCAGCAAGGCCATCCCCGGCCACCTGCACTGTCAACAGGCCTGTGCTGCTGCAGAACAGAAAATGAAACTTCTGAACAAATGCCATCTGTGCTTAATTGTTCTATTTCTTTTTTTTTTTTTTAATTTTATTGCATTTTAGGTTTTGGGGTACATGTGAAGAACATGCAAGATTGTTGCATAGGTACACACGTGGCAGTGTGATTTGCTGCCTTCCTGCCCATCACCTACATCTGGCATCTCTCCCCATGCTATCTCTCCCCAGCTCCCCACCCCCCACCATCCCTCCCCTATTTCCCCCCAACAGACCCCAGTGTGTAGTGCTCCCCTCCCTGTGTCCATGTGTTCTCATTATTCAACACCCGCCTATGAGTGAGAACATGCGGTGTTTGATCTTCTGCTCTTCTGTCAGTTTGCTGAGAATGATGGTTTCCAGGGACATCCATGTCCCTACAAAGGACACAAACTCATCATTTTTGATGGCTGCATAATATTCCATGCTGTATATGTGCCACATTTTCCCTGTCCAGTCTATCCTCGATGGGCATTTGGGTTGGTTCCAGGTCTTTGCTATTGTAAACAGTGCTGCAATGAACATTCGTGTGCATGTGTCCTTATAGTAGAACGATTTGTAATCCTTTGGATATATACCCAGTAATGGGATTGCCGGGTCAAATGGAATTTCTATTTCTAGGTCCTTGAGGAATCGCCACACTGTCTTCCACAATGGTTGAACTAATTTACACTCCCACCAACAGTGTAAAAGTGTTCCTATTTCTCCACATCCTCTCCAGCATCTGTTGTCTCTGGATTTTTTAATGATCGCCAGTCTAACTGGCGTGAGATGGTATCTCAGTGTAGTTTTGATTTGCATTTCTCTGATGGCCAGTGATGATGAGCATTTTTTCATCCATTTCTTGGCCTCATGTATGTCTTCTTTTGTAAAGTATCCGTTCATATCCTTTGCCCACTTTTGAATGGGCTTGTTTTTTCTTGTAAATCGTTTTAGTTCTTTGTAAATTCTGGATATCAGCCCTTTGTCAGATGGGTAAACTGCAAAAATTTTTTCCCATTCTGTTGGTTGCCGATTCACTCTAATGACTGTTTCTTTTGCCGTGCAGAAGCTATGGAGTTTGATTAGGTCCCATTTGTCTTGTTCTCACTATTTCTATATTTTTTTAAAGAGACAGGGTCTCACTCTGTCACCCACGCTGGAATACAATGGCGCCATTACGGCTCATTTCAGCCTCACCCTCCCAGGCACAAACAATCCTCCCACCTCTGCCTCCTGAGTAGCTGGGACTACAGACGTGTGCCACCACACCCAGCTAATATTTTGTTTTTTGTAGAGATGAGGTCTCCCTATGTTGCCCAGGCTGGTTGTGAACTCCCGCCCTCAAATGATCCTCCTGCTTCGGCCTCCCAAAGATTGGGATTTATTGCATTGAGCTCAGGAGTTCAATACTAGCCTGGGCAACATGACGAAATCCCACCTCTACAAAAACAAAAACAAAAATTTAGCGGGTGTGGTGCTGCGTGCCTGTAGTCCCAGTTGCCTGGGAGGCTGAGGTGGGAGGATCGTCTGAGCCTGGACGGTCGAGGCTGCAGGGAGCCATGACTGTGCCACGGGGTGACAGAGCGAGACCCTGTCTCAAAAAAAAAAAAAAAATTTTTTTTTTTAAAGGAAAGAAAATGCTGGTCTCTGCACAGAGTATTCCAAGGAGAAGCAAGAGACTGCCTTTTTGTCCCTTTGAGATTCCTACTAAACAAAACCTTACAAAGCATGGGGTTGATGACAAGATATACCAAAAAAGGGGTCTGCCCCAGCCATCAGGGATGCAGTGTGCCATGCCAATGGCAGGAGGCTGCGGGGTTGACCAGAAGGCCAAGCCAGGTGAGAGCAGAATGGTGAGGGGATGGGAGCCATCTCTACCCTCAGTACCCAGAGTCTTCCTGGGCAGGTCTCCCATGTGTGCCTCAGTGGCCATTGGACACCGCCAATGCAACCTTCCTGGGCATCAGTGCCCCCAGCCCCACAAACCTCCTGATTAGGTCTGAATGCTCCACCGGCATCCACTCCCGCAGCCCTGCCCCAGCGAGGCGGCCCCCTGGCCTGTCACTGCATCACTGTACACACTGGCACATGCAAACCTTAGGACGGGTCTCGGAAGGCCTTGGGGACATCAGCGCAGTGATACAGGCGAGGACAGTCAGAGGACTCAGTACGGCCACACAGGTTGGTGGGGCACAGCAGTGGCAGCCTCAGACACACACATCTATTCAAGCAGCCCCACGCTGAGCACGCCCCGTGTCAGCGAACTGGATCCTCGCAGCCACCCAGAGTGTAGATCCCAGGACCGTCCCCATCACACAGACGAGGAAACTGAGAGGCACAGCTCACGAGCGGAGGGACGGGCCTGCACTCGGCTGGCCAGCACCAGCCTCCCTCCGACCAAATGCCAGGCGGCACCGTGGCCCACACAGTGGATGCAGAACGCGGGACACTGAGGGAGCCAAACGCCGCGAATGCACTAAAGCTCAATCTTTAAAACTAACCAGGAGAAGCAAGGAATGCCGAGCCACAGTTAGGGCGGCTGTGGCCCCAGGACTCCAGGCCGCGGTCACGCTCAATCTCTTTAGCTGGGTATTGGGTACACGGAGCTCGCTACACTGTCATTTTCTAAAAGACGTATATTCTGCATATCCTTTCAGTGTCTGTGGATACAGTTACAACTTTTTTAAAGGAGGGGGATGGAAGTCTTGCCTGCCAGGATGGCATCGGCCAGGAGGTGTCAGCAGAGCGAGGCACCATCCCAGCTGTGGGCCGAATGGCAGGAGGTGATATGGGCTAGCCTGGGCAGGGGCCCAGCTGGGAGAGGGGCAGCTGGATGTGGCCTCCCCAGAGAAAGCAGGGAGGGTAGTCCTGGAATGCAGGGCATGGAGGTGACAGGGACATGTGCCCAGGACTCGGGTCAGGGGAAGAAAGCCTGGGGCCCTCTCTGGAGCCGCTGCAGCCAGGCTTGGTATCTGGAAGCTGCAAAGGGCCCAGCAAGGGGCTGCTGCCTCCCCAGGCCCTCTCTGGCCTTCAGGCCCTTGACATGAGGCTGTTTGAGGTTTCCAGGGCCACTGCTTCAGGGAGGCACCTGCAGAAGTCACTGGGCACACAGGCCTGATGGGGGTGGGCATTGCCAGGAGGAATGGCCAAGGGCAGGCGTGGATGGCATGTGGGCATCAGTCATGGGGCACTGCCACAACACGGCATCCTCCATGCTGCTGCCCAGCAGCCCTCCTCTGGGACCCCTCCTGAGACACTGGCACCATGACCCTGTGCCCAGTTCCTCCCCTCAGCTTGGCCCACCACCCACCAACACCCCTGACTCAGGCCCTGCTTCTGCTTCCCAGGCTGGCCCAGGGGGCTGCGTCCTGATTCCCGGTCCCACCCTGCCTCCCCTCTGTCATCCTGTTAATGCCACGTGCCAAGGCCGGGGATGCACAGGCCTGCAGGAGCAGCCTCCAGCTCTCTGCTCCCCACGTGCCCTCCCCAGGAAGGCCCAGGAGGCCAGGGGCAGCCCCCAGTCCCAGCTTGGGGACCAGAAGTTGAAAAGGCCCTAAAGCCTGATAAATTCTGGGCTAGATGAAAGGACCCTACTGCCCAGAGGCCTCGCGCCGCAGTGCCTACAAGCCCACCGTCATGAAGCCTTGCTGCTGTTTATCCACCACCAACGAACTATAGCCACAAGAATAACAACAATAAAATGGTAACGGGTGCCATTCACTTGACAAATGCTATCTGCAATCTCCGCCACTACCCTGCACGGGAGGGGCGTTTACTCTCACTTTGCAGAAGAGAAGACTGAGGATTAGAAAGTGCACAGGATTTACCCAGGTGAGGAAAGAGCAGAGTCAGGATTCGAACCCAGGGCCATCCGACCAGAGCCCAGGTTCCCCTGACTTCCTGCCTGGCAGAGGCGTGCCTCAGCTGGGTTCTTTGTGGACAGAGGGCAGTCTTGCCATGACTCGCGCCTGAAACTCAGCAAGTGTGGAATGGAACTGGCTGCATCCAGACAGACAGGGTCCCCATTCCCAGTCTGCAGATGAGGAAATGGAGGCTTCTCCTCTGAGAGCTGGGCCATGCCCAGGGGACTGAAATCATTTACAGAGTGCAGCGAGTGGACCAGCTGCAACTTGTCTAATGTCACATCGCAAAAGGGACGGAGCTGGGGCATGAACTCAGGCAGTTAGGCTCTGGAGACTGAGGTCTCACAGACTTTCCAGCCTCACCACCTTCCAGGAACTCAGGCCGGGTCCCACCCCAGCCTACCCTGCACCACCTCTGCTGCTCGCCCTCCCTGAGTCCCAGCTGCACAGCTGAACCTGAGGAGTCCCCTGGGCCAAAGGCAGTAAACAGCCACGGCCACCTGCTCCTGCTCCGTGAGCAAGAGGAAGCAGAGCCCCTTGCCTAATAGAGGAAGTTCCTGGGTGGGGCACAGAGGGCCTGCCCTGGGGGTCCCAGCCCAGCCCGAGGTCCCGGAAGGGGCCACCTCCAGTGCCCCAGCTCAGGGCTAGGTGCCACCTGCAGGACACGTAACCCCCTCCCCACCCACCAGGCTGGCGGCATCGCCCCTTTAAGCTGTAGGCAGCCGGCTGGCATGCCCAGCGGGTGAGTCAGCACCCGGTGCCCGCTGACTCACGGCCGGAAGCCTCCGCGGGCCCCGGCCTTCTCACACAGGCCAACTGAGAACTTTGCTCCCTTTGGGCCCTGGGCCATGGGTTGGCTGACAGAGAGTTTCCTGTGCGTCACAAGAGGGGTGGGGGAAGTCCCCGAGGTGCCACCTCCAGTCTTTCCGACAGCCGGGGGTGGGGGAGGGTGGCCGCACCAGGCAGGGCTAGGACATGGCAGTGCTCCATGAAGCCTCAGTGTCCCCACGGGGCAGTCAGGAGTCCGCAGCCACAGTCCAAGCTGTGTGAAAATTAACCATGAAGTGCCCCCACAGGTGGCACTCTTAGGGCAGAAGGGGCAGAACCCATGCTCTGAACGACAACAGGACATGTGTGGTACCCTGCAAGGACAAAGGTGGCTTGCACACATGCCCCTGCCCACTGGCCCAAAGATGGCCATGTGGGCAAGGAGGCCAGGGAAAAACCAGCAGAGCTCTGGGCCTGAAGGCTGCACACACACGGAAAACTCCCCAGGCCCATGGCACGGAGGACGGAGGATGGGGCCGCGTACCTGCTGCAAGGCAGGAAGCTCAAAGGTAAAGCTCCAGTAAGGTCAAGCGCCAGCCACTCCCTGCCATGCTCAAATTCCTTCGAGAAGGTGGAGAAGGCTCCGTGCTGGGAGGCCCAGTGCCCAGGATGGGGCGGGCATGGCGCGAGGACCTCCACCTATTGGGGCAGGCCGGCCATCCTCCCTCCAAGCTCAGTTCTGCATCTGTCAAATGGGTCGGATTGCAGTGAATATGCCTCAGGCCCAGCGTAAAGTGCCGTGTGCCGGAGAGGCAGCACCTCCGCTCCGTCTGTCCTGGAGGTCTGGCATGACCGTGAGGACAGGCCCACTGCACAGGTTGTGAGCAAGGCCAGGGGTGAGGGCATCCCACCAGCTCAGCTCAGGCATCTAGCATGGGAGCGGCACACAGGGGGTCACTGGGAAGACCTCTGTGGAGACACACAGTCCTGGGGGAATCCTACTCCACCTGTCACCGATGTGTGGCCTCAGGCAAGGCACTTAATGCTTCTGGGCCTCAGTTTCCTTATCTGTAAATGGGGCTGTGAGGAATGAATGAGGAAATGCATGGCACGTGGAAAAAAAGAAGGAGCTCCCAGGGATTTTGGTGAGGGGCATTGTGGCTCTGCCACCACATACTTCCCCAGACACCGAAGAGGCTATAGGGTCCCTGGGACTGAGGGAGGTCCCTGACCCTCCATTCAGCCCACCCAACCTCATCTGGGACCTGGGTTCACATCTAGAAGTCCATCCTGGCCTTCCCACAGCATTCCCATCACCTCTATGACCCCTCTCCCTGCACAACTGTGCAACTGGAACGTCTATTTTGCTGAGGCATTCCCTGCCTGGAGAGCTAAAAAAGCCTCCAAAACAAACAGGGCTTCCTACCCCTCCCCGAGCTCTCCGGAGTGGAGAAGTGTCTGATTTCCCGGTTCCCAAGCTCCACGATGTCTGTGCAGTGAAGTCCCTCCTCAGACGCCTCCCCCGGCGAGTGCCTCCTGAGTTACTCACAGTGGTTGGGCAATTGTCAGGGATCCGGCCTCCCACTTATGTAAGGCATAATTATTCTGCCCACCCGGCTCAGCAGCCAGCAGCAGGGGCCAGGAAGAGCCCATGCCCTCCCCAGACCCCCATAGGGCTTCTACTGGCTTGCGCCCTCCAGGGCAGCAGAGTGGTTGACCCCTGATGAGGGGGCGCGGGCTGCTACCTGCCTCCTGCTCACTCTGCAGCGGAGCCCCAGCAGCGGGGGCCTTTCCAGCAAGAAGAATGAAAGCAACAGCGAGACGTGGGCAGCCGGTGTCCCCTGGTGAGCACCGGCTCCTCGCCAGGCACTCTTCCAGTGAATGAGTGAACGCCTCAGAGCTGATTAGCATTCCCCACCGCACGCCCCACTCCCGTGTCCACAGAAGCAGGTGTGATTACTTCCAATTTACAGAAAAGGAAACTGAGACCCAGAGACACCAGGGAGCTTGCAGGGGTTAGGCAGCCCATTCATTACGGCTATGTCCGGTTTGGAAATCTCTCACAGCCCAGCCTGCTGAAACTCCGACGCACCAAAAACATCCTCTCCTCTTCCTGAAAAAAAAAAATTCCCCTTCTGCCCTCCAAGTCTCGTCCTTCCCCCCTCCGCATGACAAATCCTGCTGCCGCCACCTCACAAAAATTTCCAGGAAGGCCAGCTACTTGGAGAAGAGCAAATCCCTTGCACAGCCAGCACCCTGGCCTGGCGGCTGGCCCAGATCCCAGGCAGCCAGGACAGGAACCAGATGGGGTGAGTCCCCCAAGTGCAGGGAGAAGCTTGCAACTCAAGACAGAGAGGAGCCGGTAGAGAGGGGGCTGCACCTTAGGGAGGGGTGAGAGGACAAGGGAGGTTCCTGGGGACACAGGACTGCAGGACGGGGTGGAGGTCAGCCAGGGAAGGGGCAACATAGGGCCTAAAGGAGAGGGAGAGTTGGGGGAGAGGAGATCAGGCGGTTCCGAGCTGGGGTGTAGCCAGAGCACCCGCATAGGGGCTACAGTGAGGTCGGCAACAATAAGAGCACTCTGGGGCCCAAATGGAGACGCAAGAGAAATCCCAGCCTAGATACAGCCCTGGGTCCCGAAACTGGACGTGGGACTGGGTGCTGACCAAGGACCCAGGTAGGGGCCGGTGTGAATCTCACCCGGGTCCCGCTGAGGGAGAAGACTGGGAGAGTTCCTGTCTAGTCTGCAGCCATAAGGCGCAAATGAGGTCAGAGTGGGGCTCCTACTTGGATGGGTGGGAACAAAGTCCTCGCCTAGGTCCAGCCTGGGTGATCTCGAGCCTGGGTGCAGTCCCAAGGCCTCACCTGGGGGTTCAGGTGAGGTCCCAGGCTGGGGCCGGTCCCGGGACCCCAAACAGGAAGGGGTTCCGGGACAGGGCGCCGCTGCCAGGTCGAGGACAGGATAGGGTGGGACCACAGAACGGTCGGAGTTTGCAGGCCGGCCCCACACTGGGCCCGGGGTCAGGCCGAGGTTCCGGCGGGGAGCGCCTACCTTTGGACTGGGGCATGCTGGCGGGCTGGCTCGAGGCGGGAGACTCCATGCTGCAAACGGGTCCGGGACGGCGGCGGGGACTAATCTAGAGGACAGCGGGCTCCACCGGGGCCGAGCACGCTCATGGCTGCGGGCAGACGGCCCAGGTCAGACGGAGGAGCAGAGGCACGCGGCAGCTACTGCAGCAGGACGCGTCCGCAACTGGCGGCGCCGGAGTCAGACTGGGCAGCGCCCGGGGGACCCCTGCCGAACGGCGCTAACTTAGGCCCCACCCCTGCGTGCCGATTGGCCCTCCCGTTTCCAAGGCCTGTCCCCCGCCTATCAGACGCCGGCTGTTCCTGCCTATCAAACATACGCCCCACCCCCCGTGGGCCCAGGATCCTGGCCCCTCTAGCTCTCTGTCAAGTCCGCCAGCCGCCCGAAAAACCGAGGCCCGGCCAGACTCCGCCCTCCTCGTCTAAAGCCTCGCCCCTCGCGCTGCCCGTCAACACGCAGGCCCCGCCCACTCCTGGGACCCACTGAGCCCGCTACTCCCTGCAGGCGCCAGGCCCCGCTCAGCACCCCCAGGCCCCACCCAGCACCCCCAGATCCGCAGCCCCGGCGGGTGCGCTGCGAGGGTGCGTTCTCCTGGGTGCGTGGTCTGGAAAAACCCTGCGATCCCCAAAGGCGGCCAGGCTGGGCCTGGCGAGGCGGGCGGGGGTTAAAAGCACGCTGCTGTGTTGAGACCGAGTTTCAGATCCGAGTCGGCAACTTTGCAGCAGGACTGGCCTCGGGCAGGTTGTGACACTTGAGCCTCAGTCTACGCCTCTGTGAGCGGGAGGCGGTGACAGCCACCTCCCGGTGCTTCTCGCTAACACGCATGGAGGGCCCCGCGCCAACAAACGTCCACTTGCGGCCGGGCATCAGGCGCCCGGCCAGGGCGCGGAGTCGGTGGTGAGCTCAGCGATGCCCGGTGACGAGGCAGCACGAGGAGCTTTCGTGGCTGTTTACTGCTACCCCTGTTCTACACAGGGGGAAACTGTGTCTCAGAAGGAGTGAGGTGGCATGCGGTGCATTTTATCCCGCGAGCCCCAGGCCCCATCCCGGCTCTCTCCTGGGCCTTGGTTCTCTCCTCTCCTGCTAGGACCTCAGTCTGCTCATCTGCATAATGGGTGGACGGGCCAGTCCTCCCTCTGCTCCCACACGGAACCTCGGGGAATTTCAGAAACCGCTGACCAATCTGGAGCTGTGATCAGGTGACTCTGGATGTAAAGCCATGGCTAGTGAGGGCAGAATGTGCCAGGCAAAGGTCAATGGGTCAGCCCCTGGCCTCCAGGCAGACATGAGTGTGTACCCTGTCAGGGACCTCACGTGAGGGAAGCAGATTCCACCACCTGCCAGAAACGCTTGAGGCCAGGGCTGACCTCTGCTTGCCCAGGTGTGAAGTGGGGGTGATGCAGGCCCTGTGCACACAGCGGCGGGGAGGGCCAGGTGAGATAAGAGTGAAGCCTTGGAGTCATCACCTTTCTCTTCCTGTGTCTCCTGTTTACCCTTCCCAGGCAGTGGGGTGGAAATCATGAGCCTGGGGCTCAGACAGGTATGGACTCCAACACCAGCTCCCCCACTTACTAGTTGGGTGACCTTGGAGAAGTCACTGAGAAGCTCTGTCCCTCAGTTTACCTATCCCATGGGGACAATAAGGTCTCTGAAAGCATTTCATGAGTTCAGGAGTGGAAACGCCTGGCCTAGGGCCTGGCACTCACTAGGTGCCCAGGACATGTGAGTTCCTAAACACTGTGGACTGCCTCCATCCTAGCCATATCATACCTGGTGACCTGTGCTTACCCATCCGTAGAATGGGCATCCAGCAGCCGTTTCCTTTCTACCAGAACTGCAAGCCTGGTCCAGCGAGTTTTCTGGGTTCAGGCCCCGGCCAACGGCCTTGACTCCTGCTCCCCCACACTCCGCCTTGTGCACTCTGCTCCTTGGGATGTTCAAGAGTCTTAGTGTGCCCCTCAAATGTGCCAGGGATGGTTCTGCTGCAGGGGCTTCCCCCTTGCTGCTACTGCCCAGAACATTCCTCCACTCAAGCCTCCTGGGGCTGGTTACCTCTCATTCCTCAGACCGCCTCTTAAATGAATGCCCCTAAGAGGCCTTCGCATCACGGTCCTCAAACTGAGGCACAACACCGTGCTGCTGACGCCTTTGTTACTGACTGAGTTTTTAACAGAACTCTCCCTCCAGACCACCCATGCCTTATTCCCTGCTGCATTCCCGACACACAGCCCAGAACCAGGTACATCGTAGGTGCCTAATAAATATTTGAGGAATGAAAAAAGGAAGGAGGAAAACATCCACAGACCAGGGTGAAGCGACTCCAGTCCCGTGCCAACCTCCGTGGCGGCCAGATGACTCAGACAGGCCCTCACATACAAGGAGTTTGGGGATTAGTCAGGAGCCCAGGAATCACAAAACTCCATGTGAGTGCTATAAATAGATGCATGAGCCAAAGTCCCAGGAGGATGCCTGGGTGATGCAGGCATCTCCATCTGGGTGGGGTCAGGGAAGGCTTCTCAGAGGAGGTGGTTTTGAGACTGGACCTTTAAGGAGGTCCAGGGCCAGTAGGAGCTTGCCAGGCAAAGACGCAAGAAAGAGCATCCCTGGAAGACAGCAGCAGGGACAAGGGGTTGCAGGTGTAAAAAGGGTCACACATGGCCGGGCGCGGTGGCTCAAGCCTGTAATCCCAGCACTTTGGGAGGCCGAGGCGGGTGGATCACGAGGTCAAGAGATCGAGACCATCCTGGTCAACA